>NW_006921612.1:9936231-9959517 GCF_000298275.1 Orycteropus afer afer | reverse complement strand
TGCATTGTAAATTTTGGTCAATGACATGAGACAAAGTATGAAAAGTGAATTTACTCTGTAAATCTTCACCCAAATCCTAATAATAATTAAAAAAAAAATAATAATAATAATAATAATAATTGCCTGAAGTCACATAGCAGGGAGAACCCAGGACTTCTAACCCCCATCCAGGGCTCTTTCAGCTGCCCCCAGTCTCCTCCAAGTCTTCTGCATAAACTTCTAGGTATCCAATTATTTCAGATTTCACCCCAAGAGAAATGAATGACCGAGGTCTTCAGGCCCTTTACCTCCACTCCTGCTCTCTTGCTCTAAATTCACAGTGAAAGAAAAGACCGCACTGCTGTTAAACCAAAAAAAAAAAAAACTAAACTCACCGCCATTGAATCAATTCTGACTTATAGCTACCCATTCTGGGTTTCCAAAGTGGTAAATCTTTACAGAAGATTGCCCAGTCTTCCTTCTGTGGAGTGGCTGATGAGTTTGAACAGCCAACCTTCTGATTAGCAGCCAAATGCCTTAGGCACTATGCCACTAGAGCTCTTTAGCTAGCTCTTAAAAGAAACCAATATTGACACCAGCCATTCTCCAGAGCCCCGTCTAGGGTTTGCATCAATTAAGAAGTTGTTACTCCCTTAATGAAAAGATCTTAAATGATAAAATCCTGCATTTATTTAAACAACTCTTCATGTTTGCCTCAGCCCCTCTTTTGCTGAAAATTCCCAACTGCTTTGCAAAATAAAATGTTTGCCAAGACTTGCCACTGTCCTCATGAGAAAGATAAAAACAGTCAGAAAGTAGCAGAGATTTTTTTTTTCAGGTTCTCTTTCTTATTGGACGGAGAAGTAGCAGTCTTGGTTCACACTACTGTGGAGGAAACCTTGAGTTCAGCTCCTGCTCAGCTACCATATAGATCCTGTGTCATGAAATAAGCTACTTCCTGTTTTAACACTGTTTCCATCACCTGCAAAAAGTAGGTAATAGTGATATCCATTTCAGAGCATTATTGTGAGGATTCAAACATCTAACACAAGTCTGGATACTTTGCAAATTCCCAGTTAATGTGTATTTCCTCCTCCTCCATGTCTCTGCACGTTAGGAAAAGAATATTTCACAAGGAACACTAGCCTACCTGCTCTTTATGTAAGTTACATACAATTATCATATCTTCTCATACATAAATATACATAAGATGAATGGTGTAAACTTATTAGCATAATAAATGTTCTAATTATGGCTCTAACATTCAAGCTGGCACCAAACATTAATCCCTGGGGAATACCAATTGCCAAGGATATAATTACCAACCTGTGATGGTTGGGAAGGGGGGCTCCTAAAAAGGATTGGATTTGTGAAATCAGAGAGTCATCACACCTTTCAAAACATAGAAGGAAATCTGTTACAATAGAACATTCACACACACACACATACACACAATCCCTTTCCTATGATGACACTGTGATACAGCTTCATTTTTATGTTGCTGGAACACAGATCAAGTGAGTGTCATCAATTTAATCAGTACCAATGGTTGAGGATTTACAACAGGCTAAGTGCTAGCCAGGAACTTCCCTATTTTTCTTTAATCACAACCCTTGGTTGTTAGACAATCCTAATTTTGTACATATGAACCTGAGATCTAAAGGAATTGTTGTTGTTAGTTGCCATCAAGTTGGCAACTAATTCATGGTGACCTCATAGTCATTGTCACCACACAAGACTTAACTCCTTTAAGTGATGTTTATGAGCAAGCACTTTGTAAACATTTGCATGGGTTATGGTTATTGTTTTTATCCCCAATTTGCATGATGACACTAATGCTTAGCAAAAGCTGTATAGCTAAAAAATGGTGGAGCAAGGTTCTAAATGTGTGTCATCTACTCTTAAAAAGGAGACTCTGAAATGCCAAGAAACACATCTGACTGACTCAAGCTCACACAAGTCCCTGGTCAGGAAGCTGATCTGAACCCAGAGCTATTATGTAGCAAAGTCTACACCCTACACACAGGATTTTTGGAGTTTAGTAATTAATTTGACATCTTATCTTATGGTTGTATTGAAAACAAGAGAAAGAAATATAGGTTCATTTAGTGTCATACCTAAAACTAATGAGTGCTGATTAAAGAATTCCTGTTTAACAAGAGGAAGGTCTCCTCCCTGTCAAAGAAGTCTGTCCAGATTTGAGACAGTAATTCAAATGGGAACAAAGATTGTCACAGCTTGTATTTAGGAAAAATTGTAAAGACAGGAGAATGACAACAAATTAAGAAATTAAATTGAAAGGAAATAGAACTTCAAGGCCAACTGTGTGCCAGGCTGGGCTACCTGTTATGTTTGATATAAACTAAGTAAAACTAAAGACACAAAATGTAAGAGCTAAATGTAGAACTTTGCAATTAAGTTAACAAGATCAAGATGAGAGGAGAATCATGGCTTTACTGTGGTCTGTGTAGAAAAGTCCTGGGACATTGGTTGCTTTACTGCAAATGTGGGCAACCGTGAGCCAAAACTTCTCCTTCCAGTCTGGGAACAAAGTAACAACAGAAAGCCTCTGATCCCATGGTGACCCTGAAACTGGGAGCTGTAGTTAGGAAATATAAAAGATTCAAAGATCAGGCTCATCCTAGTGACCTCTGACAGAAAGCCAATGCCTTTCTTTTCAAAAGTTTCAATTCAGAGGAGCAAATGAGAAGTAAAGATGGACAGGGAGGCACAGACCAGATGCTGGTGGACTGCACAGGTCCCCAGGGACCTTCCATGAAGGAAAGGAGAGGCCAGTAATGACGCTAGACAGAATTGTATTTTAGGAGGATCACTGTGGCCCAAGTATGGAAATGGATGGGAGGTAAGCAAAACTGAAGTCAGAGAGACTCGTTAGGTGATTCACATTAGAAAGCTAAGCCAGAGGAAATTCAAGAGACGCAAAGGATGCAAAAATAATTAGACTTGTTGATCGATTGGCTATGGAATACCAGAGGAAAGATGGAAGTAAAGATAACTCTTGGTACTGACTTGAGCAGCTGACTAATAATATCAATCAGAAAGATCAGTCTGTGAAACTGACTTAATTATAGGAGTATCCTTAGAAGGACTTCTTATTTTATGCTATTGATGGCAATATGATGTATGGTGTTGCACTTTAATTCAACATCTTTCTTCTAATTCATGTGTTTCCATTGAAAATCCTTGCAGAAGAAAGGAAAATGGAGGTGGGAGATGAAGAGGAAGCACGAATCTGTATGACAGATCCCCAGAACAAGGACAGTTGTGTTCATTATGAGCTGATGAGGCTGCCTTCCAAGGGAATGGACCCCTGCCACCTTAGAGGAAAAGCACATGCAGAACAGGGAAAGGTCATGCTACTTACAGAGTGTAGTTTACATGCTGAGTGCTAGATGTTAAAGGGAGCACTGGTGAGCTAGTATATGTCATGGATGAGTGAACCTGTCAATGGTTTGTCATTCAAATCAACACACAGTTTGAACATTTCCATTGTTCCATTCTCCCAGAGCATCTAGACTCAAAATGTCTAGGATTCTAATCTTTGGAAATGCATGTATGTTTGAATGACTTAATTAGAGCACTAACCAAGCTTTTTTTCTCATCTTCAGGATTTAAACAAAGCTAGCTGGTTGCCATGCCCACATGTTCCCTCCAATGCAGTCAGAGCCCACCCTTAGTCTTAGGCATCTGGGGGTGTGTAAGGTCCAGACACTGAAGCCTTAAATGGACACTGCACCTGCTCACTAAAAGAAAGGGTAGGTTCCTCCACCCACAGATGGCTACAAGCAGTCACATGCTCTGCCAAGTCTATAACCAGGTCCAGTTGGGGCAGTGCAACTGCAAGTCTATGCTTGTGTCTTTTTTGGAATTTCCAGTGAGAGGACTTCACAGCCATGGAAGTCAAAGGCACATATATTGTGTTCTTCACTTTCCCCAAATCCAAAATTGATACTGCCTTACATTTTACTCACTATTTATTCATTCAATAATGAATAATCATTGATTCTGCCCTCAGCTCCAGGCATGTAGACCAGGCATGGAGATGGAGTATTGCATTCCCATGATGGCTGATACAGGCTGGGCACAATTAGAGCCAACCAGAGTTACACTGGAGACATTTGCTGGAGGCATCTGGAAACAGGGACTCATGTTCTGCCAGACCTGTGAGGAGGTAAACCTGGAACTGCTGGGGCATTGGCTGGGAGGCAGACCCAGAGCAAAGCCTCACAGGAAAGCCAGAGCCAAGGGATGCAGAGGGGAAATGAGTCTTGATGACATCATTTGACCCTGGGTTCTCCATGACTGAAACCCTGACCATTTTAATTAACCAATAAAGACCTCCCTGACACTTTATCTTTTAATTTTAAGCTTATTTGAATTAGGTTTCCTGTCACTTATCCCTGGAAGACTCCGTTCTTTTTGGTAGCTCAACCCTCAAGACCCAGTTCATGTCCCAAACTCTCCACAGAACCTCCTCACAGTGTGGAACTCAAAAGCTTTCATCTTAACAGTAAAAAGCACACACTTGACCACACTCTTTTGGACTGGAGGGCATGCTATATTTCTTTTTCTAATGTCTTCTTGAAAATATCCCTAGCTCCTCAACCAAGCTTTAAGGAAAGTAAGTATCTAATTTCATATTCTTTTCTGATTCTTACAGTGTCTAAGTGTTGAGAAAGTAATACATGCTCAATAAATATGACCTTCTGTGTTTACCGTCTAACATATATTTTGGTGTTCTGCTTCCACTGAGCAGGTTATTTTTACAGAACAACCCTGTACCCCTGCTTGCCTCTTACAGAAAATATTTCTCAAAATAACACTATTCACTCTTCCAACTAGTGTATATTTTCTTGAACATTTTCTACATGCCAAGTATTGGTGCTGTATTCAGGGGACACATGGATGAATATGACAGGGCTCTTGCCTTGGAGTCTTGTTGGATAGGAGTACAGACAAGGAAGTAAGTAATTACTACTCAGGATGAGAACGATTATAACAAAAGTAGAAGAGCTCTATGGAAGCCCAAGGAATAAGCAAACAACCCTAACTTTGAACCTATCTGCCACTTGTGGTATTAGAAGATGGATATACATATACAGAACAATTAAAACTGTAAGGAAGTTAAACTAGCTGAGAATTTCAGTGAAAATTTTCCCTATTGATTGTATAAGGAAGCATATATTGAAATCCATCTGTCATGGTCTCCAAGGAAATGCTGCAATATAAAATAAATCTAAAGATACAAGAAATATGTAAGCAGTCACATGACATCAGAAGCAGGCTTGACAAATATTACAGAATTGACAGTTTGTTACTAGCGGCCATAAACACATGGCTCCTTTCTATTTTGAATTTGAAAACCTGCAAATGAAGATGAAAATGTCAACATTGTATGCAAAAAAGAATACAGCCCTAAAACCACAGAAGCTTATATCCTTGGCTATCCAACTAATCTGTGAACCAAGTTAAAAGAGTCAGCCTTTATATGCTTCTCCTCATCTGAATGTTTATAGCAAATTCACTCAACAAATGCTTATAAAACAACTTTATATGTTAAACAATATGCTAGATGGTATGAATACAACAATATATATACCCAGAACCTAGAGTCTGGTGGCAGGTCAAATTGGGAAGCAATTATTGATTAAGCTAAAGGAGCTCTGGCTCTGGTGGCATAGTGGTTAAAGCATTCAGCTATTAACCAAAATGTTGGCAGTTCGAAACCCACCAAACATTCTCTGGGAGAAAGATGATGAGGTAGTCTGCTTCCATAAAGATTTACAGCCTTGGAAATCCTACGGGGCAGGTCTACTCTCTTCTACAGCATCACTATGAGTCAGAATCAGCTTGATGACAGTGGGTTTACTACATGCATCATAACCAAATTTATTATTTATGTATAATGCTATTGTTTTAATGATACACAGCCTTATAATACAATTAGTATGCCCAGTTTTGTTATACATATATGCAGTATTTGTCTTTCTAATGTCCTTGACCTCTACTTTGTGAAACAGCCCATATTTTATTTTTAGAACTCTTCCACAACTGTTCTCATTTCATACGGTTTAAGAGAGACTGACAAGCCACCCTGACCCTAGGAATGGACTGAGCACTAAGACCTGGCCAATCAGAGAATTCCATCACTCTGGCCACAGTGACTGGGTCAAGGAAGAATATGACTCAATATAGGCTAATTTGAACAGATGACTATCAGCCTCCAGGCTACTAGAGAACAGTAGGAAATAGATGCTTTCTTTCCACTGGTTTATCTGAGCTGGGTAGATATAAGCCTAAAGTTGCCTGGACCCACCAGGTGGAGAGCACCCACCTGAGTAGGACACCACACAAAGCATTGAGAAACCAAGAGAAGGGGTGTGGGGAGAAGTTGAGCCCCACTGATTCCATACGAACCATTGTCCTACTCAAGTGAACTACACACTTGAGCCAGTTATTTCTATCCTAATAATTTATAAACCAATGAATTCTATAGCTTAAGCTATAGAAAAAAGTCTATCACTTGTAGTCAAAACATCATAACTAACAATGGGTTGAAGTCTCTCTACTCTAGGTAATCAATTAAGACAAGAGCAATGGATCTTTTTTCTGTGTTGTCCACTGGGCCAGGTACAGTGCATTCCTGGAGGACTCACTCCGTAAACACTCATTGACCCAGATTATGACTTTATAACCAATTCATACCAAGTTCACTGAGAAGAATACACACTTCTGTTCAAGGTGTCCCACAAAGGGGTATCAATGACTGAGACTGAAGACCTATAAGTTGGCATTGGTATGAAGCTTTATAAGTTCTCCCAGGCATGAGCAGGCTCTTGGAAACTAATAGGTTTAAACAAAACTCACAGGGGAATGATTAAAGCAGATGGTAATTTACTAATAACCATAATTGCTGCCAGTCATTGAACAGTTACTATGAGACAGAAACTAAGCTACACACTTTACACATTTAATCTCAAGGAAGAGGTAAAAAAAAAGAAAAAGAAAAAGAAAAAACTTCATCCATAGTTACTCTCAGGGAGGGTCATAATTACCAAGGGTGACTTTACAAGCAGATGGCCACCTCATGTATTTTCAGTCTGAGGACTCTTTATTTGTATGGGCCCCTTTAAAGTCCTGACAATTTTATCCATGGTATGGAGAGGAAGAGCACCTCCAGCCCCAAACATAAAGATTTACTCCAACTGAGAGATCTTGCTATTGTCCCAGTGATGGTTCAGGAATGGGGCAGAGTCCACAGGCTGCCAGCACCTCTCCACACTAAACTCTGCTTCTGGTTGAACATCTAGACCTTGCCTCCAACTCTAAGAGAAGGACCTAAACAAAGACCTGTCAGTCTGTTGTGCTCCATCTCTGGGGCTATCCCAGACCAGTCCTAAGGACACTTACCCACAAATGGTTGGGGTTGGGGGAGAGAGAATACAAAGACCTAGCTGAGCTATACCAGCTACTAGGAGAAGAAAGCAAAAGTTCATTCCTAGAGAGAATAAAAGGCTGAAGTTCTCCAAATTTGCCCCTGAGGAACAAGACACAGCAGAAGCTGTCACAGACAGTATGTTGTTGTTGTTGTTGTTAGGTGCTGACAAGTCATCACTGACTCATAACAACCTTATGTACAGCAGAATGAAACACTGCCCGGTCCTGTGACAGCCTCATGATCCTTTCTATACCTGAGCCGATCATTGCAGCCAGGTGTCAATCCATTTGGTGAGGGCTGTCAACCTTTTTCGTTGACTGTCCAGTTTACCGAGCATGATATCCTTCCCCAGGAAATGGTCCCTTCTTACAACATAACCAAAGTAGGGTAGATGAAGTCTGGCCATTCTCACTTCCAAGGAGCATTCTGGCTGAACTTCTTCCTGAACAGATTGGTTAGTTCTTTAACAGTCCATGGTACTTTCAATAGTCTTCGCCAACACCACAGCTCAAAAACAATTACTCTTCTTAGATCTTTCTTATACATTGTCCAGCTCTCAAATGAGGTGATTGAAAATTCCATGGCTTGTGTCAGGCACACCTTATTCTTCAAGGAGACAACTTTGCTCTTCATCACTTAAAAGAGGTCTTTTGCAGCATATTTATCCAATGCAATATGTTGTCTGATGTCTTGGCTGCTTCCAAGTAGCTTCCATCTGTGCTGATTGTAGAACCAAGTAATACGAAGTCCTTGACAACTCTTCCATCTACTGTGAAGCTGTTTATTGGACCAGTTTTGAGGATTTTTGTTTTCTTTATATTGAGGTATAATCCATACTGCACACTGTAGTCTTCAGTCTTCACCAGTAAATGCTTCAAGTCATCCTCACTATCAGCAAGCAAAGTTTTGTTATCTGCATATTGCTGTCTCTTCATGAGTCTTCCCTCAATCCTGATGCCATGTTCTTCACATAATCCAGCTTCTCATATTATTTACTCAGCATACAGATTGAATAAGTATGTTGAAAGGATACAACCCTGATGCACGTCCTTCTTGGTTTTAAACCATGCAGTATCCCTTTGTTCTGTTTGAATAACATCCTCCTGGTCTATGTACAGGTTTCTCATGAGTACAATTAAGTGTTCTGAATTACCATTCTTCTCAATGTTATCCACAATTTGTTATGATCCACACAATCGTATGCTTTTGTATAGTCAATAAAACATAAGTAAATATCTTTCTGATATTCTTTGCTTTCACCTATGATCCATCTGACATCAGCAATGATACCCCTCATTCCACGTCCTCTTCTGAATCCAGCTTGCATTTCTGGAGTTTCCCTGTTAATATACTGCTGCAACTGTTTTTGAATTATCTTCAATAAGATTTTACTTGCATGTGATATTAATGATACTATTCAATAATTTCCACATTCTGTGGGATCACCTTTCTTTGGAATGGGTACAAATATGGATCTTTTCCAGTCAGTTGGCCTGGTAACTGTCTTTCAAATATCTTGGCATAGATGAATGAATGCTTCCAGGGTGGCATTCATTTCTTCAAACATCTCAATTACTGGCACCTTGTTTCCTTCAGTGAAGCTTCGACTTCTTCCTTCAATACCATTGGTTCTTGATCATATGCCACCTCCTGATATGGATGAACATTGACCAATTCTGCTTGTTACAGTTACTCTGTGTATTCCTTCCATCTTCTTTTGATGTTTCCTGCATCATTTAATATTTTATCCATAGAATTGTTCAATATTGAAACTCAAGTTTTAAATTTCTTCCTCAGTTCTTTCATCTATTGGCTTTCCAACTCCATGTCTTTGCACATTTGATTATAATAACTTACTTTGTCTTCTCAAGCTGCTCTTTGAAATCTTTTGTTCAGCTCTTTTATCTTGTCATTTCTTCCATTTTCTTTAGCTACCCTCTGTTCAAGGGCAAGTTTCAGGGTCTTTTCTGACACATTTTGATCTTCCTTTCCTGTCTTTTTAATAACCTTTTGCTTTCTTCAAGTTCTTTATGACATCCCACAATTCCTCTGGTTTTCAGTCATTGGTGTTCAATGCATCAAATCTATTCTTTAGATGGTGTCTAAATCCAGAAGGGATATCATCAAGGTCATACTTTGGCTTTCATGGACTTCCTTTAATTGTCTTCGATTTAAACTTGAACTTACATATGAGCAGGTGATAGTCTGTTCCATAATCAGCTACTAGCCTTATTTTGGCTGAAGATGTTGAACTTCTCTATCACCTCTTACTACAGATTTAGCCAGTCTGATTCCTGTGTATTCCATCTGGTGAAGTCTACATGAATAGCTACCATTTGAGCTGTTGAAAAAAGGTATTTCCAATGAATGAGTTATTGGTCCAGCAAAATTCTGTCAAGTGATCTCCAGTGTTATTTCTATCACTATGGCCAAATTTTCCAACTATCAGTGATTCCTCTTTGCTTCTAACTTTTGCATTGCAATCACTAGTGATAATCAGCACATCTTGATAGTATGTTCAGTCAGTTTAGACTGCAGAAGTTGGTAAAAATCTTCAATTTCCTCAACTTTGGCTTCAGTGGTTGGTGCATAAGTTTGAATAATAGTAGTATTAACTGGCCTTCCTTGTAGGCATATGAATATTATCCTGTTACTGACAGCACTGCACTTCAGGATAGATCTTGAAACATTCTTTCTGATGATGAATCCTACACCATTCTTCAGTTTGTCATTCCCGACATAGTATATCATATATGGTTGTCTGATACAAAATGGCCAAAACTGGTCCATTTCAGCTCACTAATGCCCTGTTGCTGTTGTTATATTCTGTCAAGTTGGACCCGACTCATAGAGACCCCTCCTTGGGTTTCCAAGGCAGTGTCACTATGGAAATAGAATGCCCAACCTTCCTTCTGAGGAGTGGCTGGTGGGTGTGAACCGCCAGTCTTCTGGTTAGCAGGCAAGTGCCTTAGGCACTACGCTACCAGAGGCTATCAATATTTAGGCATTCCATTTCATGTTTGACAACTTCCAATTTTCCTAGGTTCATACTTCAAGCAGTCCATGATCTGATTATTAATGAATGTTTGCAGCTGTTTCTTCTCATTTTGAGTCATGACTGTGTTAAATTGGGTGCTCTAGAGAAACACAAAAAACCAGCAAGTATGTATATATATATATATAGAGAGAGAGAGAGAGAGAGAGGGAAATTTATCTTAGGAAAATAGCTCACAAGCGTATAGAAGCCGACAAGTCCAAGTCTCTGGAGGAAAATGGGCTGGCAACAGCCTTAGCTTCCATGAGTGCAGGGGGCCAAGAGATTCAAAGCTGGCAGGCAGTGCACTAGTTGTTGGCTCCAACAAAAGGCGAATCCAAGATCTCCAGGCCGAGCAATGGGCTGCTCCCTCACGGAAGTTTGTAGTCCGCACACCAGGATTCCAATCCCTCAAAGAATGTGGCTCTTCCCAGAATGTCCCTGGATATCTTAGAAGCAGGCCACACCCCTAGGGAAATTCCCCTTGGTCAGACTGGCCACTCAGAACACAGTCATCTGATCCCATCATGGGAACAACCACACAGAACTGGGGTCCAGCCAAGTTGACACACAGTTCCAACTATCACAGTGACACATCAGCAAATGGAGGTCCTGAAAGCTCTACACTATCCACATCATTAAAGTTGGCTCTAGGACCTCTGGTAGCATAGTGGCTAAGACACTTGCCTGCTAACCAGATGGCTGGTGGGTTTGAACCACCAGCCACTCCTCGGAAGGAAGGTTGGGCAATCCTACTTCCATAGTGATACTGCCTTGGAAACCCAAGGAGGGGTCACTATGAGTCGGGTTTGACTCGACGGCACATAACAACAACAACAACAACAAAGTTGGCTCTACTCTGAGGAGGCATCCCTTCCCAGTTGTATTTTGAGTACCTTCCAACCTGAGGAGCTCATCTTCTGGCACTGCATTGGATAAAGTTTCAGGGCTATTCATAAAGTTTTCCAGTAATATATCAGACAGTGTTTCACTGTTATTCATAAGGTTTTCACTGGCCAATTCTTTGAGAAGTGGATGGCCTCTTCCTTCTTCTGAGTCTGCCTTAGTCTAGAAGCTCTGCTGAAACCTGTCCACCATGGGTAACCCTGTTTGTATTTGAAACACTGATGGCAAAGCCTCCAGCCTTACAGCAACATGCAAGCCACCACAGTATGAGAAACTGACAGACAAATTCATCTCCCTTAGCTGTTTCAAACTGCTCTGCTCACTTCCTGGCCTCCCCATTACCTATTCTGGCTATCCGCCAGCTCCTACTTCCCGCCTGGTCTCTCGCCTTACCTGTTCTGCAGCCAAAAGTGACTTTTCTATCCCCTCAGTAATACAAAACTTTATATATATCAGCCATGCTATAGGAAAGACTGAAGTATCTTCCTACTTAATCAAAAGAAAATAATATTATAAAATTGTTGTCATAAGAAAAGGTAATCAAGGAGTGTGAAGCCAAAAAACCTAGTGAGACAGGTATTATGGGGGTGTGTAAGTAGTTAACTAATAATACTATGTTATTTACACAGAATTTGTCATGATTCTGATACTTGTTGCCTTTTTTAATTTTTGATTTATTGTGATATTTTTCCTCATTCTAAATAAATCTTAACTTCTATACCTAATTTTAGGAGCACTGGTGATATGGTGCCTATGGAATTTGACTGCTAACCAGAAGGCTGGCGGTTCAAACCCACCAGTCACTCCACAGAAGGAAGGTTGGGCAATCTACTTCCATAGTGATACTGCCTCAGAAACCAAAGGAGGGGTTGCTATGAGTTGAATCTGACTTGACAGCAGTGACCACACCTAATTTTATGTTCCTAACTTTGTATTCGGAAGGAAGGTTGGGCAATCCTACTTCCGTAGTGACACTGCCTCGAAAACCCACGGAGGGGTCGCTATGAGTCAGGGCTGACTCGACGGCAAATAACAACAACAACAACTTTGTATTCTAAGGCCAGGTCCCAAGGCAGGCAAGCTCGTGGCTACTTCACTTGTGGGTGGCTCTATTCTAAGGCTGGGGCCCGAATTAGGTGGACTTAGAGCAGTTAGGAACAACTAAGGGAGTTGAACTTGCTGTCAGTTTGTCATCCTATGGTAGCTTATGTGTTGCTGTGAGGCTGGAGACTATGCCACCAGCATTGCAAAATGCCAGCAGGGTAACCCATGGTGGGCAGTTTTCAGTGGAGCTTCTAGGATAAGACAGACTTGGAAGAAGGAAGAGGCCATCCATTTCTCAAAGAATTGGACAGTGGTAACCTTATGTGTAGCAGTGAAACACTGTCTGATATATTACTGGAAAACTTTATCAATAGCCCTGAAAGATGGTCCAATATAGTGTCAGAAGATGAACCCATCAGGTTGGAAGACACTCAAAATTTGACTGGGGAAGAGCTGACTCCTCAGGGTAGAGATGACCTTAATGATATGGATAGAGTAAAGCTTTCAGGACCTTCATTGGCTGATGTGGCATGACTCAAAATGAGTAGAAACAGATATAAACATCCTTTAATGATCAGAACATGGAAGATATGAGGTATGAATCTAGAAAAATTGGAAGTTGTCAAAAATGAAATGGAATGCATAAAGATTGATATCCTAAGCACCACCAGCCTTCTGGTTAGCAGTCAAATGCCTTAGACACTATGCTACCAGAGCTCCTTGAAATGGACCGGTTTTGGCCATTTTGAATCAGACAACCATATGATCTACTATGCAGGGAATGACAAATTGAAGAGGAATGGTGTGACATTCATTGTCAAAAGACTGTTTCAAGATCTGTCCTGAAGTACAACACTGTCAGGGGTAGGATAATATCCATACACCTACAAGGAAGACCAGTTAATACTACTATTATTCAAAACTATGCACCAACCACTAAAGCCAAAAATGAGGAAACTGAAGATTTCTACCAACTTCTGCAGTCTGAAATTGACCAAACATGCAATCGAGATGTGTTGATTATCACTAGTGATTGGAATGCAAAAGTTGGAAACAAAGAAGAGTTACCAGTAGTTGGAAAATATGGCCTTGGTGATAGAAATAATGCTGGAGATCACAAGATAGAATTTTGCAAGACCAATGACTTGTTTGTTGCAAATACCTTTTTTCAACAACTCAAATGGTGGCTATTCACATGGAGTTCACCAGATGGAGTATACAGGAATCAGATTGACTATATCTGTGGCAAGAGACAATGGAAAATTCAACATCTTCAGCCAAAACAAGGCCAGGAGCTGATTGTGGAACAGACCATCAGCTGTTCATGTGCACATTCATGTTGAAGTTGAAGACAATTAAAACAATACCCAAGAGCCAAATATGACCTTGAATATGTCCCTCCTGGATTAGAGACCACCAAGAGAATAGATTTGGTGCATTGAAAACCAATGACTGAAAACCCGAAGAATTGTGGGATGATATCAAGTATATCATCCAGGAAGAAAGCAAAAGGTTATTAAAAAGACAAGAAAAGAAGAAAAGACAAAAATGGATGTCAGAAGAAACTCTGAAATTTGTCCTTGAGTGGAGAGTAACTAAAGCAAATGGAAGAAATGACAAGATACAAGAGCTGAACAGAAGATTTCAAAGAGCAGCTTGAAAAGATAAAGCCAATTATTTAATGAAATGTGCAAAGACCTGGAGTTAGAAAACCAAAAGAGAAGAACACACGTGGCTTTTCTCAAGTTGAAAGAACTGAGGAAAAATTTAAGCCTGAAGTTGCAATACTGAAGATTCCATGGGCAATATGTTGAATGATGCAAGAAACATCAAAAGAAGATGGAAAGAATACACAGAGTCACTGTAACAAACAGAATTGGTTGATGTTCATCATATCAGGAGGTGGCATATGATCAAGAACCAATAGTATTGAAGGAAGAAGTCAAAGCTGCACTGAAGGAATTGGCAAAAAAAAAAAAAAAAAAAAAAAACAAGGCTCCAGGAATTGACTGAATACCCATTGAGATGTTTCAAGAAACTGATGCCATGCTGGAGGCACTCACTTGGCTATGTCCAGAGATCTGGAAGACAGCTACTTGGCCAACTGACTGGAAAAGACTCATATTTGTACCCATTCAAAAGAAAGGTGATCCCACAAAATATGGAAATTATTGAACAATATCATTAATATCACATGCAAGTAAAATCTTACTGAAGATAATTCAAAAATGTTTCCAGCAGTATATTGACAGAGAGCTTCCAGAAATGCAAGCTGATTCAGAAGAGGACATGGAACAAGATCTGTCATTGTTGAAGTCAAATGGATCTTAGCTGAAAGCAAAGAATACCAGAAAGATACTTACTTTTGTTTTATTGACTATTCAAAAGCATTTGATTGTGTAGATCATAACAAATTATGGATAACACTGAGAAAATGAGAATTCCAGAACACTTGATTGTACTCATGAGGAACCTGTGCATAGATCAGGAGACTGTCATTCAAACAGAACAAGGGATACAGCCTGGTTTAAAATCAGGAAGGCAGTGGGTCAGGGTTGTATCCTTTCACCATACTTATTCAATCTGTGTGCTGGATTATATGAAGCTGGATTATATGAAGAAGAACATGGCATCAGGATTGGAGGGAGAATCATTAAGAGCCAGCAATACACAGATGACACAACTTTGTTGGCTGAAAGTGAGGATGATTTGAAGCACTCACTGATAAGACTGAACACTACAATGTGCAGTATGGATTACACCTTCATATAAAGAAAACAAAAATCCTCACAACTGGTCCAATAAACAGTTTCACAGTGGATGGAAAAAAGGTTGAAGTTGTCAAGGACTTCATATGACTTGGTTCTACAATCAACTCCAATGGAAGCAGCAGCCAAGACATCAGATGACATATTGCATTGGGCAAATATGCTGCAAAAGACCTCTTTCAAGTGATAAAGAACAAAGATGTCCCCTTGAGGAATAAGGTGTGCTTGACATAAGCTATCGTATTTCCAATCACCTCATATGCATGTGAGAGCTGGACGATGAATAAGGAAAACCAGAGAAGAGTTGATGCTTTTGAGCTGTGGTATTGGAGAAGAATGCTAACAGTGCCATGGACTGCTGAAAGGACTAACAAATCTGTCCTGGAGGAAGTGCAGCTGGAATGCTGCTTGGAAGCAAGAATGGCCAGACTTTGTCTCACCTACTTTGGTCATGCTCTCAAAAGAAATCATTCCATAGAGAAGGATATCATGCTTGGTAAAGTGGAGGGTCAAAGAAAAAGGGGAAGGCCCTCAGTGAGATGGATTGACACAGTGACCACAATGATGGGCTCAAGTATAGCAAAGATCGTGAAGTTGGCACAGGACCAGACAGTGTTTCATTCTGCTGTGCATAGGGTTGCTATGAACCAGAGAGGACTCAATGGCACCTAACAACAACAACAACTTTTTATTCTGTTTTTTAAAACAAGATTCAAAAAATATTAAACTTTTTAGATCCCATAAAATCTGAAACCATCACTGGATTTGAGGAATTCTGGCAAATCAAAACTAGGTCCTCAAGTCTTATCACGATGCCTGAAAGTCCTTCAATAGAGATATATAGCTTATTTTTAAGCCCTGGAATGGAGAATTACTTATGACTGTCTTGGATAATACTTACCAGGGTTAAGTCTAACAAGATTAACAAAGGCATGAGACACAGGTTAAGTAGCTGGAATATACCCCTGAGGTTTCAAAGTGATGAGACACTGTGACAAATGACAGGGATGCAGATGGGAAAGTGGAATTTCCCAAAGAATAATATATTCTAGTCTACATTTTTTTTTTTTTTTTTTTTTACTGAGGACTATAATCATCTTCCAGCCATGGGCTGTTCCTTAACTGTTTATGGGGTACCTGGTCTCCACAACTGAAAAGTTAATGAGTGGTACTCATTTCTGAGTCTTCCCTGTCCCACCCTGCTCCCACCTTTTGGTTTTCCAGCCTGGGCAGCTCTCCACCCCTGACTCCACCACTGGCTGTCCTTACTATGGCTCCAGCAGCTCTCTTTTCCAGCCTTTTTATTTTCTGCTTCCTCCTCCCATCTGAAGCTAAACTCTCAAATAGAAACCACCTTAATCCTTTTGGACTTCAAGTTTAATCCCACTAATCCTCTCCAGATAACTCTAAACCAGCTCCCCATTATCTTTCTATGCATTTCCAAGGCCAGTCTTCTACTTTTAAATCTATCCCAGCCTACAATAGTAATGCTTCTTATGTCCTATTCTTGGAGGTCCCTCCCTCATTTACCCTAGGAAACTATTAGGATTTTGAATGGATTCATTCTGGTTTGACTCCCTGCTGAGAATTTGCATATCTACCCCAGTATACTAAGTTAGAATCTACATTTTAACAAGATTCCCTAGTGATTCTTACAGATCCCCAGTGTATACATAAATGTGACCTGGAAATCTTGTTTAACTGTAGATTCTGATTCAGTGTCTCTGGGATGCAAATGCAAATTATCAGCAGGGGGTCTAACTAGAGTTAACCAGTTGGAAGCCCAGGGAACTATCTATTTCTTCCTCAGGAGACATGCAGTAGGCATCCCCTCTCACTCTCTTTCTCTTCTGTGCTTCAATGCAGGCTACCAGTCATCACACAAAATTAAGTCCCACTCAATCCCTCCATTCCCTATCTAAAAAGTAATCCCTGAGAACAAAGACTGCTGTGAAACCAAGAATGAAAAAGCATCCAGAAAAGCTGACATAAATAAAGTATTTAATGCGTTACTTAAATATCTCAGGTAGAGAGAATCAGTAAGATGGCTTGTACTTTATTATAATAATGAACTCTACATGAGTGTCATGATTTGCTGTGCTCTGCCTGATTGCTCTTTGGAGAGGACCAGCCTTGGGACTCCACTAGAATGCTCTCTAGCCATGCTAGAAACTCCTCTTCAAGAAGCTTTCCATTAGATCCACCTGTTGCAAAAGCTACTCATGAAAGCACACAGATGAATAGGGCCATTTGCTCAAGTGGATAAGCAGCTGCCAGGAGAGTGATTTAAAGAATGCCATGAGGCCACTCTGCCCAGAATATCTCCCTGCTAGGAAAGCCTACTGCACTCCTTGTCTGGACTAAAATTCTACATGCAAGCCACAGGTGCCCAGTCTTCTCAGGTACAAAATGAGGAGTCTGGGTCTCTTAGTGCTGAATGCAGGGGTGGATGAAATAGGCGGGGTACCTGCAAGGAGAGGCGAAGGTGGGGCATGGAGGGGAGGGTCTCACTCTTCCTTCTTTCCTTTCCTCTATTTTCCTTCCTTATCATTTTTTCTCTTTGTTTGTTTTGTTCTGCTTTTTTTTTTTTTCCCTTGTCTGCTATCCCTTGCTCTACAAAGAAGGCAGCATCAAGCCTTCTGGTCTCTATCACTATGAGCACATCAGTGAGAATCAGTTTGCAGGATTATAGGCTGGTCCTTTTGGAAGGTACAAGGAGCCTTGGAATGAGGCCAAGCACCAAGGGAGTAAAAGAGGAAAGAAGAGGACAGGAGCCACAGGGGCTGTATCAAAGAGCCAAAGGCTAGAGTGACCAAAGGAGTACCACAAAGAGGATATAAAAGCTGTGAGGAAGAAAAGGGATTATTTTGCAAATCACATCACCACCTTTTCTCTATAAGAGCCACTTTTGCATAAAAGGAGGAGAGACTGTCCACCCTCCTTTTTGTGACTATACTTTATCCTCAACCAGCTTTTATCTCTGTCAGATAAACATTTTTATCACCTTTTTACTTAACATAAGGAGCTCTGGTGGCATAGTGCCTAAGGCATTTGACTGCTAACCAGAAGGCTGGTGGTTCAAACCCACCAGCCACTATGCAGAAGGAAGACTGGGTAATCTACTTCTGTAAAGATTTATTGCCTCGGAAACCCAAAGGGGGTTGCTGTGAGTAGAATAGCCAGCTCTCCACTGTCTAGGACAGTGATTGTTAAACAATGAAGTTATGAGCCTTTAACAATTTAAATGACACTCATTAAATATGAGAAAATATAGATTCACCAAATATTTGCATTCATAGCTATACCATAATGCATATTTATATTTTAAGGAAAAAGTCCATTAAAAGATTATATGGCATTAAATAACTGCAAGCACTCCCCAGAGGTATGTAAAATAATAACATATGACCTCTCTCTTTTTTTTCTCCTTGTTTCTAAAGAAATGTAATAATTATATATGTTGCTGCTAAATACAAACTATTCAGGATAATGTCTGGCCATTGAAACTCAAATCAAGAGGCACTGAAAAGTCACCTGCTCCCCTTTGGAAAGTATATTACATTTCTACCTTCATAATGAGCAGAAGTGTAAATGTAAGAGAAAAAAAAAATGTTGAGGTTGCAGATCTATGACGGTCCTTATCCAGGTTTTTCATATAAGCAAATTATAGAAATCATTTTTCATCCAAGGGTCAAGACTAATGCAATAAACCAAAATCAGATATACATGGAGAATTCAGATATGCTGATACTGGATAAACAAACTAAGCAAACTTTCACTAAAGAAAAAAGATGTAAAATTATATTGATGGAAAGTTATGTAACTTCTGTGTTAAATATGGCATAAGGAGCTCACATGCAGTTTTTTGCAAAATATCACAGATACACTTGTGTGTGTGATGTTATTCATGTTCAAACATTAAATTGTTGATATTCATTATTTTTCTGTAGTTTATGTAATTATATTAAACTGTTATACTTTCTAATCATGCTGTGTTAATTTTGATGTAATAATTATATCAATCTACTGGAAGATCCTAACATCATTAACTATACATACGGAATATCCCTGAAAATTTTGTCATTAAGAATACAACATATTTAGCACCACCTGATAGTAACAGCTCTAACTAAGAATCCGAGTACTAGAGATTATTTTCTGGGAAAATATAAATTATCAAAATCAATGCCAAAAAGTTAGAAATCTGAAGTGAATCAGTTATTCCAGGAGAAACAAAAAAACTGTGAAAGAGCTAATGCTACACCAAAAGCAGTAGGTTTAAGTGACTTTACAAGAAAATTGTATCAATCCTTTAAGAAAAGACAACTACAGTATTCTTTCAAATAACTCTAGAGCATGGGGAAAAAACATAAAAAGAAAGTCTTCTAATCCTCCAATCCAACTTGTGAAGCTATCCTAACATTGACTAACACCAACAACGAGAACATGAAAATTCCAAATCTAATTTATGAATATCAACTCAAAATCCCTAACAAAATATTAAAACAACACATTACAACCATGTAGTAACAGTCTAGGAAAGTAAGAATTACTTAATGTTATTGAATCTATTAGCACAAGTATCATAAGTATAGATCAAAAGAAAAAGTCTTATTATCATCTCAATATATGATGAAGAGTTATTTTGTATAAATCAATAACCATTTTAGTAGTCTTACAGAAATGAATGATTCCTCAATATGACATAAAAATATAATATTTACAGATGTTATGTATGTATATATATATATGAGTACATATGTTTCTATGCATGTCAATTCAAAAGTTAACATTATATCTAATGAAAGAAAAACTAGAAGCATTTCCAATTCCCTTAAGATAAAGATAAGAATGCCCATTATCAAAACTATTGATATAGTTCTAGAGGCACTTGCCATACAATTAGCTCAGAGGAATGTATATCAAGTATAAAAATATAAAAATCGAAAAGAGAAATTCAGATTATATGATTTTAACTTGGGATATGCAAGGAATCGTTGAAAAACTAGCACAAAAAGATAATTTAATAAGATAGCTGATGCAAACTTAATGCAGAGAAATCAATTGCCTTTACAAATATGACTATTTTGATAAGATTATATATACTGCTATGGGGTAAGTTTACATGGAGTTCTAGTATGTATTACATTAAAATAGCAAAGTGCCAAATTGCATATATAGTAAGCTACTGTTTGTGCCCCATCTCTACCAAAAAAATAAACTATGTAGATATATATGCTTATTTATGCATAGAATATCTCTAGATGATTACCCAAAATAACCTTCTGAGAAAGGGAATTGTGTGATTGGAGTCAAGTCGAGACTGGGACTCATCTCTCATTATAGCCTCTCTGTATGCTGTCATATGCATATAAGCACTATCCAAAATATGAGTAAAATATCTTTTATTCAATATTAAGGCAGTATAGGTGTATAGCTGTGTTTCTGATTTTGTTGTTAGTTCTTCAGGATTGTTATCTTTGGAGGTTTACATGCTCAGAAAAATTCTATGTCTTAAAAAGTTTTATCATAAAAGATATTATCAAGAAAGACAACAAATGGGAGAAAATATTTGCAAATCATATATCCAATAAAAATTTAATATCCAGAATAAAGAACTCATACAACCCAGCAACAAAAAGAGAACCCAATTTTTTAATTGAGCAAAGGTCTTGAATTCATATTTCTTCAAAGAAAATATACAAAAAGCCAGTAAGCACAGGAAAAGATGCTCAAAATCATTAGACAGCAAAAAAAAAAAAAAAAAAAAACCTCACTGCCATAGAGTTGATCCTAACTCATAGCAACCCCCACTGAGTTTTCAAGGTGGTAAATCTTTACAGAGGTAGATTGCCCTATTCTCCTTCCATAGAAGGAGGTTTAAACCTCCAACCTTCTGGTTAGCAGTCAAATGCAAATCAAAACCACAATGATGTACCATTTCACAACCACTAGGATGTCTATTGTCAAGACAGTGGAAAATAACAAATGTTGATGAAAATGTAGAGAAATTAGAATCCTTATCCATTGCTGATAGGAATGTAAAATGGTGCAGACTCTGTGGAAAGCAGTTTGGTGTTCCTCACAAGTTAAACACAGATTTATCATATAACGCAGCAATTCCACTTCCAGGAATATACCCAAAATAACCTAAAGCAGTAACTTACTGTTTTGGTTACCTTAATGCCATTCTAACAGAAGAAAGCACAAATGGGATGGCTTTGACAAACAGGAGTTTATTTTCTTACAGTTTTGGAGGCTAGAAGTCTGAGTTCAAAGTGCCAGTCTCTAGGGGCTTGGTGAAAGCCCCTCGACTTTGGGCTTCAGCTCTGCCTCTTGCTCCTGGCCCACTGAAGCTGAAGGCATCTCTTCACTCAGGCAGCTACTGGCTGCTGAGGCTAACAAACCCAAGGTTGACAAGTAAAAAAAGCACAGTTCCAATATTACCAAATCACAGAGTAGGCCATTAATTTAAATCCATTAAGAGTCCCAAACCAAAAAAAAATAAACCAAACTCACTGATGTGGAGTCAATCTGACTCATAGCAACCCCTCCTTGGGTTTCCAAGGCAAGTATCACTATGGAAGTAGATTGTCCAGTCTTCCTTCTGAAGAGTAGCTAGTAGGTTTGAACCACCAGCCTTTTGGTAGGCAGTCAGATGCCTTAGGCACTATGCCACCAGAACTCCCTTAAGAGTCCCAGAATGACAAAATAAACAGGAATGGTGTCGTATTCATCATCAACATCCAAACAAGATCGATCCTGACGTATAATGTAATCAGTGATAGGATAACATCCATATGCCAACAGGAAAACCAGTTAATACTACTTTTATTCAAATTTACACACCAATCACAAAGCCAAAGATGAAGAAATTGAAAGTTTTTACCAGCATCTGCACTCTGAAATCGACCAAACATGCAATCAAGATATATTGCTAATGGCTGGTGTTTGGAATGTGAAAGTTGGAAACAAGGAGGAAGTATTGGTAATTGGAAAGTATGGCCTTGGTGGTAGAATTGATGCCAGAGATCACATGATAGAATTGGCAAAACCAACAACTTACTCATTGCAAATACTTCTTCAACAACATAAATGGCAACTATACACATAGTCCTCACCAGATGGAATACACTGGAATCAAATTGATAAATCTGTGGAAAGAGGTAATGGAGAAGCTCAATGTCATCTGTCAAAACAAGGCGAGGTACTGACTGTGGAATAGACCATCAACTGCTCATATGCAAATTCAAGCTGAAGCTGAAGAAAATCAAAACAAGTCCATGAGAGCCAAAATACAACCTTGATTATATCCCACCTGAATTTAGAGACAATCTGAAAAATAGATTTGATGCATTGAACACCAATGACTGAAAACCAGCCGAGTTGTGGAATGACGTCAAGAACATCATACGTGAAGAAAGCAAAAGGTCATCAAGAAGATAGGGAAGGGGGAAAAGACCAAAATGGATGTCAGAAAGCACTCTGGAACTTGCTCTTGAATGGAGAGTAGCTAAAAAAAAAATGGAAGAAATTATTAAATAGAAGAGCTGCACAGAAGATTTCAAAAAGCATCTCAAGAAGACAAAGTAAAGTACTACAATGAAATGTGCAAAGACCTAAAAGGGTCTTCCCTAAAAGGGAAGAATACACTCAGCATGTCTCAAGCTAGAAGAACTGAAGAAAAAAATTCAAGCCTCAAGTTGCAATATTCTATGGGCTCTGGTGGTGTAGTGCCCAAGGCATTTGATTGCTAACCAGAAGGTTGGCAGTTCAAATCCATCAGCCACTCCATGGAAGAAAGACTGGGAAATTTACTTCCATAAAGATTTACTGCCTCAGAAACCCAAAGGGGGTCACTGCGAGTTGGAATCTACTCGATGGAAGTGAGTTTGGTTGGTTTTTGTATTGTTTTGTTTTTTGGTATGGCAAAATAGTGAATGATGCAGGAAACATCAAAAGGAGATGGAAGAAATACACAGTCACAGTATAAAAATGAATTGATCAACATTCAAACATTTCAGAAGATAGTACATGATCAAGAACCAATGGTATTGAAGGAAAAGTCCAAGCTGCATTGAAGCATTGGTCAAAAA
>NW_006921612.1:9924655-9931496 GCF_000298275.1 Orycteropus afer afer | reverse complement strand
TAATGCCGAGGATATCAATCTTTATGTGTTCCATTTCATTTTTGACAACTTCCAATTTTCCTAGATTCATACTTCGTACATCCCATGTTCTGATGATTAATAGATGTCTGCAGCTGTTTCTCCTCAATTTGAGTGGTACCACATCAGCAAATGGAGGTCTCGAAAGCTTTACTTTATCCATACAAGTAAGGTTGGGTTTACTCTGATGATGCAGCTCTTTACCAGTCCTATTTTGAGATCCTTCTAACCTAACCAGACTATTCATAAAGTTGTGCAGTAATGTATCAGACAGTGTTTCTACACTATTCATAAGGTTTTCCCTGGCCAATTCTTTGAGAAGTGTATGGCCTCTTCCTTCTTCCTAGTCTGTCTCAGTCTATAAACTGGCCTGATACCTGTGCACCATGTGCATCCCTCTGGGTTTGAAATACCAGTGGCTCAGCCTCAAAACTCACATCAACACATCACCACAGTAGGACAAACTGACAGACAACTTTGTCTCCCTGTTGGAAACCTCCCCTATCACCCTTACCTTGGTCCCCGTGGCTGACTGCTCCTCTGTCCAGGTTCTTGGGCCTTTTGATCCCCTTTCTTCTGCTCTCCTGCCCTGCTGCTTTGGGTGTGCCTGGGTTCCCTCTCCTCACCTGGATCCCTGCAGCTGACTGCTCCTCTGTCCAGGTTCCTGGGCCTTTTCATCCCCTTTCTCCCACTCTCCTGCCCTGCTGCTTTGGGCATGCCTGGGCTCCCTCTCCTCACCTGGATCCCTGCGGCTGACTGCTGGTCAATGCTATAGAAGTGTGTTATTTTTGTTAGGTGCTGTGATTCATAGCAATTCCCTGTGGCAGAAAAGAACTGTCCCCCATAGAGTTTCCTACACTAAACAGGAAGAAGGCTTTGTGGCACAGTGGTTAAAGAGCTTGGCTGCTAACCGAAAGTCAGCTCTTCAGCCCAATAGCTGCTCTGCAGGAGAAAGATGTGGCAGTCTGCTACCATAAAAATTAAAAAAACCCTTTGGATCAAATGTCATTCATAGGAACACCATAGGACAAAGTAGAAATGCCCCTTAGAATTTCTAAGACTGGTGGGTTCCAACCACCGATGTTTAGGTTAGGCGCCAAGCTCTTCAACCACTGTGCTACCAGAGCACCTTCTATAAAGATGACAGACTTGGAAACCCTATGGGGCAGTTCTGCTCTGGGGTTGCTGTGAATCATCCACAGCAGTGTGGTGGGAGAGGAATACTTAATGGGAGCAGATGGTCAGGTCTTTTCTTTTACGAAGCTACTGAATGGGTGTGAACCACCAACAACCTTTCAGTCAGCAAACAAGCACTGAACCATTGTACTACCAGGGCTCCTAATGGAAGTGTAGACAGGAATTTTTTTCCCCAGATATGACATCTCAGTTCAGTTCTTTTGGAAAGTGGCTTGCCCTCTTAGATTGCCCTGCTGAGGAATAATGACCCGGTTGCAATGTATTGCTTGACTCTTCCAGTCCTCACTTACTATTTATGATTTTCTTGTATAAAAAATGTAAGACTGAGAAACAGACTTCTTCTCAACTTCTGAATAGGGCACAAATGGAACCCACAGCTTCCAGGCTTGTTTTATTTTAAAATTCTCATTCTCAAAAAGAAAAATTACTGCTTTCTTGGCATTAGGTTAGTGCAATAGTAGATCACTTAGAAAAATTATTTGTCACCTTAGAAGAATCATACTGTTCTATATAGAGAAAATTAGGCTATTACAATGCAGAGTAAATGTCCATAGAGATTCTGAGAATCTCATACTTATCTCCAAGATAATCATTAAATTGCAAGTTACAGTTACATTTCCTTTTTCTACCACTAATTGCTCAGTATAAAAGAAGTAAATCAAAGAAACAGAAATTCAAGAGGTTAACTGATTCTTCTACAAGCATGTATGAGTCCTTATTCTATGTCAGGTGATTGTGCTAAATGTTGAGTACACAAAAGCGATGTTAGAGTTCATTCTTTTGAGCATTTCACAGCCTGTGCCTTTCCTAATGTGGTCTTAATCAATGTTTTAAAGCATTAAAGAGATTTTAGTTGTGTATCAAAAAGTTGTGTTTTAAGAAATTCACATTACCCAAATATGTTCTTTAAACATCCTCTTACCTATCTATATGCCTGAAACTATCTCACTTCTTTGCCTAGAGAATTCATAGTTCAAATTTGAGCCAGGTGTCCTTTCCTTCTGGAAACCTGCCCAACCCTCCTCCATTCCTCCTCCTTCCTCCTCCACCTCCCCTCTGCAGGCTTGAGCTGATGCCCTCCCTTCCCCTCCTCTCCCTTAGCACACCGAGGTGTCTATTCCATAACACTTATACTCTCTTCTAACAGGCCCTCTCTCTCCCGAGAGGTCCTGTGCCCCTTCAGAGCACCACTGTATCTTCCTCATCACTATATTCTCAGCACCAAGTGCAATATCTGTGCTGTAATGCATCACTATATTCTCAGCACTGGGTGTAATATCTGGGCTGTAATGCACAATGTTGTTGTTGTTATGTGCTATGGAGTTGGACCTGACTCATAGCGACCCCTCCTTTGGTTTCCGAGGCAGTATCACTATAGAAGTAGATTGCCCCATCTTCCTTCCGAGGAGTGGCTGGTGGGTTTGAACCGCCAGCCTTCTGGTTAGCAGACAAGTGCCTTAGGCACTATGCTACCAGGACTGTAATAGGTACTTTGAAACGGTTGATGAAGGAATGAATGAGAAGTTCCAGGAATTTTCTGGCTTTCCCTTTACCCAGCTCAGCTTCAATTTCTCTCAAAGATCTGTACAACATTATCTGTCTTAGCATGGAGCCCAACTCATAGGTAACATGACCTGAGTTCTTCCTGCCAGCAATTATGTGCAAATCTAGAAAACACTGATAATCTACAGAATATCTTTAAGCCATATAAGCCTGTGGTAGACACATATAATGCTCCAGAATTGTATTAGAAACAAGTCATTTGTACTCAATAAAAAGAATTTCTTGTAGGGCATAAAGGATAAAAACCCCCTAAAACATCAGAATGTACAGCAATGACATGCAGATGAATTTCTTTGTCATGAGCTTTCCTGTCAGTGAACTACAAGGAATTCCCTTCTGTCCTTGAAAGAATGGACTTTGAATTCAACCTGAAACCCTGATGTGAAAATATATGCAAATGTGTAAAAATGAGCTTGCCGAGATGGGAAAACCATCACTAAACCACAAAGAAACCTCTGTTATGTGTGGACTTTGAGACTGGATAGCTTCACAAGAAACAGGCAGGTGCTTAGAAGGTGACAGCCTGTCACAGTCATTCTGGAGCCAATCCTCCTGTTTGTGGTTCTCTAAGCCCTGTATATCTCTTCCCTTCTGTCATTTTTTGGCCACTTTTCTACTCTCTTGATCATTCAATACCAGCAGGGGGTAGGAGAAGCAAATAGAGGTGATACCATAATCCTCTCTTTTTTTTTTTCCCCTAGTGGTATTTATGATAAAAAGCTCGAGGGAGAAGAAAGCTATATTTAATAGCTGAAAAGAGGGCTTTAAGTAACCACAGAGTTTTGATTATTCATGCATTGGCTCTCCCGTTCCCATAGATATTAGACTCAAGTCAACAAGTACATCCTGAGAATCTATTATTTCCCAAACAAAGTGTGAGACCTTTTGAGAAATTCTAGAGAACCAAAGGTTTGATCTCAGCTCTCAGGAAATTTTTAATCTTCCAAGGAGTACAGTGTTTATATATGTGAGATAATTATGAACAGTTAAGAAAATAAATAATCAAATGGTAAACTAAGTAGAGCAAATGTGTTGTAGGAATTCATACTATTGGCTGCTGCTTCTTGAGCCTGATCTTCTCTCTTATCCCCAAGTACATAATGGCTATTGAGAATTAACCTAGAATTTTATCTCTCCCTCCTTCCCAATGTAAATTAGCACCAGGAGCTATGCTATTCCAAGACGGTAATAATGACAGCCTAAGATTTTTTAGTGATGCAGATATCCTGCAAGATCTCAGCATCAGGAAATGCCAACATCAGAAGAGATTCCTCAGTTTCCAGAATAGAAGCCCTTCACACTGGGGCCCATCAAGTCATCCCTCTGTTTACCTGGAGCCCAAACAGTCACTTTCATGTCTCCATCCCCCTAAGAGTCGCACGTGAGACCACTTATTCTACACTTTTAGTCAAATATTAATCAGAAAAAATTTGTTCAAATTTGAAATCTGATTCTATGGGATTCGTCAGTTATAATGTACTGCAATTTTTCCTCATTCTCTTTGCATATAAATTGATCCACTGCACTGAAACTACCACTTAAAACAAAGGGGTTTGATTTATAGCCAGTCTTTTGCCTCATAAATCACACCTGCAGTGCAATGCTCAGGGCCCTCTGAGCTCTGCCAGCACGTACCTTTTAAAAATGATCTGGGGTGACCTCCCATTGTGAGGAAGCCTAATACAATGCCATTCTCCTCTCAAAGTATTCACCCTTCCTTTGCTCATTATTCCTGCAGGGACTTTACACCCAGTTTTTGCAAGCATGCCAGTTGTCCTCTGTTTTATTTTTTAAAATTAAGGAATGTCAAAATTAAAATCTATGGCTTTGCCACACCACACTTCACTCCCTGTAGAAATGTAACTGTGCAACTTGTCCCCTCCCTTGTAACCACAGCTCCTTTAAATGTCTTTTCTGGACATGTGTGGAGTCAGAATCTGACCTCTACAATTGCCCTGGAGTGCTTTCTCATTTGGAAAAGGAAACAGGTTAATAACTACAAAAGTATCCCATGAAATTTTCTAATGGGTCTTTGGTGAGACATGCACAAGGTAAGATTTCTTGGTCATCCTGCTTCCTTACAGCATCAGCAGAGTCTTCAGGAAGTAGAGTGGAGGGGGTGTCAAGGAGGTAAGGACTCAAGTCATTGTAGCAGAGGAGAATGTCTGCAGGAGCTAAGATGCAAGTCACTGCTCACCAGACTCTCTTGATGCTGTCTTTGGAGAGAAAAGTATACCAACCATTTTATAAAGCCCATGATAGTGACACCAGATCTCAGAGCCCAGATCTGATAACATATTTATCTTTCAGAAAGGCTTTAGATGTTAAATGTCCTAGTATAACATACACAGCCGATCTCACGGTGGTTCTGATCACCTAGTGCACGCCACCTCTGGTAGCGTAGTGCGTAAGGCACCTGACTGCTAATCAGAAAGCTAGCGGTTCAACCCCACCAGTCACTCCTCAGAAGGAAGATGGGGCAATCTACTTCCGTAGTGACACTGCCTCGGAAACCCAAGGAGGGGTCGCTATGAGTCAGGTCTGACTCTACAGCACATAACAACAACAACAGTGCATGCCACCTGTTTATAGTGTCCCTTGCAGTGAATGTTTGATGTTACAATGGTAATGATGGAATTAGCCAACAGAAGTAAAGTACATGAGTCCCTCCTTCCTGGCGAAAAATATTGGAGTGTCCTGTCTGCCACCAGTGTGCTGTGTCACCTGGGGCAAACCATCTACTCTGTCTAGACCTCACTTTATATTCTAATAGAGTATATGAGATATGTTTTAACTCCTTTCTACCTCTGAAGTTAAATCATTTTAAGATTTATGCACTCAAGGAAGATCAATGTTCATTAATTAGAGCAGTACTTTCCAAGGAATGGTCTGTAGTACCAGTTAAGGCTTGTGTGATCAGAAATATTTGAGAAGTGCTACATTTCTTTAGGAAATTCTGTGTGGTGCAAATTGTTAATGCACCCAACTGCTAACCCAAAGTTTAAAGTTCAAATCCAGCCAAAGGTACCTTAGAATTAAGACCTGGTAATTTACTCCAAAAAAATCAGCCACTGAAAACCCTCTGAGCACAGTTCTTTGACACACATGGGTGGGGTTACCATAGGTCAAAATCAACCCCATGGAAGCTGGAGTGGGGACAAGGTTTCTTTATGACAAGACTGCTCAGAATCTGTTTTGGGGCTTCTTTCTTTGATTATCCTATTGTTTTCCTTCATTTTACAGGATTTTTTAACTTACAAAAAATTACATGCTCCTTATAAATAAGCAATATAGTGCTTTATAAAATAAATATTAATAATCTCACCTTCTCTATTTTAATATCATCCCCCAGTGGTAACCCTAGTGGTAACTAGGGGTTTGGTATGTCTGTACATCTTCTCAAAACCTGTAGTATGGCATGAATTTCGAGAAGAAGGATGAAACAGGAAATATTTCCTGAAATTGTCCACCTATATCCATTTTCACAAAGCATTTCACAGATCTTTATGGTGTGAGACTCCTGTTCTGTTTGACATATTCACAAAAGCTTGAACCACAGCATGAGATTGCTTTTGAATGAATATAATTCTTTTGCCAAATCTACAAGCTCATGCAGGTAAGAGGTAGACAAATATAACACTATTTGGCTTCCAGATCATAGGATTTATTCATTCTAATAAGATTTTGGAGAATCCCTTTATCACCCACATGCAATAAATCACTGCTCTAAAGGAGGCTCTCAGAACTGCCATTAGGGATTTCTCACTTCTTGGATTGTCACCTCAATGCATGTTCCCTTAGTGTCTCCATGAGCTGGGGACAGTGAAGATGACACAACACCAAATTATCCCTGCTATATGCAAAATAGCTGGCATAGGATGACACTTTCACCCTTATATTCCAGATCCCAGAGCAGCCCCGGATTCCTACCAGGACCAAAATAAGCACTATTGAATTAGTGGATAAGTAAATATACTATTCATTAGCAAAATGAAGAAATAGATAACACCGTGATAATGTAAGACCTATCACATGGAAAATATGGCCTTGAGGATAGAAATAA
>NW_006921612.1:9922884-9924555 GCF_000298275.1 Orycteropus afer afer | reverse complement strand
CCAGGAACTGATGAAATACCCACCGAGATGTTTCAACAAATGGATGCAGTGCTGGAAGTGCTCATTTATTTATGCCAAGAAATTTGGAAAACAGCTACTTGGCCAACCAATTGGAAGAAATGCATATATCTGCCCATACCAAGAAAGGTGAGACAACAGAATGTGGAAATTATCAAACAATATCATTAATGTTACATGCAAGTAAAATTTTGCTGAAGATAATTCAAAAATGGTTGCAGCAGTATATTGGCAGAGAACTTCCAGATATGCAAGCTGGATTCAGAAGAGGATGTGAAACAAAAGATATCATTGCTGATGTCAGATAAAAACAAAGAATCCCAGAAAGATGTTTACCTGAGTTTTATTGATTATGCAAAGGCATTCTACTACGTGGATCATAACTAATTATGAATAACATTACAAAGAATGGGAATTCCAGAACACTTAATTGTGCTCATGAGGAAACTCTACATAGAATAAGAGGCAGTCATTTGAACAAAACAAGGGGATACTGCATGGTTTAAAATCAGGAAAAATAAGTGTCAAGGTTGCATCCTTTCACCATACTTATTCAATTTGTATGCTGAGCAAATAATCCAAGGGGTTGAACTATATAAAGAAGAACTCAGCATCAGGATTGGAGGAAGACTCATTAACAACTTGCAATATATAGATGACACCCTTGCTTGCTGAAAGTGATGACTTGAAGTACTTACTGATGAAAATCAAAGACTATAGTTTTCAGCATAGATTACACTTCAACATAAAGAAAACAAAAGTCCTCACAACTGGACAGTAAGCAACATCATGATAAATGGAGAAAAGATTGAAGTTGTCAAGGATTTCATTTTACCTGGATCCACAATCAATTCTCATGGAAATAGTTGTCAAGAAATCAGACGATGTATTGCACTGGGCAAATTTGCTGCAAAAGATCTCTTTAAAGTGTTAAAAAGCAAACATGTCACTATGAAAGTAAGGTGTGCCAGTAACAAGCATTGATATTTTCAATAGCCTCATATGCATGCAAAACAGGACAATGACTAAGGAAGACCAAAGAAGAATTGATGCCTCTGAGTTGTGGGTTGGCAAAGAAAACTGAAAATATCATGGACTGCCAGAAAAATGAACAAATCTGTCTGGGAAATACAGCTGAAATGTTCCTTAGAAGTGAGAATGGCCAGACTTCAACTCACATATGTTGGTCATGTTGTCAGAAGGGGCCAGTTCCTGGAGAAGGATATCATGCTTGGTAAAGTTGAGGGTCAGCAAAAACAGGGAAGATCCTCAACAAGATGGACTGGCATAGTACCTACAATAATGCGTTCAAGCATAGCAAGAATTGTGAGGATGGTGCAGGATGAAGCAGTGTTTCTTTAGGTTGTACATAGGGTTGCTATGAGTCAGAGCCATCTTGATGGCACCTAACAGAAACAACATAATGTAAATAATCAACTATCTGCCTCATAAGGCTGTTGTGAGGATTAAATTAGTTAATTCTTATAGAACACGGAAAGAGCCCCTAGTTCATGGTAAGTGCTATGTTGTTGTTGATAGGTGCTGTCGAGTCGTTTCCAACTCATAGCGACCCCATGCACAGCAGAACAAAACACTGCCCAATCCCACGCCAGCTCCATGATCCCTGATATACTTGAGCCCATCATCACAGCC
>NW_006921612.1:9913818-9920193 GCF_000298275.1 Orycteropus afer afer | reverse complement strand
AGCAGCAGTCAATACATCAAAGGACGTACTGCATTGGGCAAATCTGCTGCAAAAGACCTCTTTCAAGTGATGAAGACCAAAGATGTCTCCTTGAAGACTAAGGTGCACCTAATGCAAGGCAAGATATTTTCAATCACCCCATATGCATGTGAGAGCTGGGCAATGAAAAAGGAAGACCAAAGAAGAGCCAATGCTTTTGAGTTGTGGTGTTGGCAAAAACTACTAAAAGTACTATAGACTGCTAAAAGAACTAACAAATCTGTCCTGGAAGAAGTGCACTGGAATGATCCTTGAAAGCAAGAATGGCCAGACTTTGTCTCACCTACTTTGGTCATGTTGTCAGAAGGGACCATTCTCTGGAGAAGGATATCATGCTTCATAAAGTGGAGAGTCAACAAAAAAGAAGAAGGCCCTCAACAAGTTGCATTGACACAGTGGCTACAATGATGAGTTCAGGTATGGCAAGGATCATGAGGCTGTCTCAGGACCAGGCAATGTTTCAGCCCATTGCACATAAGGTCACTATGAGTCAAAGCAACTTGACAGCACCTAACAATAACAATGGTGCAAGCCAGATTCAGAAGAGGATGTGGAACAAGGGATATCATTGCTGATGTCAGATGGATTTTGGCTGAATGCAAAGAATTCCAGAAAAATGTTTACTTGTGTTTTATTGACTATGCAAAAGCATTTGATTGTGTGGATCATAACAAATTGTTCGCAACATTGAGAAGAATGGGAAATCCAGAACCCTTAATTGTACTCATGAGGAACCTGTATATAGACCAAGAGGCTGTCGTTCAAATGGAACAAGGGAACACTGCATGGTTTAGAGTTAAATGGGAGCGGGTCAGGGTTGCGTCTTTTTCCCATACTTATTCAATCTGTATGCTGAGCAAATAATCCAAGAAGCTGGACTATATGAAGAAAAACATGGTAACAGGATTGGGGGAAGAATTATTAACAACCTGAGATACACTGATGATACAACTTTGCTTGCTGAAAGTGAGGATAACTTGAAGCACTTACTGATGAAAATTCAAAAATACAGTCTGCAGTATAGATTACACCTCAATATAAAGAAAACAAAAATCCTGACAACTTGACCCATAAGCAGCATCACGATAAATGGAGATAAGATTGAGGTTGTCAAAGACTTCATATTGCTTGGGTCTACAATCAACCCCAATGGAAGCAGCAGTCAGGGCATCAGACGACGTATAGCATTGGGCGAGTTGGCTGCAAAAGACTTCTTTCAGGTGCTGAAGAGCAAAGATGTCTCCCTGAGGACTAGGGTGAGCCTGACACAAGTCGTGATATTTTCAATCGCCTTGTATGCATGTGAGAGCTGGACAATGAATAAGGAAGACCAAAGAAGAATTGATGCTTTTGAGTTGTGCTGGCGAAGAATGCTGAAAGTGCTGTGGACTGCTAAAAGAACTAACAAATCTTTCCTGCAGGAAGTGCAGCCAGAATGCTCCTTGGTAGAGAGAAAGGCCAGACTTCGTCTCACCTACCTTGGTCATATTATCAAAAGGGACCATCCCCTGGAGAAGGATGTCATGCTTGGTAAGGTGGAGGGTCGACGGAAGAGGAGAAGGCCCTCAACAAGATGGGTTGACACAGTGGCTGTGGCAATGCACTCAAGTATAGTAGGGACAGCAGAGCTGGCGCGGGACCAGGCGGTGTTTCATTCTGCTGTGCATAGGGTCATTATGAGTCGAAGATGACTCAATGGCACCTAATAACAACAATAACATCAGACCATTAGTAGGATCCTGTGTTTTCCACATCGTATGTGCCAGCATGTTTTCCTATACATGTTTTTTATTTAATTCATGTAAAAACTCCATGAATTCAGTATTGTTATTTCAATTTTGCTAATCAGGATTCAGGTTTGAATGGCTAGGTGTGCAAAACTGTGGTCTGTAACCTTCTGGATGCAAGACAAGTAATCCTTTCACTACACCACAATTGTCTCTCTACGTCCCTTCAAGTTTCACATTCCAGTCCTTAGAGACTTAGGGAATGAACATAACAGAATGCAAAGATTGTAATATGCAGCCAGCAGAGCTGAGATCTAGTTCCAGATTTAAGAGTAACTGGGTGGTTTTTAGGAGCTCTGATGCACAGTGGTAAAAACATTCAGTTGCTAACCAAAAAGATAGCTATTAGAACCCACCAACTGCTCCGTGGGAGAAAGACAAGGGTTGCTATGAGTCGGAATTGACTCAATGGCAGTTGCTTTGGTTTTTGGTTTTGGTTATAGCATTGTAAAGAAACTCTGGTGGCTTTCCGGTTAAAACATTGAGCTGCTAACCAAAAGCTTGGTGGTTTGAATTCACCGGCTGTTCTGTGGAGGTAAGTAAGATGAGACAGTCTCCTTCTGTAAAGATTTATAGCCTTGGAAGCACTATGAGGCACTTTTACTCTGTCCTATGGGGTCACTGTGAGTTGGAATCGACTCAAAGATAATGGATTTTGTTTTGGTTTTGGGTATTTTTTGGCATAAATGACCTCTAATGGTTTTCACTCTCAGTTCCCTCATGACGTTATCTTTGCAACCCACCTTCCAACCTACTTTTAGCTTATTCTGAAATGCAAGTCCCTTTATTATGGTGGTGACCATGTACATTTTCCAAATATAAAGCACAGGGAAATTGTAACTATTGTTGCATATTTTCTCAGACCATAGACCAAAGCTGATTTAGTAATGACATACAAAATTTCCATTTTGACTTCTAAACCATAGACTCTTAAGATGCACTATCATCTATTCAGTCAACACTTATCATAAGTTTTATCTGTGCTTGATCCTGAGCAAGGCTAGAGATACACAGGTGAACAAGACAGATATTCTGTCCCCCAAAATTTCACAGGCTGGTGAGAAGGCCAAACTTGTGTTCAAATCATTATAGTAGAATGAGCAGGTACTAACAGAGCAATGAACACCAGTGGAAACAAACAAACAAACAAACAAAAACAGAAACATCCACCCAACAAAAAAATAAAATAAAAAGCCTTACAAAAAAAGCCAAGAGAAAAATATTTTTAAGGTGATTCCCAAGAACTGTGTTTTAAGCTAAACCATAAAATTTCTGTTTTGGTTTATCTCCTTTAGACAGGCAGGTTTGCATCCTCCACACAGACACATTTACATGGAAGAGATATATTATTTGCAAGGCTTAAACAGATTTTGAAATGTGCTCAAGTCTTGTCTTGGTAGTTAAACAAAAGTTTATTCTTGTGAAATATTTATGGATAAAGTTCCCAATATTCGAAGTGAAATTGGCAGATAAAATGTTTGACTTCGGAACATTATAAAAGACCCTACTACTGATATAACACAAATTCTTCAGTGTGGTATATTGTCCAATCCATGTAAACCAGGCTAACTTACACAACAAGATCATTTGATAAACTTGAACTGAAATAAAAGCATGTTCACACTTCATAATATTATGAAGGGTAAACCTTGTGGGAAGGACTCATGCAGCACATCATTCTACAAATAGCAAACTGTGGAGATTTTAGGTAAGAGCATGTTCCGTAAACTTTATGTAGTGAATCTTCCCTGGTTGGCTTCCCTAAATATTGCTCACAATGTTATGAATTGTTGTTGTGGTTAGTTGTCATGAGGTCAGCTCTGACTCATGACAACCTTATATATAACAGAATGAAACATTGCCTGCCCATTCTGCACCATCTCCCTGTTTGAGATCGTTGTTGTGGCTATTATGTCAATCCATCTCATTGAAAGTTTCCCTCATTTTCACTGACCCTCTATTTTATCAAACATGATGCTCTTTCCTACCCATTGGTCTTCCCTGCTGTCATGTCCTAAGCAAGGAAGTCAAGGTCTTGCCATCCTCACTTTTAAGGAACATTCTGGTTGTATTTCTTCTAAGACTGATTTGTTCATTCTTTTGGCAGTTCACCACCTGAATCACACAATTGGAGGATGTAATCAGTTTCCTGCTAGGGATACTAGTGATACACGGAGTAAGGAGTAGAGGAATAAGGTCATGCTTTTCTCAGTTTGGAGAGTCAAGGAAGCCCTCTTTGAGAAGGTGACACTTGGCATGAGATCTGAACCTTGAGAAGGAGTATTCTCAGCAGAGAACACAGGACATGCAAAGGCCCTGCAGCAGGACTGAGCATGGCCTAGTAGAGAACAGAAAGCATTATGGCTAAAGCCAGTGAGCCAAAGGGAAATACAGGTGAAAAGCCATGAGGACAGATCATATAGGTCTTTTAAACCATGAGGAGAAAGTAATTTTAGATGTTTATTCTAAACATAATATAAATGCATTGGAAGATTTTTCGGCAGAACCTTTTCAAAAGATCACCTTGATTGCTTTTTGGGGAAAGAATTTAGATGGAAAAACTAGATGTGCTCCCATGTGAATGAGAAGCAGAAAGATCAACTCAGAAATTAGGTAATCCATAAAGAGCTGGTGTTGGCTTGGTTCAGGGTTATAACCATGGAAATTGTAGAAGTGATTAGATTGGAAAGATACTTTGGAAGTAAAGCTAACAAGACTTAGTGTTAGATTTGATATAAGGAGTAAAGGAAAAAGTTGACCAAAGGTAAATCCTAGATTGTTGAACTAAGAAACTGGGTGGACAGTAATACCATTCATTGAAATAAGTAGGATTAAAAGAACAAGTTTTGAGGAGAGGAAATGGAAATCAAGAGTTGAGTTTTGGCCATATAAATTTTGAGATGACTACTAGTCATGCAAGCAGTGCTGTTGAATAGACAATTGGTTGTGTAAATCTGAAATCATTGGCAAGACTTGAAGGAGAAATGCTTTAAAAAAAAAATGAGGTGACATTCATATAACATAAAATTAACATTTTAAATTGAATAATTCACTGACACTTAGTACATTTACCATCTTGTGCATCCATAACCTCTCTCTAATTCCAAAACATTTTTATAATCCCAAAAGGGAATCTCATTAAACAGTTATTCCTCCATTACCTTCTGCTCCCAGGCCCTGGATACCATCAATCTGCCTTTTGCCTCTATGGCTTCCCTATTCTGGATAATTCATATAAATAGCATCATAATATGTGTGTTTTTGTGTCTGGCTTCTTATACTTAGGATAATGTTTTCAAAATCCATCCATGTTGTAACATGTAACAATAATTCATTTCTTTCTGTGGCTGAATAATATTATTCAATTATGCCATTGTTTATATGTACCACAATATTGTATCTATTCATCAGCTGATGGACATTTAGGTTGTTCTGGCTATTGTGAACAGTTAAGAGATACACTTTTTGTAAGTCATCACCATATATCATCTCATTTGTTCCAAACAATAATGTGAAGAGATATAAAAAGTAAATACCCTCATTTACAAGGAGAACTCTGAGTTCAAAAATTGAGTAACTCTACTAATGACACAGCAACAAACAAATCATCACATCACTGAGAATACAATCCCCTCCTCCAGTCACTGCCATGGAGTCAATTCCGACTCATAGTGACCCCTATTGGGTTTCTGAGGTGGTAAGTCTTTACAGAAGTAGATTGCCCAGTCTTCCTTCTGCGGAATGGCTGGTGGGTTTGAACCGCCAACATTTTGGTTAGCAGTCAAATGCCTTAGGCCCTACCCCACCAGAACTCCTTCTTCAAAGTCTAGTAGTCTATATATCACACTAAACAGAAACTGTTCCTGTTAAAACATAGAAAGTAACAAGGGAGTGGCCGAGAATAATCTGAAAGGTTGTTGTTATTGCTGTTAGTTGCCAATGAATTGTTAGTTGCCATCCACTCAGTTCTGACTCATGGCCAAATGTGCTGAGCAAAACTACACTCTATAAGAATTTCAAGGCTATGACACTTTGGAGGGAGATCATCATGACTTACTTCCAAAGCATCGCTGGGTGGATTTGAACCACCAACCTTTTGGGTAATAGCCCAGTGATTAACCATTTTCCCCAACCAGAAACTTATTATTTTGATCACAAAGTTATGGATTTAAACTTTGAGCACAAGAATCATACTTTTTCTGAGCCTAGAGCCAGGCAGATATCTGTAAAAATTATGCATGACTTTGACATGGACACACACAAACACACACAAAAATTACTGGATGTCTTGTCTAGCTCACTTTTCCAGGTTCTCACTCTACCTTTCTTTCTTTAGCTATTTTACAGCTCTATAAATTGTAGAAAACTGATAGTAATGCAAACCATTCTCACCTATGCATGTGAAAATTAATGTTTGATGGAGATACAATTGATTATTGCCCTATTGCAGTGTAGTAAATTACTTAGTATGGCTTTTCTACCCATAAGTCATTGTAAACTCAGTGGTGGAATGAGCAACTGAGGAGCTCCTGATTGTAAATGTTATCCA
>NW_006921612.1:9900444-9907662 GCF_000298275.1 Orycteropus afer afer | reverse complement strand
TCTGTTTCATTGATTTCTGCTCGAATCTTGATTATTTCCTTCCTTCTGGTGACTGTAGGCTTTTCTTGCTGTTCTTTCTCTAATTGTTGGAGATGTTGTGAAACTGTTTATTGGACCATTTGTGAGGATTTTTATTTTCTTTATATTGAGGTGTAATCCATACAGCAGACTGTAGTCTTTAATCTCCATCAGTAAGTGTTTCAAGTCATCCTCAATCTCAGCAAGCAAAGTTGTGTCTTATGCATATCACAGGTGGTTAATGAATCTTTTCCAATCCTGATGCCACATTCTTTTTCATGTAATCCAGCTTCTTGGATTATTTGCTCAGCATACAATTTGAATAAGTATCATGAAAGCATACAACCTTGACACACTTCCTTCTTGATTTTGAACCATGCATTATCTCCTTGTTCTGGTTGAATGACAGCCTCTTGATATATGTACAGGTTCCTCATGAGTACAATCAAGTGTTCTGGAATACCCATTCTTCTCAATGATATCTGTAATTTATTATGATTCACACAATCAAATACTTTTGCATAGTCAATAAAACACAAGTAAATATCTTTCTGGTATTCTTTGCTTTCAGCTAAGATCCATCTGATATCAGCAATGATGTCCCTCATTCCATGTTCTCTTCTGAATCCCGCTTGCATTTCTGGAGTTCTGAAGTTCTCTGTCAATATAGTGCTGCAACTATTTCTCAATTATCTGCAGCAGGATTTTACTTGCGTGTGATATTAGATATATTGTTTGATAATTTCCATGTTCTATGAGATCACCTTTCTTTGGAATGAGAACAAATATGGATCTCTTCCAGTCAGTTGGCCAGGTAGCTGTCTTCCTAATCTCTGGGCATAGCTGAGTGAGTGCCTCCAGTGGGGCATCCATTTGTTGATACATCTCAATGAGTAATCTGTCAATTCCTGGAGCCTTGTTCTTCACCAATTCCTTCAGTGCAGCTTCGACTTCATCCTTCAATACCAATGGTTCTTGATCATATGTCACCTTCTGAAATGGATGAATATTGACCAATTCTTTTTGGTACAGTGACTCTGTGTATTCCTTCCATCTTTTTTTTTTATGTTTCCTGCATCAGTCAATATTTTGACTCTCATACAGAGTCTTTCAATATTGCAACTCAAGGCTTAAATTTTTTCTTCAGTTCTTCCAGCTTGAAAAATGACAACCATGTTCCTTTTGGTTTTCTAATTACAGGTCTTTGCACATTTCATTATAGTATTTGGATTTGTCTTCTCGAGCTACTCTTTGAAATCCTCTGTTCAGCTTTTTTGTCTTATCATTTCTTCCATTTGCTTTAGCTACTCTCTGCTCAAGGGCAAGTTTCAGGGTCTCTTCTGTCATCCACTTTGGTCTTTTCTTCTTTTCTTTTTAATGAACTTTTGCTTTCTTCATGGTTGATATACATGATGTTGTTGTTGTTGTTGTTAAGTGCCGTCGAGTTGTTTCCGACTCATAGCGACCCCATGCACAGCAGGACAAAACACTGCCCAATCCCGCGCCAGCCCCACAATCCCTGTTATACTTGAGCCCATCATCACAGCCACCATATCAATCCATCTTGTTGAAGGCCTCCCCCTCTTTCCTCGACCCTCCACCCTACCAAGCGTGACATCCTTCTCCAGGGAATGGTCCCTTCTTACAACATGACCAAAATAGGTGAGATGAAGTCTGGCCATTCTTGCTTCCAAGGAGCATTCTGGCTGCACTTCCTCCAGGACAGATCTGTTAGTTCTTTTAGCAGTCCACGGTAGATATATTTACATGATATCATCCCACAATTCCTCTGTGTTTTGGTCACTGGTGTTCAGTGCATCAAATCTATTCTTTAAATGGTTTCTAAATTCAGAAGGGATAGTCACATGGGATTATGTGGGACTAATCTTCAACTGTGACACCATGTAGTAATAAGGAACAACTGTCATATCAAAGACTGAGACAACTTCCCAGTTCCCTCCATTGTTGACATACAATAGATAGATTTCCCAGTCTTCGTTCTGTGGAGTGGCTGGTGAGTTTGAACTGCCAACCTTCTGGGTAGCAGTCAAATGCCTTAGGCACAACACCACCAGAGCTGCTTATTATTGACATAACGAACCATAATTGACTGTACATCTTTGGACTAAGTAAACTCCTACACACAAACACAAAAGAAAGGATTTATACAATTTGAAGAATACCTTCAAGAGGTAGATATATAAGGCTATATATGGGTACAATAAACTAATTGAAAATATAAAAATGATATTAACACATTTGTATCTCAAGTGGTTGAAAACAGTTATAAAAGTTATACTGTTTTTTTTTTTTTTTTTTTCTCCAATCAAATTCAGTATTATATTCTATCTGGACCTCACAAGGATAGTTAAAAAAAAAAAAATCAGAATGGGAAAAACTCAGGAGCGACATACTCTTTATATCTTTTTAGCTGCTTCAACCGCTGCTTCAACCTCAGTTTCTTTCCTTTGGAAGGACAGAGGCGTTTAAGAAGGTGGGCAGTAAGTATTGTCTGTGTTGCAAATTCTTTTTCTTGTTGTGCAGGTAAGATCTGAGCTAGGGGCCCAATCTTGGCAGATCAGAACTTCCTGGTCCCAGTTCTTAAGATTCAGGCTACATCCGGACTAGGATTTGATTGACTATACAACTTGGGGCAAATTTCAAATTATTAAAAACTGTAATTAAAGATATCTTTGCTTGTAATGCCAATAGTGCTTATAAAGATAAATAGGATAAGGCTATGAGTGAAAGCATTTTGAGTCCTATAAAGAAAGGTGCTAAATCAGTCCACCTCAAGCCAGCCCTTCAGAGAGGTGAGAGGATCGCAAGTTAGAATCACCAAAATAGACAGTGTGCCACGGCAGTTTTCACTTCCACATGACCTAGAGTTCCACTTCTATGTAGGTTTAGTGGTTACTGAAAAGGAGCCAAGGTGCGGAAGACTGTTGGTCAAGGTTCTTCAGCAGCTCTGCCCCCACCTGCAACCACAATCAGGTTAACAGAAGAATTCAAGGGCAGACTTCACCCCAAATAAACCTGGCTTAAAACAAGAAGTTATTATTAACATTCTCTCTGCTTCCTACAGACTCTGGGTCTGGTCTCAGGATGAATGTCTCTTTTCTTTTTTCCTGTGTTTTCCCAAGGTCCCACTATCCTCAGTCTCTGTAAAACAGAAAACAATTAGAACTAGGCAGTTTTCGTTTACTCTTTTGGAGGACTACAGAATTCAAGGAGAGATAACTGTAATAATTGAAACAAATCAAATGCCATTAGCTAAAAATCTTCCTGGAGTTCCTATCTAGGGTAAAGGGAATCCAGGCTATTTAAAAAAAAAAAAAATTATCTGTCCTAAATCTGTCCAAATGACTATGTTGGGGAGCAGAAGATATAAGCACTTACTAGTGAGAAATGCCCTTGCCGAAGAAAGATCATAATAGGAACTGGACAGGAAAAGAGAGTGCAGGAGAAAGGTAGCAGGGGAATAAAATAGGATAGCTTAGAGAAATGAATTACTTCAACCTCGGTCAATCATTTAAATTCTACCTGGGTTGATAGTAAAGGAAAGTCATTTTAGTGCAATAAATAGGAGCTGAGCAGTCAGAAAATACATAATTTCATTCCTTTACACCTTCAAATTCTAGCCAAGAATCCATATCCCACACCTTTCTCCCAACACTCACAGAAAAAAAGTGATATGAAAAATATTCCTTCTAAATAAATCTTAGACAGCCTTAGCTGCAAGATTGCTAAAATTAAAATAAGGAAATTGCTGATCCATAGAAGGATAAGTGGAAAAGGAAAAGACAACTTGGTATATTAATCACTGAAAATCTCCAGTCAAGTATCACAGACACCATATCATTATTTATTCTCTCATTCCTTCACTCATTCTGCCCTAAATTGCTTATGATCTAGTGGGAGAGATAAGTCTAGTACAAAAAAAAAAATTAGTTGCTATCAAGTTGATTCCAACTCATGGTGACCCATGTAAATCAGAATAGAACTGTGCCTCATAGAGATTTCAATGGCTGGTCATTCTTCTGAAATACTTCGGGATAGATTTGAATTTCCAACCTCTCAGTTATCAGCCAAGTGTATTAATTAACTGTTTGCACCATCCAGGGATCCAGTACACACACACACACACACACATAAACTCACTGCCATCGAGTCAGATCTGACTTATAGCAGCAACTCCTCCTTGGGTTTCCGAGGTGGTATCGCTACGAAGCCCAAACTTCTTTCCGAGGAGTGGCTGGTGGGTTTGAGCCACCAGGCTTCTGGTTAGCAACAAAATGCCTTAGGCACTACACCACCAGAGTTCCATGGAAAATGGAAACAGTTACAGAGCGAACATAGTAATATGTACCCTCCACCCCAGCTCATCCAAAAGGTGCACAAACTGAGGCTGAAGGAGCTGAGAAACTATAAATATCATTTAACTCCAATATTTTCTAATTTAAGTGTTTTGTTTTGTTTCTTAAAATTATCTTTCTTGATAGGGATTATCCAATTCCAAATTATAATTGACTGTGTAGTCTCTCTTGGGGGAGTACAGGAAAATAGCCTACGTGCAGCGCCTCCTTGAGCAAATTCACAGAGGCTAAAAGTCCCTCACTGGGGAATGAAGTAAGAGGCTAAGTGTCCTAGCAGATCTAACTTCTAGAGCTGACAGTATTTCCAGTATGGAACTGTGGAGTCTCCTGAACTCAGACTTATTCTAATCCCTTGGGCTCTACCAGTGTTCAAGATGAAGCACCAGATCTGGTCAGATAAATAGAAAGGTTTCCTGTTCAGGAAGCCTTTGTGATCCTCATGAGTGGATAGGAAGGACACAGCTAGTCACACAATGAAAGAAAACATGGGAAGGACTATGGGAGTGAGCCCACTCTCATGATTCTTCCTTCACAGAACTCAGCCCCTACTGCTCCACTCACATGTGTTCACACTTGTCTTTTGCTATTTTCTAGGTGTTCCCTCTTGCTTGTCCACCCCTCATCCACATAATTAGTGCTCTTTGCAGTGGGACTCAGGCCTAGAAAAAGCACATTGGAAAGCTTCTGTTAAACAAGCCTGCCTGATGACACTTTTATCTCTTCTCCATTTCAAACTCACTAAAACACAGAGAAGGCTTGAACTTGGGCAATGTTATGGACAGAGAAAAAGTGACAGAGATTGGAAAGGTAAGAATTTACCAATTGATTGGATGTAGACTGTAGAGAAGAAGGAAATGTCAAACATAGCACCAAAAGTTTCTAGCCTGGGTCATTGAAAAGATAATTATACCATTAAGAAATATGGGGGAGGTACAGGTTTGAGGTAACATTTATAAAAAGTATAATTTTAGTGTGATAGTATCAGAATCAGATTTGATATGTGCTTTAGAGTTCTCCATAGAAACAGAACCAACAAGATCTATATGTATGGAGACAGAGAGATACCCTAGGTGGTACAAACAGTTAACTTGTTTAACTGTGAACCAAAAGGTTGGAGGATTGAGTCTACCCAGATGTGCCTCAGAGGAAAGGCCTGGTGATCTACTCCCAAAAAAATCAGCCACTGAAAATAATATGGAACACAGTTCTACTTTGACACACATGAGGTCACCATGAGTCGGAATCGACTCCATGGCACTCAAAACAATAACAACAGCCTTCTGGGAGAATTTCTTCTTCTCTAGGAAACCTCAATTTTTGCTTTTAAGGTTTTGAACTGATTGAATGAGGCCCATCCATATTATGGAGTGTAATCTCCTTTGCCTAAGTTCTACTGATTAACTGTTAACCCCGTCTACAAAATCCCTTCTCAGCAACACCTACACTTGTGTTTGATTAAATGTGTGGCCAACTGGTCACATACAGCTAACCGTCATGATCTGAAATGCATACTATTCACTTTTGAGTGAAAATGATTTCCTTCTTCAGTGATTGTTCCTCCTTGAAATTTGTATTTTTATACTCCGGGGCATAATTACTTTAAAATAATTCTGGAGCAAGGACATCAAATTAGGTTACAAAGTTTATTCTGAGAAGAAAGAAGGTTAAAGTTTCAGTAAGGAACAAGTACTTTCTGGAACAAAAAGAAAAATAAAAGAAATATTCTCTACAAAATTAAGCTTAGCATTGAATGAACCTGAAAAGCACCTCAAACTAGTTTATCTCTTAGCTTTGACTTTGTGGTGAATCCTAAAATTGGCATTTTATAAGCCGAAAATTAAGGTTATTATTTAAACATGTTCCTTGTTTTTACTGATGCACGCTCAAAGACAGTCATTCTGGGCAGACAAGCACAGAAAGACAGACTTGGGTTTAAGTCACATCTCTGCCATATGAGAAATATAAGCAGGCTTTTGAATCCTGGGACTTGGTTTCATTAGAAAAAACAGTAATAAAAATCTCTATTTTTAGGATTCTTTTCAAACTTAAAAAGGAGATGATGAGAATGAGAATTATAGCTAGATATTATTACAGTTACCATGAGGAAAACAAGACTCCAGGAATTGACAGAATACCCAGTGAGATGTTTCAACAAATGGATGCCACTCTGGAGGCACTTATTCATCTGTGCCAAGATACGTGGAAGACAGCTACCTGGCAAATTGATGGGAAGAGATCCATATTTGTTCACATTCCAAAGAAAGGTGATCCAATAGAATGTAGAAATTATCAAACAATATAATTAATATCAAACAAAATTAAAATTTTACTGAAGATAATTCACAAATGATTGTAGGAGTATATTGAAAGGGAACTTCCATAAATGCAAGCTGGATTCAGAAGGACATGGAACAAGAGATATCACTGCTGATATCAGATGGATCTTGGCTGAAAGCAAAGAATATCAAAAAGATATTTACTAATGAGCTTAAAAGATTATAAACAGGGAACCAGAGGCATCAATTGGCAAGTAAGGACAACTATAAACAAAAAGAGGGAAAGGACTGTGTAGTTACAGAACTTCTAAATGGTGAGGAAGTTAAGAGAGTTGCAAGATAGAATGAACTGTTCTAAACTCGGGGAGAAAATTATGTTATAGGATAACCTCAAAGAAAAATGACAAACTTACATATCACAATAAAAAAGAAGACAAGCACAAATACTCAGCAAATACTAAAACAATAGCAACAAAGGAAATGATAACAGGATTCATAAACATAATGGGCTCAGCACAGAAAATAATATGGAACAAAGAAACCAGGGA
>NW_006921612.1:9896543-9898044 GCF_000298275.1 Orycteropus afer afer | reverse complement strand
GGAACCATAGTCGCAGGGGACATCAAGCTCAATTGGCATAACATACTACACAAAACATGATTCCACCTTCTACTTTGACGAGTAGCGACTGGGATCTTAAAACCTTGCAAAATGCCATCTAGACGCAACGATGGGTCTCTCCTTGTCCAGAGCAAAGAATAATGAAAAAAAAAAAAAAATTCATGAAAACAATCAGTGCTAGTGACTGGTACACCATCCAATCTGCAGCCTATATGACTATGAGACCAGAAGAACTAGGTGGTGCCCGGCTACTACTGTCAACCACTTGGAAGGGAATCTATGTAGGAGATCCTGGATAGAGAAGGAGAACAATGTGGAACAAAACTCAAAACCATTTGGAGAAAAAAAAAAGGGGGGGGACCAAGTTTGCTGGTCCAACAGAGCCTGATGGAACCACTGAGACTATGGTCCCTATCTGCCCTTCAGGTCTGGAATGGAACATATGCCTGTGGCTTCCAGCCAAACAATAGCCAGGCTTATGAGTTGAACACTTACCTGAGGTAGATATACTCCTTGGAGAGAACAATCATGGGAGAAAGAAGGGCTGCTTATGCACAGTGAGACAGCTCAGGGGGCAGGAGTGCATGCAGGGATGGACACAGAGAAGAGGTAACTATCAGGAGGAATTATGAGGGAAGATGTTGCATTGTGGTAAATTGTGGTCAATGTCATGAGACAAAGTGTATGCAAACTGCTGTATGGAAAGTGAATTTTCTCTGTAAATTTTCACCCAAATCACAATAAAAGAGGGGGAAAAAAAGATATTTACTTATTTTTTATTGACTATACAAAACTAATCGACTGTGTGGACCATAACAAATCATGGATAACTTTGAGAAGAATGAGAATTCCAGAACACTTAATTGTACTCATGAGGAACCTATATACAGACCAGGAGGCTGTCATTTGAAAAGAACAAGGAGATACTTCATGGTTTAAAGTCAGGAAGAGATTGTACCAGTGTTGTATCCTGTTACCATACTTACTCAATCTGTATGCTGAGCTAATTACCTGAGAAGCTGGTCTGTATGAAGAAGAAGAACATGGCATCAGGATTGGAGGAAAACTCATTAGCAACCTGCAATATGCAGACAACACAACCTTGCTTGCTGAAAGTGGAGATGACTCGAAGCACTTAAAGATGAAGATTAAAGTCTACAGTCTGTACCTCAACATAAAGAAAACTAAAATCCTCACAACTTGCTCAATAAGCAGCATCATGATAAATGGAGAAAGATCAAAGTTGTCAAAGATTTCATATTACTTTGATCCACAATCAACACCCATGGAAGCAACAGTCAAGAAATCAGATGTCATATTACAGTGGACAAATCTACTGCAAAAGACCTCTTTAAAGTGCTGAAGAGCAAAGATGTGTCTTTGAAGACTAAGGTGAGCCTAACCCAAGCTGTAGTATTTTCAATCACCTCATGTGCATGTGAAAGCTGGACAATGAATAAGGAAGACCAAAGAAGAGTTG
>NW_006921612.1:9883380-9895513 GCF_000298275.1 Orycteropus afer afer | reverse complement strand
AAGGAGGGGTCGCTATGAGTCGGGGCTGACTCGACGGCACATAACAACAACAACAACAAAGGAGCATTCTAGCTGTACCTCTTCCAAGACAGTTTTGTTAGTTTTTTTGGCAGTCCAATATTCTTCAGTAACACTACAATTCAAATGCATCAGTTCTTCTGTGGTCTTCTTTATTCATTGTCCAGTTCTAACATGCATATAAGGCTATTGAAAATGCCATGGCTTGGGTGAAGTGCACCTTAGTCATCAAAGTGACATATTTGCTATATAACACTTTAAATAGATCTATTGCAACAGATTTGCCCAATGCAATATATCATTTGATTTTTTGACTACTGCTTCCAAGATTATTGACTGTGTATTCAAGTGAACTGAAATCTTGAAAACTTCAATCTTTTCTCTATTTATCATGATGTTGGTCCAGTTGTGAGGATTTTTGTTTCTTTTATGTTGACGAAAGTGCTCTGTTGTGGTGGTTCAGGCATTTAGCTACTAACCAAAAATGTTTGTGATTTGAACTCTCTAGCCATTCTGCAGAAGAAAGATGAGGCAATTTGCTTCCATAAAGATTTACAGCCTTGGAAACTCAGTGGGGATTGCTATGAATTTTATTTTTGTTTTTTATTGTTGATCTATAACCCGTAATGAAGGCTGTAGTCTTTGATCTTCATCAGTAAGTGTTTCAAGTCTTTTTCACTTTCAGTAAGCAAGGTTGTGTCATCTGCATATCATGGGTTGCTCATGAATCTTCTAGTCCTGATGCCATGTTCTTCTTAATATAGTCCAGCTTCTCAGATTATTTGCTCAACATACAGGTTGGAAAATTATGGTAAAATGATAAAATGCTGAAGCACATTTTTCCTTTTTTAAAACCCTACATACAAGAGTTCCTTGTTCTATTCAAATGACTGCTTCTTGGTCTATGGACAGGTTCATCATGAGCAAAACTGAGTGTTTTGGAATTCCCACTCTTTGCAAATTTATCCATAATATGTTATGATCCACATTGTTGAATGCCTTTGCAAAGTCAATAAAACACAGGTAAATACCTTTCTGGCATTCTTTGTTCTCAGCCAAGACCATCTGACATCAGCAATGTTATTCCTCATTCTACGTCCACTCTGAATCCAGTTTGCATTTCTGGAAATTTCTTGACAATATACTGCTACAGCCATTTTTGAATTATCTTCAGAAGAATTTTACTTGTGTGCGATATTAATGATATTGTTTGATAATTTCTGTATTCTGTTGGATCACCTTTCTTTGGAATGGTCACAAATATGCATTTCTTCCAATCAGTTGGCAAGGTACCTGTTGTCCAAATTTCTTGGTGTAAATGACTGAGCGCCTCCAGAGCTGCATCCATATGTTGAAATATCTCAATGGATATTCCATCAATTCTCAGACCCTTGCTCTTCATCAATTGCTTTAGTGTAGTTTAGACCTCTTACTTCAATACCACTGGTTCTTTATCATATGCTACCTCTTAAAATGGTTGAACATGGATGACTTCATTTTGATAAAGTGACTTGGTATTCCTTCCATCTTCTTTAGATGCTTCCTGTGTTGTTCAATATTTTGCCCATAGTATCCTTCAATATTCCAATTCAAGGCTTAAATTTTTTCTTCAGTTATTTCAGCTTCAGAAATTCTGAACATATTCTTCCCTTTTGATTTTCTAACTCCTGGTCCTTGCACCAGCCACTCCTTGGAAGGAAGGTTGGGCAATCTACTTCCATAGTGATACTGCCTCAGAAACCCAAGGAGTGGTCACTATGAGTCGAGTCTGACTGAATGGCACATAACAACAAGTCTTTGCACATTTCATTATAACACTTTACTTTGTCTTCATGAGCTGTCCTTTGAAATCATCTGTTCAGCTCTTGTTCTTCATCATTTCTTTCATTGGCTTTAGCTACTCTCTGTTGAAGAGCAACTTTCAGAGTCTCTTCTGACGTCCATTTTGGTCTTTTCTTTCTTTCTTGTCTTTTTTAATAGTGTTTTGCTTCCTTCCTGTATGTTGTCCTTGATGTCATCCCACAACTTCTCTGGTCTTCAGTCATTGGTGTTCAATGCATCAAATCTATTCTTTAGATGGTTACTAAATTCAAGTGAGGTATACTCAAGGTCATATTTTTGCTCCCATGGATTTGTTTTAATTTTCTTCAGCTTCAACTTAAACTTGCATATGAACAATTGATTGTTCCACAGTCAGCCCCTGGCCTTGTTCTGATGTATGATATTGAGCTTCTCCATCATCTTTTTCTACACATGTAGTCAATTTGATTTCTGTGTATTCTATCTGGTGAGGTCCCAATGTATAGTCACCATTTATGTTGTTGAAAAAGTGTATTTCAAATGAGTAAGTCATTAGTCTTGCAAAATTCTATTATGCAATCTCCAACATCTTTCTATGACCAAGGTCATATTTTCCAAATGTTTCTTATTTGTTTCCAATTTTCACATTCCAATCACCAGTAATTATCAATACATCTTGTTTGCATGTTTCAATTTCAGGCTACAGAAGCTGGTAAAAATCTTCAATTTCTTCATCTTTGGCTTTAGTGGTTGGTATATAAATTTTAATAATAGTAGTGTTAATTGGTTTTCCTTGTAGACATATGGATTTATCCTATCCCTGACAGCATTGTACCTCAGGATAGATTTTAAAATGTCCTTTCTGACAATCAATGTGACACCATTCCTTTTCAATTTGTCATTCCCAGCATAGCAGACCATACGATTGTCTGATGCAAATGACTGATAACAATCTCTTCCAGCTTACTAATGTGCAGGATATCAATCTTTATGCATTTTATTTCATTTTTGACAACTTCCAATTATCCTAGATTCATACCTAACACATTCCATATTCCAATTATTAATGGATGTTTATAGCTATTTCTTCTTATTTTGAGTCATGCCACGTCAGCTAATGAAGGTCCCTAAAGCTTTACTCGGAAGCTCTGGTAGCATAGTGCCCAAGGCACTTGACTGCTAACCAGAAGGCTGACAGTTCAAACCCACCAGCCACTCCTCGGAAGGAAGATGGGCCAATCTACTTCTGTAGTTATACTGCCTCAGAAACCCAAGGAGGGGTCGCTATGAGTCGGGTCCAACTTGACAGCACATAACAACAACAACAACAGCAAAGCTTTACTCCATTGATCTCATTAAGGTCAACTCTAGTTTGAGGAGGCAGCTCTTCGTGGGCTTATTTGAGTGCCTGACAACCTGAGGGTCTCATCTTCCAGCATTGTATCGAACAAGGTTTCCTTGTTACTCATAAGGTTTTTAAAGCTAAAGTTTTCAGAAGAGGACCTGGCCATGTCCTTCATCCTAGTCTGTGTTTGTCTGGAAGCTCCTCTAATACCTGTCTACCATGGTACACAGCTAGTATTTGAAATGCCAGTGGTGTGGCTTCCAGCATCACAGCATCATGCAAGCCACCACAGTACATCAAACTGACAGATGAGTGTTGGGAAAATTATCAGCTTGTCACTAAACTAAACCAAACCCACTGACATACAGTCAATTCCAACTCATAGCTATCCTATAGTACAGAGTAGAACTGCCCCTACAAGGTTATAAATCTTTATGGAAGCAGACTGCATCATCTTTCTCCCATGGAGTGGCTGTTGGGCTCAAACTGTTGACCTTTTGGTTAGCAGCCAAATGCTTTAACCATTGTACCACCAAAGCTCATACTTGTCACTAACTGATGCAAACTTTCTAGACAGTTTTTCATAAGGTGTCAGCTACTCATACAGACAATATAGGAAAGACCAGATGCTAAGTTCCTAGGATTTGTCCAACACCAGATAGGGAATATTCTTTGTGTGAGTAACATTCACAGCAGCTCTGGAGAAGGGGCATGACTCTTTACTTCTTGCCATAGCCGGTGAATTAAGTATCAGTCAGGAACCACTACCTCTCTAGCCATCTGATAAAACTTCACCAAAGGGATAGATTCTAATCCTAAGGCCTTAAGTCATCAAGTTAATGCAGACACTGTGGGAAGCAACATTGCCCTGGCTGAGTTTCCAGGGTGCTCACACTAGAAAGACACGAACAGAATATAACCAATAAGGACATGGATAAGTAGAGAGGATGAGGATCCCTATTGGCCCTTCTCAGCAATCTAAGTATCCAGTTCCACAAATGAGTCAGAACTTATTTTTGACATCAAGACCAGTGTCAGAAACTCTTGTCTGAAGAGTTAACATTCCTAATTTAGGGACGAGAGACTTAGATCAAGAGAAGTCATTCTGGAAAGGGATCTGGCACATTCAAGGAAAACTGCCTCAGTAGATATAAAGATCAAGCAATGAAGAGTTCAAGGATGGCAAATTTGAGAAAAGGAAGGCATAGGAAACAAATATAGAATTTCAGAGTATACTTGGTAGGGTGTGGGGGCACACACACTTGAGTTGAAAAACAGGAGGTCTAAGGTAGGTGCTCTGGTAGCATAGTGCCTAAGGCATTTGACTGCTAACCAGAAGGCTGGCAATTCAAGTCCACCAGCCACTCCTCAGAAGGAAGGTTGGGCAATCTATTTCTGTAGTGATACTGCCTTGGAAACCCAATGAGGGGTCACTATGAGTTGGATACGACTCTATTGCAATGGGTAAAGTAGGCTCAGTCAGGCATAGATAAAAATATGGAAGATTACAAAAGATTGAAGAACAAATAATAATCAGAAGAGAAATGTAAACCAAAAAGTAGATCTTCAACAATCAGAGTGATATTTTAGAATCGTTGCACATGCTCACTAGGAAAAAGATAGATAGACCTTTTAGTGTCTTGTGAAGAAATAACTTGGGGATAAATGACCTGTAGAGGGATTTATATAAAATATTCACTTTTATCCAAAGATGACAGCCTGGTGAACATCTTAAAACTCCTATAAGATGAGAAATGAGATCCTGGAATGAAGAATAAAGGGTAAGGCAAGGGAAGGGTGGAGAGGCTTCAGACAGCTAAGAGAGACAAAGTTGTCTGTCAGTTTGTCCTACTGTGGTGGGTTGCATGTTGCTATGAAGCTTGAGGCTGTGCCACATGTGCTTCAAACACCAGCAGGATTGCACACAGTGCACAGATTTCAACACAGCTTAAAGAGTGAGAGAGACTAGGAAGAAGAAAGAGGCCATCCACTTCTCAAAGAATTGACCAAGGGAAACCTTATGAATAGCAGAGAAACATTGTCTCATACATCACTATGCAACTTTATGAATAGCCTGGAAACATTGTCTGATACAGTGCAGGAAGACGAGCCCCTTAGGTAGGAAAACACTCAAAATATGACTGGGAAAGCTCTGCCTTCCTGGAGTAAAACCAACCTTAATGATATGGATAAAGTGGAGCTCTTGGGACCTCCATTTGCTGACGTGGCACAATTCAAATTGAGGAGAAGCAGATGCAAACATTCTTTAATTATCAGAACATGGAATGTATGAAGTATGAATCTAGGAAAATTGTAAGTTCTCAAAAATGAAATGGAATGCATAAAGGTTGATATCTTGGGCATTAGTGAACTGAAATGGACCGATTTTGGCCATTATGAATCAGGCAATCATATGATCTACTATGCTGAGAATGACAATTTGAGGAATGGCATGGCATTCATCTTTACAAAGTATGTTTCAAGATATGTTCTGAAGTACAATGCTGTCAGTGATAAGATGATATCCATATGCCTACAGGGAAAACCAGTTAATACTACAATTATTCAAATTTACTCACCAACCACCAAAGCCAAAGATGAAGAAATTGAAGATTTTTGTCAACTTCTGCAGTCTGAAATTGCCCAAACATGCAATCAAGATGTGTTAATTATCACTGGTGATTAGAAAGCAAAAGTTGGAAATCAAGAAGAATCACCAGCAGTTGGAAAATTTTGCCTTAGTGACAGAAATAATGCTGGAGATCATGTGACAGAATTTTCTAAGACCAACGACTTATTCATTGCAAATACAATTTTTCAACAACACAAATAGCAGCTATACACATGGACTTCACCAGATGGAGTACACAAGAATCAGATTGACTACATGTGTGGCAAGAGTCAATGGACAAGCTCCATATCTTCAGCCAAAACAAGGCTGCTTGTAGAACAGACCATCAACTGCTCATATGCAAGTTCAACTTACCTTGAATATATCCCTCTTGAATTTAGAGATCATCTAAAGAATAGATTTGATGCATTGAACACCAGTGACTGAAATCCAGAATTGTGGGATGACATCAAGAGTATCATCCATGAAGAGAGCAAGAAGTCATTAAAAAGACAAGAAGGAAAAGGAAAAATGGATGTCAGAAGAGACTCTGAAACTTGCCCTTGAGTGGAGAGTAACTAAAGCAAATGGAAGAAATGACAAGATACAAGAGCTGAACAGAAAATTTCAAAAAGCAGCTCAAGCAGACAAAGCCAATTACTATCATGAAATGTGCAAAGGCCTGGAATTAGAAAACCAAAAGGGAAGAACACGCTCGGCGTTTCTCAAGCTGGAAGAACTGAGGGAAAAATTTAAGCCTCAAGTTGCAATATTGAAAGATTCTATGGGCAAAATAGGAACTCTGGTTGCATAGTGCCTAAAGGCACTTGACTGCTAACCAGAAGGCTGACAGTTCAAACCTACCAGCCACTCCTCGGAAGGAAGATGGGACTATCTACTTCCATAGTGATACTGCCTCAGGAACCCAAGGAGGGGTCGCTATGAGTCGGGTCCAACTCGATGGTACATAACAACAACAACAACATGGGATAAATATTCAGTGATGCAGGAAGCATCAAAAGAAGATGGATGGAATACACAGAGTCACTGTACCAAAAAGACCTGGTTGATCTTCATCCATTTCAGGAGGTGGCATATGTTCAAGAACTAATGGTATTGAAGGAAGAAGTCGAAGCTGCACTGAAGGAATTGGTGAAGAGCAAGTCTCCAGGAATTGATGGAATACCTACCCAATGAGATGTTTCAACAAATGGATGCCCCACTGGAGGCACTCACTTGGTTATGCCAAGAGATTTGGAAGACAGCTACCTGGCCAACTGTCTGGAAGACATCCATATTTGTGCCCATTCCAAAGAAAGGTGATCCCACAGACTGTGGTAATTATTGAACAATATCATTAATAACGCATGCAAGTAAAATCTTACTGAAGATAATTCAAAAACCGCAGTATGTTGCAGCAGTATATTAACAGAGACCTTCCAGAGTTGCAGGCTGGATTCAGAAGAGGACATGGAACAAGAGATATCATTATTGATGTCAGATGGATCTTGGCTTAAAGCAAAGAATACCAGAAAGATGTTTACTTGTGTTTTATTTACTATGCAAAAGCATTTAATTGTGTGGATCATAACAAATGATGGATGAAATTGAGAATAATGGAAATTCCAGAACACTTAATTGTACTCATGAGAAACCTGTTCATAGACCAGGAGGCTATCATTTAAACAGAACAAGGAGACAATGCACAGTTTAAAATCAGGAAAGGATTGAGTCAGCATTGTATCCTTTCACCATACTTATTCAGTCTGTATGCTGAGCAAATAATCTGAGAAGTTGGACTATATGAAGAACATGGCATCAGGATTGGAGGAAGAATCATCAACAACTTCAGATACGCTGAAGACACAACTTTGCTTGCTGAAAGTGAGGATGACTTGAGGCACTTACTGATGAAGATTCAAGAATATAGTCTGCAATATGGATTATATCTCAATATAAACAAAACAAAAATCCTCACACCTGAACCTATAAGCAGTACCATGATGAATGGAGATATTGAAGTTATCGAAGACTTCACATTGCTTGGTTCTACAGTCAATGTCAATGGAAGCAGCAGTCAGGACATCAGATGATGTATAGCACTGGGCAAATTGGCTGCAAAGGACCTCTTTCAAGTGCTGAAGAGCAAAGATGTCTCCTTGAGGCCTAATGCACCTGACACAAGCCATGATATTTTCAGTCACCTCATATGCATGTGAGAGCTGGACAATGAATAAGGAAGACTGAAGAAAAGTTGATGCTTTTGAGTTGTGGTGCTGGCAAAGAATGCTGAAATGCCATGGACTGCTGAAAGATCTCACAAATTTGTCCTGGAGGAGGTGCAGCTGGAATGCTCCTTGGAAACAAGAATGACATGGCCAGACTTTGTCTCACCTACTTTGGTCATGTTGTCAGAAGGGACCATTCCCAGGAGAAGGATGTCATGCTTGGTAAGGTGGAGGGTTGACAAAAAAGGAAAGGCCCTCAACAAGATGGCCCTCAGCGAGTGGCTGTGGCAATGGGCTCAAGTATAGCAAGGATCGTGGAGCTGGTACAGGACCGGGTGGTGTTTCATTCTGCTGTGCATAGGTTGTTGTGAGTCAGAAACAAGTCAACAGCACCTAACAACAACAAAGTCTCCTGGCCATCAACTTCTCCCCAAGCCCAGGTACCAGGGATCCTAGCCCTGAAGATAGAGAGGTGTTCAGCACAGTGTGGTGATGCCATCAGTGAGATATTCAGAATCACCTGGAGTCAAAATTACCCATAACCAATTAACTTTTTAACTGCCTGTAGTAAGCCATGTTCTCTGAAGACTATCCAACTGATAATTCTGGAAGGCTTTATCAGAATAAAATCCATTTAAAATGAAACTGCCTGTGTTAAAGAATTGAATTAGATATAATATGGACTCAGCCAAATGGAGTTTTCATCGGCTTTTGGTCTAGTAATATATTTATTTAGATCAATTTAGACACTGAATTTTTGTTGGAATATGTAGAAGTACCAGGTATCCAAAAGTCCATGTTCATGAGTAAAACCTGCAAGAAGACTTGATATACTTTTGATAAGTTAATTTTTAGATTTTCTCTTCTAAGTTCATTAAACCATAGAACTTTAAAGCTGAAAAGATTCTCTAACGTCATGTAATCAGCCTTCATAGCAGAGACTGCCAGCTGTTGACAAAATAGAGCCTTCCTTTTTATTATTATTATTATTATTATTTTGTAATGGAAGTATAACTAGGCACAAGCCTGCCCAGCTAGCAGGCATTTCTCAGATTCCCTTGCAGATAGGAGTAGCCGTGTGATCAAGTTCTCACCAGTGGAATGTTAGCAGAAGTGATCATGTTACTTTGGGAGCTAGAACTTATGACATCAGGAGTCTCCTTCACAGGTTCTTCCCCCTTCCCTCCAGCTGGAATCCAGGCATGCTGGCAACCCAGTTTCAATCGTGAAAATGACAACATCCCAGGATATGGCAGAACAGTGAACTGGAAGGAATCCAGATCTATGCTTGATGGTAAAAAGCAGACCCTCCCATTGTTGAATAAGGAGTTGAAGATTCTTATGTGAAATAGAAATATACTTTATTAGTTCTTTAAGCCACTGCAGCATTGATTCTCTTTGTTATAGCAGCCTAGCTAATGCAAACTTCAATGTGTTATAAGGAAGGAGTCTGAGGCCTAAAGAAGGAAAGCAATTTTCATAATCTTATATTGCTCTTGTGTTGCATTGGGCAAATCTGCTTCAACAGACCTCTTTAAATTGTTAAAAAGCAAAGATGCACCTGATCCAAGTGATGATACTTTCAATTGCCTCATAAGCATATGAAAGCTAGACAACGAATAAGGAAGACAAGGAATAGGAAGTCAAAGAATTGATGTCTTGGACTTACCATGTTGTTGAATAATAGTGAATATTCCATGGATTGCCAGAAGAACAAACAAATCTACCTTGGGAAAAGTATAGCCAGAATGCTTCTTAGAAGTGAGGATGGTGAAATTTCATCTCACCTACTTTGGACATGTTATCAGAAGGGACCAGTCCCAGGAGAAGGACATCATGCTTGGTAAAATAGAGGGTCAGTGAAGAAGGTGAAAACCCTCAATGAGATGAATTGACACAATGGCTGTAATGATGGACTCAAACATAGCAATGATTATGAGGATGGCATAGGACTAGGTAGTGTTACCTTCTGTAGTAAAGAGGTTAGTATGAATTGGAACTGATTTGACGGCACCTAACAACAACATATTATTCTTAAGCAATCCAAGATTATTTTCCTGGGCTCCAGAGACCAGGCCCATGACTCTGAAATTTCTCTACCCAATGATTTCTGAAAATATTATATCCTTTCATATGTTTATTTTACAAACATTTTTAAATACCTGTTCCATGCCAAATACAGAGCAATGGCAATGAGAAGACTATAGTATTTACATCTAGAAGCACATACTAGTAGGGGAAATGAATAAGAGAGGAGGCTATGATGGCAAAGCTGTAACAGAGGGAGACTGGGCAAATCTCATTGAGTGATATTTGAGCCACAAGTCACTGAAACAAACCATGAACGGTGTTTGTTCACAATTCTGAGAAGCCAATACATGTTCATCCTTCTAAAATATATATTGAATACATCAAAACTTGGCTTGAACTCTTTAAAAACTCTCTACTGCTCCTATATGGTCCCTGGGTGCTGTAGTTTGCCTTCAGCTATTAACCTAAGGTTGGTAGTTCAAACCTACCCAGTGGCACCGTGGAAGGAAACTTTGGCAATTAGTTCCATAAAGATTACAGCCAAGAAAACCCTGTGGAGCTCAGTTCTGTTCTGTAACACATGGGGTCACCATGAGTCTGAAAGACTTCACAGCAATGGGTTTGGTTTTAGGATTATACTGTCTTTATGATAAATTTCATCATTAATGCAGTTTACAATGTTCTAAGATTCTGACCCCACTTACCTCTGTAACCTTATCACACCCTACAAAACCCATTGCCACCGACTGGATTCCAACTCATAGTGACCCTATAGGAAAGAATAGAATGACCCCACAGGGTTTCCAAGGCTGTCAATCTTTACAGAAGCAGACTGCCATGTATTTCTACCTTGGAGTAGCTGGTGGGTTCAAACTACTGACCTTTTAGTTAGCAGCCAAGCACTTAACGACTGTGCTACGAGAGCTCTTTCTACTCACTAATGCTTGACTTTTACCACCTCTAGGAACAGAGCTCTGGTGGTGTAGTGCCCAAGGCATTTGACTGCTAACCAGAAGGCTGGTGGTTCAAGCCCCCCAGTCACTCCTCAGAAGGAAGGTTGAAAAATCTACTTCTGTAGTGATACCACTTCAGTTTGGTTTGATTTAGGAACAAAGCATGTTTTTCCCCTCTTTTCATGGTTAACACCTAACTCATACTCAGTACAGATTAAATGAGAATATAAAGTCAGCCTATAAATTATAGCTCTTATAATTATTAGTTTAATTGTTTATTAGTATCTTGTCTCCCTGTTAGTAGGTTGTGCAATCACCATTATATCTATAGCACCAGCAAGTGCTTACCCCAGAGCAATCACTTAAACATATTAATTAAATAATGAATTGAGTGAATGTATGATCAGCAACCAGACTACCTGTCCCTTGAAGAACAAGATACAAGGAACCCTGGCATGCCCTGAAATGGTGTCTATTCCCTAAAGCATTAAAAAGGACAGTCAATAGATCAGAGGTGCCTGAATCTGGAACCAACCAAAGAGAATTTGATGAAAACAGAATAAAAGTTAAATGTGATTTTAGAAAGAATTTGTCTAGCATAACTCCATGGAGAAGTAGACAGGGAGCTCCTCAATTAAGAACAAGTTTACCAGAGACCATCTTTCTACTCAGTCAACAACTGAGTTGTTAGGTATCTTTACTGAGTATCTTTGGGGCACTGGTTCTGTGTCCCAGGATTTCCTCTTCTCATCTAAGTCACTATTACCTCCTAATGAGTAAGAAAAATCAGACTTTTAGAAAATTCCTTTACAATACTATCTGTTGTTGTTGTTGTTTGCCATGGAGTCGGCCCCAACTCATAGACCCCTCCTTGGGTCTCAGAGGCAGTATCACTACAGAAGTAGGATTGCCCAACCTTCCTTCCGAGGAGTGGCTGATGAGTTTGAACCGCCAGCCTTCTGGTGAGCAGTCAAGTGCCATAGGCACTATGCTACCAGAGCTCCTACAATACTATCTAGAGGATTTTTTTAAATCCTCTACAATACTATCTACTCCTCGGAAGGAAGGTTGGGCAATCCTACTTCCATAGTGATACTGCCTCGGAAACCCAAGGAGGGGTCGCTATGAGTCGGGTTTGACTTGACGG
>NW_006921612.1:9882324-9883280 GCF_000298275.1 Orycteropus afer afer | reverse complement strand
CTCACTGCCGTAGAGTCAGATCTGACTCATAGTGACTCCTCCTTGGGTTTCTGAGGTGGTATCACTAGGGAAGTAGATTGCCCAATCTTCTTCCAGAGGAGTGGCTGGTGGGTTTGAACCATCATCCTTCAGATTAGCATAGCCTTAGGCACTATGCCACCAGAGCTCCTTCTAGAGGATAAAGCAGTCAAAACTTCTAAGATGGAAACCAATAATGATCAAATAAATATGTAAGTGATAAGCATGTCCCAGTTTACTTCAGAGAATATATAAAGACAGATGTACTTCAGATAGGAAGAATAGCTTAGGGTTTTTGTTTTGTTTTTATCTTTTGTCCCTCTAACCAATAATTCCAAAGACCCACTTAGGTAAGGAACTTCTTTCTGTAGGATAATTTGGCCTTTTGTTTTTGGTTCCTGAGAGACAGTCCTTTATTTTTATAATCAGAGTACATTTGTTATGTGAAATCCCCTAACTGCACCTGAGAATCTGTGCTTATGAGTGAAGTCCATACCTGGTCAACTCACTTCGGCAAGAGAAAGAAGGTCTTGATTTATCAATCATGTATTCAAGGATTCAATCAATCAGGACTATGCAATGAAGCCAATAAAAGCCTCTGGACATGGAAGGTAGGGGGCTTCCTGAATTGGCATGAACATCTGCTGCCCTCAGGAAGGTGGCATGCCTCTGGGACAATGGAAGCCTTGTGCCAGGATCTCTCCCAGACCTTTCCCCATATATTTCTTTGTTTGTATCCCTTCTAGTTATAATAAATGGGTAACTGTAAGTATAGATGTTGTTGTTGTTGTTGTTAAGTGCCGTCGAGTCGTTTCCGACTCATAGCGACCCCATGCACAGCAAAACAAAACACTGCCCGATCCCACGCCAGCCCCACAATCCCTGCTATACTTGAGCCCATCATCACAGCCACCGTATCAATCCATCTCCTTGAAGGC
>NW_006921612.1:9872458-9879804 GCF_000298275.1 Orycteropus afer afer | reverse complement strand
CCCAACCTTCCTTCCGAGGAGTGGCTGGTGGGTTTGAACCACCAGCCGTCTGGTTAGCAGGCAAGTGTCTTAGCCACTATGCTACCAGAGCTCTCAAGTAGGGAGGATATGTCCTTCTAATGTGTGTTCTGGGCTGGCTCAGAGTGGCTAGAGGTTGGAGAGTTAGCGTGCCATTTGAATGGCTGACAATGAGGACAGAGAAGTGGAAGTGGAAGACAGGATCTATTTCCAGATGAGAGTTAGATTCATGCTGATTCTTACCACACAGTTCATAATAAAAGTATAATTTGCCCACCACGCCCTGTATTAGAGCTTAAATTCTAAAGAACTTGGTTTGTGGGAGGCTGCAGTCTACATTGGGAGCACTAATTGCCCAACCTCCCTTCCGAGGAGTAAATAGTATTGTAGAGGATTTAAAAAAATCCTCTATATAGTATTGTAGGAGCTCTGGTAGCATAGTGCCTAAGGCACTTGACTGCTCACCAGAAGGCTGGCAGTTCAAACCCACCAGCCACTCGTCGGAAGGAAGGTTGGGCAATCCTACTTCCATAGTGATACTGCCTCGGAAACCCAAGGAGGGGTCGCTATGAGTCGGTGCCGACTCGACGGCAAACAACAGCAACAACAATTCCATTTTGAGTCTTGGCATAAGTTCAGATGCCATTTGAGTTCTTTCTGATCATTAAGCCAGCAATGTGGCTATGCCTAGATAAGTCCAGGACAAACTTAAGGAGGAGCAGTTTGCCCTCAAGAAGAGTGTGGTTGAAAGTAGATTATGCTCACACAAAGAACTAGGGAACTTGCTTGGGTGTGCCCTTAATGATCTACTGAAAATAGCTCACGTTATCTGATTTAAATTAAAGGTTGTTGTTGTTGTTGTTGTTATTTGCCATTGAGTCGCCTGACTCATAGCGACCCCTCCTTAGGTTTCCGAAGCAGTATCACTAACGGAAGTAGGAATGCCCAACCTTCCTTCCCAGGAGTGGCTGGTGGTTCAAACCCACCAGCCTTCTGGTTAACAGTCAAGTGTCTTAGGCACTATGCTACCAGAGCTCCAAATTAAAGGTTAGGGTCCTGGTATTATGAGTCCAGGCTGCTTGGTCATGAGTCATACACTGACCACCACCACATAGCCAGTAGTCCAGCCCCAGAACCAATCCTGTAACCCTTTTAATTCTTCAATTGTATATGTATCCCAATCATGGTCCTTTTCCTGGCTGCAATAATAATGAATTGACCTGCCACCAATCATGATTTGGCGATGATTTCTTTGTTTTCTATCATATATAATTAGTCTCATAGCCATGAGTTAGCAGACTCCATTCAACTCCTATAGTACGCACATGCGGATGATTTCCCTCATCCTGGATGATTGTCTTTGTTTTTTCCTTGTCCTGTTTAAGGCTTAAATAAAAGTGTCTCCACAGAACATATTTGAATCTGGGGTCTTTTTTTCCCCTAGCACAGCCCTTGTTTTTTTGTGGGGAGCCAGAATCCAATAAAGACATTTTTCACCTCATAAACTACAACTTTTTATACCTCCAGGTGTCTTGGGTTGTTCTGTGACATTATCATTTAAATCATGGTTACTTTATTGTGCTTCACTTTGGCTTTCTTTCTAGATTGGAAATTACTCAAAGCAGGATTTTTCTTGCCCTTTTTTAAATCCCCCATGAAAAGTAGCCTGTATTAGATGCTCAGTAAATATTTGCTGATGTTTTTAATGTATTTGAAAATACTAAAGCGCTCCAGCAGAAAGAGCACTAACAAATTGAAATTTTCCCTGTAAGAAATTTTCATTTGCAAAGCAAAGAGACTCTCCCTTTAAATAGGTTAAATGTTCTAAATGTGGAAACACAGAGTTAATGCTTTCTTTTCAGAATTGTTTTATATGTTGCCAACATATTCCTGTGTGTCTGCTCCAGCCACTTAGCAATGGCAATCCCATTGTTCAGTCTTGACTGTGGGAAGAGAGTCCTGTCTTTGAAAGGCAATTGAATACAATTAGCAGGTTTATTTTCAGGAGCTCTCAATGGGAGCTATCTTTCAGCCACCTATCAGAAATGGAAAGAGGGCTGCTCTCTTCCCCCTCTGCAGGCCAAGAGCTCAGACCACAAGCTCTCCTTGGGTTTCCAGCTTGTCCATTCAGTTTTGAGTAGCTTTAAAAGGTCAGGCAAGAGGGAACACAGAAGTGAAGGGCAGCAAGCAATGAGGAAGTTGAGGTAAACAGATGCAAAGGTGCTCTTCCTTTGCTTTTCAGGCTTAGATCTGCCGTTTTCAATCACATTACTTGGCATCTTGACACAAGAGAACACCACCTTAGGACTTTACAGGTGGATCACTCAAGTAAATGCCAGAATCTATTGAGAATGGTGCAAATGCCCCTGGGAGACGTATTTCTGCTAATTCTCCCTTAGGCAAGAATAATACTTCTAAGATAAATTTTGATGGGAAAAGGGGGAGGAAATGTGGATAGGTTGGGAGCTCTGGTGACGTAATACATAAGGCTTTTGACTGCTAACCACAAGGCTGGTGCTTCAAACCTATCAGCCCCTCCTCAGAAAGAATATTGGGCAATCTAGTTTCCAGGCAGTAGAGATACCACCTCGGAAACCCAAGGAGGGGTCGCTATTATGAATCGGAACTGACTCGATGGCAGTGAGTTTTTTAAGGAGCTCCAAAGGGGTACAAAGAAGGTGAAATTATCTACCCCACAATTCTGTTACAGGCCAGTCCTGGGTGAAGCACAGGGAAGCACCAACTAAACTGTGCCAGCTCAAAGGTGGTTGACCCACCCTGAGCCTGGGCTGCTTATGCATGCCCAGTTGATCCCCAGAGTTCTCCTGGGACTAACTCATATTATCAACCCAAGGTATTAACCTGGGTTAGGTGGTCACAGGATTGTTGTAATCATAAGATTGTTCTAGGCCTCTTCTGTTCCTAATTAGTATGTGACTTCAGGCAAATCATAGCATCTCTCCAGGCCTCAGTGTCTTCATCTGTCCCATGAAATAGTTGGATTTGAAGCCCTATAAGGCTTTTTTTGGGAGTTCTGGTAGCGTAATGCCTAAGGCACTTGACTGCTAACCAGAAGGCTGGCGGTTCAAACCCATCAGCCAATCCTCAGAGGGATATTGCCTCGGAAACTCAAGGAGGGGTCGCTATGAATCAGGTCCAACTCCACGGGACATAACAACAACAACAAGATTTTTACAATAATGCCGTTTATTCCATGGTAGACATTCTGGCATTCCTAGAGTCAAAAGCTTTCCCAAAAGATCCATGAAATAGTTTATTACCTCAGGTCACCTTCAGTCCAGATGATACCCATGAGAGGATTTCCACTGTCATTATCAGAATATGGCCACGCTCTTGAATGCTAATCTGCCCTGTGATGGGCCATAGCTACAAAACAGACTTTTAAAAATTCATCTTCCCTTCCATCCTACCTTCTTCACTTTCTCCCTTCTTCTTTCCTGCTTTCCTACCTTCCTTTTTCCTTTTGCATTTTCTTGAGCATTCTGAATTGTCATCTAACCCAGATTCATCATGATTTCCCTAGAAATGTTCAGTTCATATTTGTAACATGGTGTGTTGTTGTCGTTATGTGTCATCAAGTCGGACCCGACTCATAGAGACCCCTCCTTGGGTTTCCGAGGCAGTATCACTATGAAAGTAGATTGCCCATCTTCTTCCAAGGTGTGCTGGTGGGTTTGAACCACCAGCCTTCTGGTTAACAGTCAAGTGCCTTAGCCAGTATGCTACCAGAACTCCCATTTGCAACATAATGAGGGTGAAATAGCACAAAAATTGAGATATAAGACACCAGCTCATAGCTCTTGGCAAAAAGGGAGCAGACTTCTTCAAACTAATTTAGTTAGGAAGAAAGACAAGGCAACATTTGTGATTGTTTATCCAAGGGCTCAGGAGCCTTATTTTGTGAGCTTCTGAACCTGAAGAGTCTAAACTCCAATTTCAGTGTAAATAGCTTCTTGACGAGGGGGAAAAAAAGTCCATTCCATCCTCTTGGAAAAGTGTGCTCCCTTTCTCATAGTTTCACGTGAGAGCCTATTAGTACAATTCTTGTTATTTAGGGTTAAAAAAAGAAAGAAAGAAAAGTCATTAAACACATGTCAATGCAAAACTGTGCACTATAACAGGAAATTGAAATGACCTTTGTTCTGGCACAGAGGAGTGCTGAGTTAAAGTAACTCTGCATTCTAAAAGTCCACTTGTCCTGAGCTACCACTTAGGTTGGCGTGATTGTGTTAGTGTTTTGCAGCGATACAGAGGGTCTGAGTAACCACAGGATTTTTATTGTCTGCCTCCTTAAATCTGTCCTGCTATAACTTAAAAAAAGAAGTTACAGCATCTCTATAAAACTATTTGGTTTTAACTAGGTTGTTAAATTTGTTTGCTGAAGTCAGCTGTAAGCCATCAAGAATTTCAATAGCACAGGATGTCAAAGATAAATACTGCAGTCAGTATGTGGCATGGGATGAGATTTATTTTTCAAACTTTGCCAACCCAAGAAAGGAGATTATGTGTTTTGGAAGATATTATGCCATCTACTTAGCAATGTTCATTAAAAAAAAAAAAAAAAATTAAATTAACACCAAAGGGCTTTAAGTCTTTTTATAAATATTAACAGAAATTTTTTGCAAAACATATGCCCCAAAGTAGGGAAGTGCCAAAGAGGCAGGGAGGCTGCATCTTCTGACCTCCTCTAACCCCACAAGAAGAAGACAGAATCACCATCAGAAGCCCAAGGCCTATCCCTGCGAGGCCAGACATGCTGCCTTCCTCCAACCCTGACACCAACCGTTCCCCCCTCAGCACCCACCATCTCTCTGCTGGGTTAGATAATTCCCTGCAGTGGCCACACAGAACTCACAGATTATGGGGTTTATTAGGGAAACACCAGGCTACAGTTCAAGTTTAGGAAAAACGCTCAGTCTCTCTCAGCCTGCTGTCTCTCAGCCGACAGTCTCTCTCAGTCTCTCTCCCAGCAATGTGTGTCTCTTGATGTCTCTCTCAGCAATGCATGTCTATCGGTGTCTCTTTCTCAGCAGCACGTGTCTCTCAGGAGCGCATTTCTCTCAGCAGCATGTCTTTCTCAGCCAGCAGTCAGCGAGACCCCTTTTGCCTCTAGGAATGCTCCTTTTGAGCCTGGCAGAGCCAAACCAACCAATCAGTACATTAGAATTCTAAGTACCTGAGAGAGCGAGAACTTCCCAGAACATTGCTTTGTGCCACTCTCAACAGAAATACCCCAGGTAGATAACTTTAACAATCAAGAGCTTCTCAATTGCTCACAGAAATTCCACCTTACAGTTTACAAAGACTTACTGCTAGAAAAGCCATACCAGGTAATTTACAACACCACAAGGAGTCAGTTGGAAGATTGTACCACCCAGATGTGGACTACACCATCCTTGGGGTAGATCTGGGACCTTTCTTCTGTATGACAAAAATCATATGCTTTCACACTTTCCAAACAATTGTAAAACATTTAGTCAGTCCATCCATAATCTTAGATTTGTTTCTAACAGTAGCTGCATTTTTGGTGGCAACTAAGATACTTAAATACTGAATCAATGATTTTTCTCCCTCCTGTACCATATGTTTGTGATGTCATAGACATTCCATTCTTACAATCATTTATTTATGAAAATATGAGTCTGCATAACAAATTTATTCCTAAAAATCATTTTATTTAAACCAGTAGTTCTCAACTAGGGGCAATTTTGACCCCTAGGAAACATTTGACAATGTCTGATGACATTCTTGATTGTCACTCTTGGGGGTTGTATATTGGCATCTAGCGAGTAGAGCCCAAGGATGCTGCTAAATTATCCTACAGTGCACAAGACAGCCTCCTCAAGCCAGGAATTATCAAGCCCAAAATGTCAATTGTGTCAAAACTGAGAAACCCTAACATGAACCAACTACAAATCCTCTTCTTAAATGACATAAAAGATGGATAGTTCTCTGTTCTTGAGTGCTTATAATGTACCAGCATTTTAATGAGATGATCTCATTTAATCCCACTTGCTTTGTCTCTAGTACTACTACAACAGACATACCACAAGTCGATGATTTTAACAAACAGGAATTTATTCTCTTATCGTTTAGGAGGCTAGAAGTCTGTGTTCAAAGTGCTGGCTTTAGGGACTGGGTGAAGGCCCCTCAACTTTGGGCTTCAGCTCTGCCTCTTGCTCCTGGCCCACTGGAACTGGAGGTGTCTCTTAACTCATGCAGCTGCTGGCTGCTGAGGCTGACAAACCCAAAGTTGACAAGTAAGATGGTACAGTTCCAAGATTATCAGACAATATGGCAGGCCACTGGTTCAAGTCTGGAAATAGTCACAAGATTTGCAAGCAGCAGGGCAAGCTGCTGAATGAAGGCTTGGCTAAACATAGGATCCAAAGGTGCCAAAAAGCTCAGATTTTTCTCAAAGCTGCTTCTTTTATATCGGAAGCAGACCACACCCCTTATGCAGCTACTCAACTACTCACAGCAGCATTGAGTTAACTAGTCTCATCATGGAAAATAACTGCATCCAGCTGCCAAGCCACTCAAAACCATGGCGCAGCCAATTTTACACACAACCTTACCTACCACACCACCTCTACCAGAATTGATCTGAGAGTTATATGTCAATAAAATTTAGTATGATCAAAAATTATCAGTGACTTCAGTGTCCTTAAATCCAAGCATAACTGCTTCCACTTCATCCCACCTGACCTCTCAGCCGCATTCAGTACTGTGAACCACATCTTCATCAGAGAAGCACTCTCTTACTCTGTTACCTCTCTAGCCTCATCTGCTTTGCTGATTCTGCAGACCTTTCAAGCCATTCAAGCTTCGAGGCCCTAAAGGGTCAAATCTAAGGTCTCTCCTCTTCTCATATTGTGCTCTTTCCCAAGGCAAAATCAGCCACACCTCAATTTCAACTACCCATGTGCCTCCAGTCCCCAGTGCTCTACATTCAAGATCCATGTGATGACATATGTGTTGTCTTCTTTAGGATATCTCAAAGGCAATTCAAACAAATACCTGAAACTTAATAGCAATCCATAATCTTCCCCTACTCTTACTCTTTGTCTTCTTCTAGTGCTCCCTAGCTTACTTGGGGAATGGTCCTCACATCAGTTCAGTGTGGATATCAGAGCCCAGAAGTCATCCTTTATTTCTGAGTAAATATTGTGGCTAGTTCCAAAGTATCTCTCAAATCTATCTACTTCTTGGAGTCCTGGCAAGGTGGTGGACTAGGCAGAAAGACTACACAGACCCTCTTCAACAAAGAAAAGGGAAACCAATTAACACAGACACAGAAGATAATC
>NW_006921612.1:9858955-9864734 GCF_000298275.1 Orycteropus afer afer | reverse complement strand
AAGGAGATGGATTGACACGGTGGCTGCGATGATGGGCTCAAGTATAGCAGGGATTGTGGGGCTGGCGCGGGATCGGGCAGTGTTTCGTTCTGCTATGTATGCATGGGGTCTCTATGAGTCGGAAACGACTCGACGGCACTTAACAACAACAGAGGCTTGAGTCACCACTCTTTCTCTCAGCACTGTAGTATTTAATGAATGTCCTTGTTCTCTCTCCAGTCAGTTGCAAGAAAGGCTGTTTCTGAGCTCAAATTCTTGCAATATTCATCATTTATTTGGAAATAAGGCAGTACTTACGTTTAAGTCCATAGTGCTTCCTTGCTAGGATGTGCTTGATTATCATGAACACCTTTTTATGGTGTCAGTTTTATGAGAAGAAATGCTTTTAAATTAAGCTTTCGAGTATCCCTTAGTAAAATAGTAATTGGCAGCCAGTAATTAAGTTATACCTAAGGAACATTGAGAAAAAACCATGATTCAATCAAGTTTTTTTCATAAAGGAAAAGGGTAAAACCCTGAAAATAGTATATTTGGTAAAGAAATGCATTGGGAGGGAGGCACAATTCTTGAAATAGATCATTTAAGAAAGTTAATCAACTATGAAATGCCCAAGAAAATATTTTATGTGTTTGAATGTAAATTTTATGGTTCTGATAGAGAAGATAGTATGTGTCAGTGATCCTGGGATCTTACCCAAACATAACAGCAGCTCACTGTAAAGAGATAATTTAATAAGTAGGTGACTGTGTTTTAATGTTTCATCTCTAAATTTTAGTCCACTGAAGTAAACAGCACAATGTCTTAAAATGCATACCAAAAAAAAAAAGAAAAACCTCACTGCTATCCAGTCGATTCCAACTAATAGCAATGCCCTTTGGGTTTCCAAGATGGCAAATCTTTATGGGAGTAGACTGCCCAGTCTTCCTTCCATGGAGTGGCTGGTGGGTTTGAACTGCCAACCTACTGGTTAGCAGTCAAAAGCCTTAGGCACTGAGCCACCAGAGCTCCTTAAATGCATACCAGGAAGCCTTTATTAAACTCTTGATTTAGTTTACTCATATTATTTTCCTTCCCTTAAATATGTGCGCTATAGCTCATGAATGAGAGTTACCTGTTCAGTTGAGAATTGGCCTTAAACTATTTGTTTCTGGGACCACAATTGGATCTTGTTTAATTGTTTTGAAAAAAGGCACTTGCAAAGCTTCGCTGAGCAACTAGTGCTGCTCTGTGACCCAATGACCAGCTTCAGAAGGCACAAGTCACTGACAGGCCTTAGCATTAGCGCTTGGATGAAATTCTCAGGCTCTGCAGAGTGGGAATTAACAGACTCTCTGAAAATAGGCTAGCCCATTAAGCCCCTGGTTATATTCATTGCTCACATCTTTCGCCTCTGTCCGTCTTTCCTCCTCCTGCCCATCTCCCAACTGCACACTGCATACAGCACACAGGAGAAAAACTGGGCAAAACTCCATTCTGCCACTCAGCAACAGTTGACTTGCTTGACTTCCCTGAACATCATATTTTCATCAACAAAATGAGACAATAATACCTGCCTCATAAGGCTGCTGTAAGGATTAAATAGGAGAACACAAACAAAGACTTAACACAGTGCCTGTCACAGTCCACCACTTCCCTCTTGACTCCCAATTTCTCCTGGTCTGTCCTGATGACAGTTTGCTAACCCCTCACCTTCCTAAGCCAGAGCTCTCCTCTAATTGGTTTCTCCCCTTGTTTTCTGACAATTTCATGACTGAGGACTCTTTTTTCCTTTTCTATACTTTGAGATTTTATTCCACTTATAATGCCACTGAATGAGAATCAGGCAGTTCAGAGTACACTACACTTAGACTATAGAAATGCTGAAATCATCAGAATCAGCTATTCACCTTTAAGGAAGGAGCTCTTCTCTATATGAAGATTTCACAAAATAACATCCAAAGTGACCCTCCTCAAAGGCCACTTGAACCTATGATCTCATACAAGGTTCTTTACTTTTTTTTTTTTTAAGCAATGTTTCTGCTACTAAATAGTACAAAAGCCTTAGGCAGTCAGATAAAAGATATAGATAAACATGTCATATGAAATTTTATCCCAATTCCAGAGGATGGAGTCAGGGAAGGAAGAGACTGGGAAGGAGAAGCAAGACCGAGGATGTCTTTGCTCAGTCCAGAGCCATAGCACCTGCAAACTCACTTCAGCCTTAAGAGTCTTATGACATTAGCCTAGGTTCCCAGACAGGCAAAAGGAAGGTAAAAGGCTGAAACCAGAAGAGGAGGAGAGAGAATTTGCTGTGAAGAATGAGAAGGAAGATGGGAAAGGAAGCCCAACAAAATGGGTTCCCAGAGCCCAGTTGTATTGTAAAGCTGCCCTGATCCCATCCTCCCACCCACACTGCCCACACCAACCTTTTCTAGCAGTTGATGGTTCATATTTTGGAAGAGGAGTATGGTTTGACAGATTAGGTGTGAGGACACACCAAAACGTCTTGAATTATAAACTTACTACTTAGGTCTAGAAATCAAATTTTTCTTTCCCTTTCTAGAAATTTGAATGATGATATTAATAAAACTATGATGACAGCCACTTCTCAGTGAGTCACAGCCCATATATTCAGGAACATGTTATACAGGAGCATGTCATTCACTCTTTATAAATGGTGGTTACAAGGACACCTTTTTAACATAGGGCAGACTTAGAATTCAAAATTAAGGGAAAAAGTGTAAACATTAAGTGCAAAATTGCATCTGCAACAAGATTGCAAAGATGTAACATAGATATGCATAAGGTGAAATCTATCTATGAGGCTGAAGAGTAGATGTCAGAGGACAGTGGGAAAGCACACTTTTTCCTTTTCCAACCCCTATAATATGATTGAAAAACTCTGGTGGCATAGTGCCTAAGACATTTGACTGCTAACCAAAAAACTGGTGATTCAACCCACCAGCCACTCCTCAGAAGGAAGACTGGGCAATCTACTTCTGTAGACATATCACCTCAGAAACCCGCGGAGGGGTCACTGTGAGTCAGGACCAAATTCCACAGCAGTGGTGGTAGTGGTGGTGGTGGTTATAATACAATTGTAGTATATCTATAGTTTAAAATTAAGTTCAAAAATTGCAAGCAGTTAAAAAAAAATCCCAATTGCTGAAAATTAGAAGCAAATAAGATGTCTTTCAAAAAGTTAATGGCTAAACAAACTGTCATACATGCATACAATGGAATATTATTCAGCAATTAAAAGAAATAATTATCAAGCCATGAGAAGACATGAAGGAACTTTACATGTATATTGCTAAGTGAAAGAAGTTAGTCTGAAAAAGCTACTTACTATATGATTCCAATTATATAACATTCTGGTAAAGACAAAATATAGGGACAGTGAAAAGATCAGTGGTTTCCAGGGTTCAGGAGGAGAGGAAAAGAACGAAAATGTGAAGCACAGGGCATTTAAAGATGATGAAACTATTCTATGTGACACTGTAATGGTGGACACAGCATTATGCATTTGTCAAAATCTATAGGATTATACAGCACAAAGAGTGAACCCTGATGTAAACTATGGACTTTAGTTAATAATATATCAATCATAGTTCATCGATTGTAAGAAAGGTACCACATGAAAGCAAGATGTTAATAATAGGGGAAACTGTGAATAGAGGAATGGGGGGTATATGGGAATCCTCTGTGTTCTCTGCACAATATTTCTATAAACCTAAAACTGTTCTACAGAATAAAGTCTATTGAAAAATCCTGAAGTGCATTTGTTAGTCTTTCTCCCTACCCCACCTCTACTTCAGACTGTAATGTCTCATGGGAAACAAACAAACAAACAAACAAAAAACCATAAAACAAGATAAGTTTTCCAGGCTAGCTCACAAACGTTCTTTTCTTCTGATTGTCATGATTCAATACTAGCATGGACCAGCCTCGAAACAAACTTCTCAAAGAGGTTTTCAATCAATGTTTCTTGGGAAAATCGTTTTCTTACCACGAGCATCTTATTCTTCCTCCCCCAACTACAGGGCAGAACAGAGCAGAGCTTAAAGGAAGCAGGTGGTTTGTTTGTTGGGGCCCTAGCTGAAAGAAGAGGTATCTCTAAACCACAAGGTGCAGAGCTGGAAGGAAGGGTGAAACCAAAAGTCCTGTCCACAGGAGAAAATGCTTATTTAGGCCAGGAAAGTATATTCAAAATAGAGCATCCAGCATTGGGTCTGACACAAAAGTAAAGGACTTGAGAGAAGTCAAGCAGAGATGAGACAAGCAGGGAGCTGAGGACAAGGAGCTACAGGGTAGGGCTGGGAAATGGAGTCTCTAATTCTTCCTGAAGATGAGGCTCCTGTGCTGGATTTTTACTCACTCTTACCAAGACTCCCAAAAGAAGCTCTGGTGACACAATTTTTAAAGGCTAGGCTGCGAACCAAAAGGTCAGTGGTTCAAACCCATCAACGGCTCCATGACAGAAAAAACCTGGCAATCTGCTCCTGTTAAGATTATGGTCTAGGAAACCACATAGGGGTAGTTCTACCCTGTCCTATGACTTCACTATATGTCAGAATCAACTCAGCGGCACATAATAACCAAACAAGAATCCCAGGAGCAATGGTAGTTCAGTGGTAGGATTCTCGCCTCCCATGTGGCAGAGTCAGGTTTGATTCCCTGCCAGTGCTCCTCATGGACAGCCACCATCTCTCTATCTATCAGTGGATGATGGCGTGTTGCTATGATGCTGGGAAGGTTTCAGCTGGGCATCCAGACTAAAAAAGTCTAAGAAGGAAGGCCTAATGATCTAGTTTCCAGAAATCAATGAAAACCACATGGAACAATTGCCCAGTCCATAACAAATCACACAGAGAGCACAAGACCGTATGTTGTTCCATTGTACATGAGGTCACCATGAGCTGGGTGCTGACTTGACAGCAGCAAACAACATCAAGAACTACACGTGTGCATGTGGGGTAAATTCCAGGATATTCGCACCCTTTATTTGTGTCACCACCCTCTCCCTCCACCAACCATGGCAAAAGGCCACAGGGCTACAGTGGAGAAGAAGAGAGGACAGTACCTTGAACACTATTCCTGTCCTGAGGCCCAAGCAGTAACCATTGGCTGCTCCAGTTGCAAAGACAACGTGGGACCTAAATCAATACTCTATTGTGGACAAACAGCATTCCCTGTCTGGGCACATTGTTGTTGTTGTTGTTATGTGCCATTGAGTCGGCCCCGACTCATAGCGACCCCTCCTTGTGTTTCCGAGGCAGTATCACTACGGAAGTAGGATTGCCCAACCTTCCTTCCGAGGAGTGGCTGGTGGGTTTGAACCGCCAGCCGTCTGGTTAGCAGGCAAGTGTCTTAGCCATTATGCTGTAGATACCTCTATAATTTAAAGCCCACCTTTATGTACAATCTATTGACAGAAGGGTTTCAGAGACTCTGGTCTCCTCCCACCCATGGAGTTCAGTCATTCTTGTGGAAAAGAATGTGGGAGCTTCAAGTGGTCTTAAGAGGAGGAGAGGATCATCTTTCCCACCTGCAAAATGACTGTCCACTATTCAGAATGCAATCATCACCCCATTTTTTGTTTGTTTGTTTATTTTTAAATGCATTTTATTGAAATATAATTTTGTTGTTGTTGTTATTTGCCGTCGAGTCGGCCCCGACTCATAGCGACCCCTCCTTGGGTTTTCGAGGCAGTATTTCTACGGAAGTAGGATTGCCCAACCTTCCTTCCGAGGAGTGGCTGGTGGGTTTGAACCGCCAGCCTCCTGGTTAGCAGTCAAGT
>NW_006921612.1:9813186-9857035 GCF_000298275.1 Orycteropus afer afer | reverse complement strand
TCAATCTCATTAATTCTGTCTTCTATTGCATCAATTCTACTCCTATGTCCTTTCAATGTGTTATCTATTTCTGACAATTGAGTATTAATCTTCTGCATTTCTATCTGTAGATTTAGAATCATTTCTAATCTTTCATTTATTTTGTCATTTTGTTCTTGTATTTTCTTCCAAAATTCTTCTAGGGTTTTGTCTATGTTTTCCTTGGTCTGTCTTTCAATCTTTTGAAGATACCTAAATATAATTCTTTTGAATTCCTTATCAGGGAGTTCCAATGCAGCGTCTTCCTCAGGAGTGTGTTTTGGGTCTGTATCCTGGTCCCTTGTTTCTCCTGCTTTATCTTGCTTCTTTGTGTGCACAGTGATGCTCTGTTGTCTCCGAGGCACTGTGATATTTTTGTATTTATATTTAATTGGAGATTATATGTTGGATTGCCCACAATTTTTGTTTTCTTTGTTTTGTTTTTATGTTATCTATACAGACAGGGTACTGTGCTGTGCTCCTCTATTCACTCAGCATAATGTCCTCCAAGTTCATCATGCATGTCAAATGCAGTTGACAGCATTTATGCACTCACCACCTGTCTCCTTTCCTTTGTCAGCCTCTTATATATCCTTGCCAACCCTGGCAAACAGAACCTGTTCTTAGGTCCCTGGAATCCAAATGAGAATGCTATCACTTTAAAATCCAAAATGGTTGCCACTTGTAAAAATTCAAAATGACTACACCCTTGGTCACTTTAAATATCCAAAATGGCTGCCATGTGTAAACAATCAAAATGGCTACATGCTCCAGACAGCAGAAAGTCCACAGCTCAGGTTGTCTCCCTCCTTGCTGTTTCCCTTCCTAGTCATAGGCGACCAGAGTAGTTCATCACCCCAATTCTAATGCTAAGAACCCTGTGGCAGGCTTGTCCAGGAGAGGCCAGGCTGCTTCCAGTGGCTGAGGCACCACCTCTGAAGAAAGAAGATGACCTCAGCCCAACCAAAATGTATCTGCTCTTTAAGAGAAGGCTGCTGGAGTTCATTCTCCCTTTAATGATTGCAGGTTACCTTTAACCACAAACTTCTCCCTTTAATCAGTGACTCTAACAAGTTTGTTTGAGTATATATATCAGACACTATTTAGAGGAATACTAAACTCATTAAAGCAAGCTCATCTCACTTGCCCTCTAGACTCAAGTTCTCAGTCATGTGCCAGTTGGCAAATGTAAACCATAATTTCACATAATATCTTTTATCCTACCAAATCCTTGTGTCTTTCATCACTTGTACTAGAGGTATGTGGAAGTGTTGTCTGTAGGTTCTTTGATAATCCAGCACCTTTTGAAACTAACAGACTCTATTTTTGAGTTGGTGGCTCTGTATTTGAGTTGGTCTAAGGCATTTGACTGCTAACCAGAAGACTGGCCATTCAAATCTACCAGCCGCTCCATGGAAGGAAGAAATCTTCTGTAAAGATTTGTTGTTGTTGTTGTTATGTGCCATCGAGCTGGCCCCGACTCCTAGCGACCCCTCTTTGGGTTGCCAAGGCAGTATCACTACGGAAGTAGATTACCCAACCTTCCTTCTGAGAGTGGCTGGTGGGTTTGAACCACCAGCCTCCTGGTTAACAGTCAAGTGCCTTAGGCACAATGCTACCAGAGCTCCCTTGTAAAGATTTGCTGCCTCAGAAACCCAATGGGGGTCGTTATGAGTTGGAATCAACTCTATGGCAATGAGTTTGGTTTGGTTTTGGAACAAAGTCATAAGGAGCTCTGGTAGAGTAGTGGGTAAGGCATTTGGTTGCTAACATGAAGGTCAGTGGTTCAAATCCACCAGCTGCTCCATGAGAGGAAGATGAGGCAATCTATTTCTGTAAAGATTTAAAGCCTTGGAAATCCATTGGCAGTGGCTATTAGTCAGAATGTGAGTGGGTATGGTTTTAGTTTGGAACAAAGTCGTATGCCTGCAAAACCTGGACAATGAATAAGGAAGACTAAAGAAGAATTAGGGAGCTCTGGTGGTGTAGTGTCTAAGGCATTTGAGTGCTAACCAGAAGGCTGGCTGTTCAAACCCACCAGCCACTCCTCAGAAGGAAGGTTGGGCAATCTACTTCCGTAGCGTTACTGCCTCGGAAACCCAAGGAGGGGTTGCTATGAGTTGGATCTGACTTGACAGCAGTGAGTTTGAGTGAAGAAGAATTGATGCCATTGAATTATGGTGTTGATGAAGAATATTGAATACACTGGATTTCCAGAAGAATAAACAAATTTGTCTTGAAGGAAGTATAGCCAGAATGCTCCTTAGAAGTAAGGATGGTAAAACATCATCTCACATACTTTGGACATGTTATCAGAAGGGACCAGTCCTGGAGAAGGACATCACATTTAGTAAAGCAGAGAGTCGAGGAAAACTCTCAACAAGATGGATTTACATAGTGGCTGCAACAATGAACTCAAACATAGTGATGATTGTGAGGATGGTGTAGGACTGGGCAATGCTTCGTTGTGTTATAAACGAACAAACATATAAATCGGAACTGACTGTATGGTTATCTAACAACAACAACAAAGTCCCAGAACAGTAATATTCCAGAATCACTTACACTGGTTGGAAATATGATCCTGAACATCCTTTTGTAGTACATTCTACTTTGATCTTTGGCTCACATGTCATTTACTTGAAATGGGAATTAAAATGGCCGAACGATCATGGACTTGACATTGGACATCTAGGGCAAAATGCTGTGTCCCCTTCTCACAAAGAACAACTCTGGCTTGACAAATTCATTCATTTACCTTATCCTCAATCACCAGCAAGTCTGATAATGGAAGTAAAGAGGGAAATAGAAAAACTTAGGGAATAACCAAAAGTGAGAAATGAACTATAGCCCTAAATATTTCAAGAAGAAATGATTCAGGCGTCTCTTCTCTAAGCAACGTGACAGCATAGCAATAGTCATAGTGTTGGAGAGCTGCTTCACACTGCCAATGTGCCTATGTTCTCCTTAAATTACAATCACAGTTACTCATTTGACCAATAATGTCTGAAACCCAGCCAAGAAGAAAAAGTGAAAGGAGATAATCTCTTTCTTCTAGCTAATTCCCGCAATAGAAAATTCATTAAGCATTCATACTATTCATTGGCCATTGTTCTAAGAGCAAATCTATTTTTCTAATCTGATTTTGTTTGTTTCACCATTTCCTCTTACTTTTCTTCCTTTTTTTAAAAAAAAAAAAATATTCTAGTCATTTTCTTAAAAATAACAGCTCTCCTCTGTGAGATGAGTAGTATCAGTAGAAGATGGGGGCAGTAAATGTGAGTAAGTGTCTTTTCCTTGTGGGCATCCCCAAAATATTGTTCTTTGATTAAAGATTGATATTTTAAGTTTGTGACTGAGCCAAAGTCTTTGCTATAAAGCTGTTCTGTAAAGCTGAGCCATTTGCAACTACCTTTCCAGCCTTGACCAGCTCTCTGTCTATAGCAGGGTTTCTGGGTGGTTGTGGAACCCTCCTGGGCCTTGCCTGCAGCAACTCACCCTTTCCAGCTGTCACTGCCAGCTGCCAGCGAGCTCTACTCTCCCCAACCTCAGCACATGTCAAACTGGGGTGAAGGGATGGGGATGTGGCCAGAGCCTTCATAGCTGCCTGTCTGGCCATATTCAAAACTTCTTGTGGCCAACTTCCCCACTGTAATTTCTATCCACTTTTACTTCATTTGTGATCATATTCTCTGCTTCTTCCTTTTAACATCCACCTTCTTTCCCATGGCAGTCAACACTATGAGTTTGCAACCCTCCGGATAGAACAAAAGGAAATGCTGACTGATCACCCATTCACTCACTATGTTTGTTCCACACCTACAATGTGCTTGATAAAGTACTGATACATGTTCCATGTTGGAGAAATTACAAGGTCTGCCTTCATTGCCTCACTTGATCACCAGGAGGTAAATGGGAAAGAGATGTCTATTGTTCCCATTTCCCACACATGGAAATCATGGCACAAAGGAGTCTAAGTGACTTGACGAAGGCCACACAGCTAATAGTGTGTAGCTCACGTTCTCAACCCTAGGTTGTCAGAATAATTCCCAATATTATACTGCCTCTTTGGTTCCTAGAAAGGAAGGATATAAAGAAGTTTAAAAAAAAAGAAAAGAAAAAATGGCCTTGACTCTCAAGGAACAAAAGCTTACAATGTGACTGGCAAAACAGGTAGGGGAACAATGTTAAAACAACAACAAAAGATCGAGTATGACTAACCATCAAAGGAGTGGTACCACCTACAGTGTGCAGGGAAGGATGTAATGAGCATGAGTTGAAGGGTTCAGGGATGAAGGAATGAGAAAAGCAAAATTTGACCTGGGCTTTAAGGATAGTATATGTATTCATAGGGTTGTCATAACCACGTACCACAAACTTAGAAGTGGTTTATAAGAATAGAAACTTATTGTCACAGTTCCAGAGGCAAGAAGTTCAAATCAGGATGTTAGTCATGTTGATTCCTTCTGAGGACTCTGAGGGAGAAGCTGTTCCATACCAGTCTCCTGCCTTCTGTTGGCTCCCAGCAATCTTCAGTGTTCCTTGTCACTCTATTCTCTGCTTTTATCTTTACATTGCTGTCTTCCCTCTGTGTTTCTCTGTGCCTTTTCTACTCTGCTGCTGTTTTGTAAAGAAACCACTACCCCAATATGACCTTCTATTAACTGATAACATCTTCAAAGACCCTGTTTCCAAACAAGGTCACATTCACTGGTATCAGGGATTAGGATTTCATCATATCTTTTTGGGAAGCACAACTCAATCCATAATATGTTATCTGAGTTGCCACAGACAAGTAACAACAATCTGCTTGGTAGATAGTCCAGTCTTGAGAAGGATGAGGAAGTGGATGTAAGTAAAGCATAATCAAAGAACAGAGAGAGGACCAGGCTGACTGCTGGAGGACAGAATCTAATCCTTGAGTAGAAGTAATAGGATTTGCTAGGTCAACTGGAATGTATAGTGTGGGTGGCCGGCTAGGGTTTTTACACTGGCTTTCCAACCCTGTGTCCTCCCTTTGGTAAGAATCACATACACATTTATTCTCTGTTTTATCAATGTTACTAATGCTCATTTTTTTTTTTTAATATTTTCCTTTCCTATTTATAATGCTGTTGTTGTCCATTTTCTCTTACTTATATTATCAGTGAACTTCCTCTGTATTATAACCCTTAGTGAACTTGATGCTAATTTGAGAAAATAGCAATATTTTTCCCAAGTCATGGGTTCCTATCTTCTAGTAGCTTATATTCAAACTAAGAACTTTGAGTCAGAGAATGATCTTCCCTCTAAGAACACAAGTCCTTCCTCCTTTCTACTGGCAAGAATTGCATAATTATCCTTTTTTTTTTTTTTTTTCATCTCTCTCTTTGCCCTTTCTGGCAGGAAGCTCAGAGATAAATTTTTATTCTGTCACAAAAATTATTTAATCCTTCTGGTTGTTATATTTGCTTTGCCTCCTTTCTTCTTTCCAATGTCATGTGTTTATTAATCTTACTGTGTCTACATTTTTTTGTTGAAGGTCACCTCAAAGTCTTTTTTGCAAGAGGCAAGGTAAGTAAACATCACAACCCAATCAAAAAAGATACTTTTTGTTTCACTGTAGCTCATTCTTTCATTCCCTCCACAAATATTTACTGAGTACCTATAATGGGCCATACCTGTGCTTAGTGCTTTGGGTTCTAGAAAAAATAAGGTATGTTCCTGCTTTCAAATAGTTTGCCGTCTAGCAGAGGTGATGGATTTGAAGTAAATACTTTAATGTATTAAGCACTGGACTAAAGATCCTGAATAAGTACAGTGGGAGCAGAGAAGGATCCATTCTGCTAGCTTGCCGGGGGTCGGTGGACTGGAAGGGGTGGGCCGAGAGAGTGCTCTGCTCAGTGAAAGCCTCCAGGAGGCAGGGCATTTTGCTCTTGCTTAGAAGGCAGGAATGAAAAGAGCAAACAAGGGGAAGAAACAGGAATCAGCAGAGGGAGTAGGTGGGTGTGGTTGCAATGTGGTGTGTTGGCAAGACTAATAGCAAAATAGGCTAGGATCAGATAGGAAGGAAGATTGGGCAATCTACTTCCATAATGAAATCGCCTCAGAAACCCAAGGAGGTGTCGCTATGAGTCGGATCCCGACTCCATGGCAGTGAGTTGTTTGTTGTTGTTGTTGTTGTTGTTTGACTGTTTGCCAGTTCAACTCTAATCCCCAATACCTGTTAGGTCTCCTTTTTCTTCATCATCCATTCTGTCACCACTTGAGCCTTTACTGCCACCTTCTTCTCCTGTTTTACCCATTTCCTCTACTTGGAAGGTACAAGTACAATGCTGACTGTAAAAAGGACTTCAGGGAGGGGTTTTGCTGTCTGAAAAACAAAAGCTGCAAAATGCTGGGGTTGAACTTTATTTGGGGAGCAAGAGATGGTATGATGGACCAGAATAGGTCTGGTTGGAAAATTATGTCCTTGGGTGCTAAGGGGGGACCTCAGTGAAGCTAAAATAATCCTGACAATTCTTTGCACACAGAATAATCCTTCTGCCCCTCAGAAATTGTCTCATAATGAACACTGTGCCTGGAAGACCACTTCCTTCTTCCTAACTGAATTATTCTGCGATGAATGACTTCTAATGGTGACTTCATGTGTCACCAACTCCAGGAAGCCTTCCTTGACCCCCAGCACCATTTTCTATGATCCTGAGACTTCTTTTGTGCTAGCACTTGCTATGACTATTTCCCCACTAAGCTGAGCTCCCAGAGAGTGAGGAGCATGTCTTAAGCATCTTGGTTTCTCCAGCCCCCTTGAAAGGGAGAGGAAAAAAATGTATATTAAAATGGCAGGAGTTAGGAGAGGCCCACAGACCTCTGAGATCATCCTGTGGATGCAAAGTTGAAAAGCTAAGAAAATATGATCAAGGTTTAGGAGCATATGCCCTTACCAGATAGTAGTAATAAAACAAAACAACAACAAATAGTAGAACTGACCCATAGGGTTTCTAAGGTTATAAATCTTTATGGGAACAGACTGCCACATCTTTCTCCTGTGAGCAGCTGGTAGGTTCATCCCACCAACCTTTCAGTTAACAGCCAAGTGTTTAACCACTGTGCCATCACTGCCCTCCAGTCGATTCTGACTCTTAGCGACCCCCATTCGGTTTCCAAGGTGGTAAATCTTTACGGAAGTAGATTGCCCCATTTTCTTTCCACAGAGTGGCTAGTGGGTTTGAATCACCTTCTGGTTAGCAGTCAAATGCCTTAGGCACTATACCACAGAGCTCCTATTTATTCAATGCCTAGTATTTGTCAGGTTGGGTTATGAGCATTACATATCTTACTTCTAATCTATGTGGTAGGTGTTATTATCCCCTTCATACGGATGCAGGAAAGAATGTCAAGAAAGTTAATTTGACCAAAAGCATACACAGTGTCTGAGCCAAGAATGGAATCCAAGTCTGTCTGGTCTCTTCACTTTGACTCCTGACCATCCCACCCTTCATCCTCACATTCTTCACAGAGTAGCCAAGGAGCTATTTTTCAATATCTTTCCTTAAAACTCTTTAATGGCTCAGAGAGGGTTTTTATGCACTCTTTCTAAAATAGACCCAGCCATCTCATTATTCCCTGCCATCATAATTCATTGCACTTATAATTTATAATTATTATGTTTCATTATATTTAAATTATAGTTATAAGCTATAATTATAATTAACAATTATAAACTATAATAATAATGTTTTCTTATGTACTACTTGCTCCCAATAGACTTTAAGCTCCATTATCACATCTGGCACTTAGCAAGTGTTCAATAAACTTTTTTAAATGAATGGATAGTTGAGTAACAGGCCATAACTTGGCCTGACTCCAAAGCCCATGTCCTTCCCTATTCCACACTCTCAATGGATGAATGTTGGCACTGTAAAGCTAAGATACTTCAAAAGGAGGTTCATGAAGGCAAGAAGTTATACTTATGGAGTCTACACTCTAGATTCATGGAGACAGAATTCATAAGCATGAGAGACTTATAATTTAAAATTACAAAGGCAATTAAAGATAATAGATTAAGACCTACGAAGAAAGGCCAAAAGTACTATAATTTTTTTAACATTGAAAAAAAAACAACAGTAATTTGATAAAGAGCTTCAAGAATAAAACTAATAAAGCTTATTGTTCCTTCACTAAAAGAAGAAGATAAATCTCTTGTAAGATTTATTAAATTAAGTATATGGAACAACTTGCTACAATCAGGAAGCCGTTAAAGGATTCTATTTCTTGGAAAGGTACTTTTTAGAAGCATGCTGTCTTCTCGTGTATCTGACATAACTTGGAGATAAGGCAGAGTACAATCTCTCTAGATTAGATGTTACTTGAATTTCATTAGAACATTCCCTAAAGGTGTAATTTTTAGTGTCCTACTAAAATTTAAGGTGTCCTAACAAGGTTGGAAAGAAGCTGGTGCTCTAGTTAAGGCATTAGCTTGTAGGTGGTTCAAACCCACCAGCCACTCCATGGGAGGAAAAAGAGGCAATCTGCTTCATAAAAATTTACAGCTTTGGAAACCTGATGGGAGTCGCTATGAGTCAGAATTGACTTGAAGAGAGAGGGTTTGTTTTTTTTTAAAATAATGTTGGAAGCACTCAACATTTGAGTGGGGAAAAGCTGCCTCCTCAAATAGAGTTGACTTTAATGATGTGGATGGAGTAAAGCCTTCTAGACTTTCATTTGCTGATGTGGCATGACTCAAAATTAAAAAGAACAGTTGTAAACATCCATTAATAATTGGAATATGGAATGTTTAAAGTATGAATCTAGGAAAATTGGAAGTTGTCAAAAATGAAATGGAATGCATAAAGATCAATGTCCTAGGCATTAGTGAGCTGAAATTGTATTTGCCATGTTGAGTCAATCATATGGTCTACTGTGCAGGGAATGACAACATGAAAAGGAATGGCATTGCACTCATTGTCAAAAAGAACATTTCAAGATCCATCCTGAAGTACAATGTTGTCAGTGATAAGATAAGATCCATATGCCTATATGGAACACCAATTAATATGACTATTATTCAAATTTACACACCAATCACTAAAGCCAAAGATGAAGAAACTGAAATTTTTTTTTACCAGCTTCTACAGTCTGAAATCGACCAAACATGCAACCAAGATGTATTGATAACTACTGGTGATTGGAATGCGAAAGTTGGAAACAAGGAACCAGTAGTTGGAAAATATGGTCATGGTGATAGAAATGATGCTGGAGATTTCATGATAGACTTTTGTATGAGTAACAACTTATTCATTGCAAATACTTTTTTAAAAAAACATAAACAGTGACTATACATTTGGACCTTGCCAGATGGAAAACAAGGAATCAAACTGACTGCATCTGTAGAAAGAGACAATGGAGAAACTCAGTATCATCAGTCACAATAAGGCCAGGGGCTAACCGTGGATCAGACCATCAATTGCTTATATGAAATTTAAATTGAAGCCAATAAAAATTAAAACAAGTCCATGATGCTGAATGAAATAAGTCAATCACAGAAGGACAAATGTATTAGTTCATTATTGTAAAGAGTCAAAGAAAGGTTTATATATGGAAGGAAACTTTCTTTGTTGGTTACCAGGGGTAGGAGCAGAGGGGAGTGAACACTAGGAAAAAAATTAAAAAATAATAAATAAATAAAACAAGTCCATGAGAGCCAAAATATGACCTTGAGTATATCCCACTTGAGTTTAGAGACCATCTGAAGAATAGATTGGATGCACTGAACATCAGTGACTGAAGACCAGATTAGCTGTGGGATGATATCAAGAACATGCAGAAAGCAAAAGTTCATTAAAAAGACAAAGAAAGAAAAAAAGACAAAAATGAATATCAGAAGAGAATCTGGAACTTGCTGTTGAATGCTAATACAAATGGAAGAAATGATGAAGTAAAAGATCTGAACACAAGATTTCAGTTCGAGAGGACAAAATAAAGTATTATAATGAAATCTGCAAAGACCTGGAGTTAGAAATCCAAAAGGGAAGAACATGCTCAGTGTTTCTCAAGCTGAAAGAACTGAAGAAAAAATTCAAGCTTCGAGTTGCAATATTGAAGGATTCTAATGCCAAAATATCACACGATGCAGGAAACATCAAAAGAAGATGGAAGAAATACAGAGTCATTGTACCAAAAAGAAGTGGTTGACGTTCAGCAATTTCAAGAGGTGGCATATGATCAAGAACCAATGATACTGAAGGAAGAAGTCGAAGACATTGGCAAAAAAAAAAAAAAAAGGCTTCAGTAACTGATAGAATACCCATTGAGATATTTCAAGAAACAGATGTAGTGCTAGGGATGTTCACTTGTTTATGACAAGACATTTGAGAAATTTGGAAAACAACTACCTGGCCAAGTAACTGGTCCATATTTGTGCCTGAAGATAATTCAAAAATGGTTGCAGCAGCATATTGACAGAGAACTACCAGAAATTCAAGCCAAATTCAGAAGAGGACATGGAATGAGGGATATCATCGCTGATGTCAGATGAATCTCAGTGGAAAGCAAAGAATGTCAGAAAGATGTTTATTTATGTTTTATTGACTATGCAAAGGCATTCGACTGTGTGGATCATAACAAATTATGAATAACATTGTAAAGAAAGGGAATTCCAGAGCACTTAATTGTGCCCATGAGAAACCTTTACATAGACCAAGAGGCAGCCATTCAAACATCAGTTCTTCTTCAGTCTTCCTTATCCACTATCCAGATCTTTTATGCATATTCTGTTGTACATAGGGTAGCTATGAGCCAGAGCCAACTCTACAGCACCTAACAACAATAACAAGAAGGAAAGAATGTATGCTTTGAATTATGGTGTTGGCAAAAAATATTTAAAAAGAACAAACAAATCTGCTCAGAAGGACAGCCAGAATGCTTCTCAGAAGCATAGATGGTGAGAATTCCTTTCATGTACTACTTTGAGCATGTTATCAGGAGGGACCAATCGTTAGAGAAGGACATCATGCTTGGCAAAATGGAGAGTCAGCAAAAAAAAAGGAAGACCCTCCATGAGATTGATTGACACAGTGGCTGCAACAATGGGCTCAAACATGGCAACAATTGTGAGGATGGCACAGGGTTGGGCAGTGTTTAGTTTTGTTGTGCGTAAGGTTGCTATGAGCCAGAACCCACTTCCGGGCACTTAATAACAACAACAATAAGAACCCTTAGTTGTTGGTTTATGTGAGAAACTGAAATCCTTGAAAAAGTGTTCTTGCACCAAATTAAAAAAATTGTATTCTTAAAGAAATTCTAATTAAAATTATGCCATTACCACTATCCACCTATACACACACCCAAAAATAAATTAAATTTAAATTTATTTCTTAATTCCTCTTGCACAAATAAAGGAACCAACTTAAAATGATGCCATATAGGTAACGGACTCATAGAGTATATTGAGCCACAGCTAAGTGTTCCATCTCCTTCAGGGTCTGGTGAGGAAATAACCCTCACTGACCTGTAAAACCACCCTGTAGGTAACAGAGCAACATGAAAAATGGCTGTTTGAAGAGTAAGCCAGCCTTTCTATTCATCATGGATTTTCATTCTTATTCAATGTACTAAACAAAGCCACCAACAGAGCAACTTAATTACTCTTTGGTCTTTATTAAAGTATTTCTCATAAGCTTGTTCCTAGTCAGACAAAGATGTACCCAAAATAATCTTTTTGCCTCCAATTTCCCCTGTAATCAGCAATTCACTAAAAGTATTGTCCAGGTCTCAAGATAGGAAGTTGTTTGTGAGCTTCAGATTGATTTCACCACCTCCCAACTTAACCAAGATTGTACTTCTTATCCTCAACTTTAATCATCAAAAGAAAGTCAAATCTGATTTGCACTGTTATGTTGCATAAAGATCACAATGTTGATTCCAATGCAAATGATTGAAAAAAGTAAAATGGAGTCAAAGTTCTGCAGATGTAAGACCAAGAAAGATTTATAATGCAAATTACTCTCACTCTGCTATTCAGTCTTACTTGTTATACACCTAGCTGTACCTCATACACATAAGTAGATTATAAAGCAAATGAGTTTCCTTGTTTTGATCTTGACTATAATGCCTAAGAGTTCTTCAATATGCCACAGTAGTGAGTTAATGAGAATACTTTTGTGTTATAGATTTTTAATGTATTTGTGAACTGAATTGCCAATTAATCCCAGACTGGATCGTTAGAAGTAGGTATTGTCTTTCCCTGCTGCACATCATCATGAGAAAAGGGTAAGAGAAAGTCATCTAATAAAAGTATTTGAATTAAGTTAAATTAATATTTGAATTAAGTTAAAATTGAGCAGGGTAGTTTTACATTTTAACAATAATGAGATTAACCAAATGAACTTGAGACAAAAGAATATCAATCCCAAACCTAAGTGAACAAAGACTTTAAAAATATCACCATGAGAGAAGTGAGTCATTTTTGACAAAACGTCAAGACCTCATGGAAGTTCCCAGCACTGTCGTCAGGGGAGGTCACGTAATTCCATGTGGCCTCTTGGTCTATGAACCAATCAGTTGCAATCTGTCCTGTGGTGAATGGTATCACTAGAATGAGTCGATGACGCTGTCACGCATAATAGAAAACACAGCCTTGCTTTAATTTTGATGACGTGCTTTATTGCAACTGCATTAAACTGAACCAGAAATCACATCAGATAAATAGGAAGATGCAATGGTTGGTTTTTGATACAAGGTAAAGAGATGGATGGCGAAACATCAATAAAAAATGTTACCAAGATGCTTGAGTTTCATATTCAGTATTATCATTCTGCTCTGAAAACCCAAACAGCAATATCTCGGGCACAGAAAGTAAAACTTATAATGAATGGGATGTGAAACTAGCCAAATAGACTCTTCATGTTTCACCATGATGCTAAATGAAAGTACAGAAAGTCGAACAGCTAAATGAATGTTTAAGGTTTCTCAGACAAGATCTCTGAGGTCTCTCTAATTATAATACTCAAATGTTGTTAGCAACAATAGAAAGCACAATTTAAATATGTGATTTAGTAATTTTTAATGCATTTGGGGTTCTTTTGAGAATTCTGAAATTTCCATAGCAGCTGCATACTTCAGTCCTGGTGGCATTTGGGGAAACACTTGTCAAATCCATATTAGGAGCCAAAACTGCCTGTGTGGAAACAATTTTTTTCCCTATCGTTGAATGAAAATTCCATGAGCAAAAAAATTCTTGCATTGTGTCCCATAGAAATACATATCTCCACCTCCACTGAAAGTATTATCCTAATGAGCTTGCTTATAATGTTTACATTGGAAATAAGTAACAGAAACATGTATGCTCTCTCTCTTTTTCCCTTCTACTACCACATCTTCCACTCTTTATTAAGAGAGTGGGAGTAACCTGGCAGAAAATCAACAATGGCAAATGTAACTGCTTTCCTAAAGCATAAAGTTATGGGGACCACTTTAGAAAACAGCCCATATCTGCGACCAAATATCTCTTCCATGATGTGTAGTTCTTTAAGGCATAACTTAGAAGGTTCAGACTTAGAACTGTGGCAAAGCTCTTGGCACCACATATTTGCAGACTCTGGCCCAACTGGCTGAAATAAGTCTTTGCTAATTTATCAGCCAGCTCAGGTCTCAGCTGCAGTTTTCAGCTTTGATCAAAGCTGAGACCCATATCATTGAAGCATCATGTGTGTGCCTGGGTCTGTGACAGCAGTGGCTGGGAAGACTAAGAAGAAGCACAGAAGGGACATGGAGCATGACTAGGCCACCTGCTGCCTCCATTAGAATGGGATGAAAAGGTGCAGCTGATTGGGCCAGGGAGAATGGAGAGTTGAGATAGGAAAGAGAAACTTGGAGGGATGTGAGGAATGATGCTAGGGATGCTTCTGCTGCCATGGGAGGGACTAGAATTCCACTCCTTTCATCGGCCATTTGTTAGCCTCAAATAAGTACTGAAGTTGACATTGAGGATCCAGAGATGAGTAAGACCCTAGCTCTTAAGGACTGGTGTGGTTGGGCTCCAAACACAGGGAGGCACACTTAATTCTAATATATATCAAATGGATGAATGCACAAATGAGAAGAGATAAAGAACCATGAGAATGTAAAAAAAAGAAAGAAAAAAAATAACAGAATGATCAAGTGCAAGTATAGCTTGAATTCAAATTCATCCATAAAAGAAAAAAAAAATAGAAAAAGTGCCCAGGATCTTTTCTCCTTTCATTCAATAGCCGTTTATTGAGTATCAACTAGTAAAATAATTTCTTACTACTTCTTACATACTAATAAGGCATCGTTGCTACCCTCTAGAATTCAATACAGAAACACAAATGACCATGGGGGTGGGTGTTGGATGTGTAATAAGTTACTTTACTTGCAAAGCTTATGAGAATTTGAGCAAGAAAGACCACATCTGACTGGGAGAATCTGGAGAGGCTCATAGAGAAGCTGCCATTTGCCATGAGCTTTCCAAGGCTGAGTTGGACTTCCACTTATCAAGATGAGAGGTTAGCCTCCTCTCAACTCTTGACAGCCTTAAAAAGAAGCAAAGAAGCAAAGCCAGGTATGGATCTTTCTTCCTTTTACTTATTATTTGAAGGCAAGAAGCCTGTGGCCATGTGGACACCAGGACTACCCTTCCAATTGCACACCGAGGGCATGCATCCTGTGCTCTCTTAAGACAAGGAGTTACTTCGCAACATTCTGAAAAGACTACAAAGGTCAATAGTTACAGTGGGCAGTATTCATACCAGGAACTTGGGGAGAGTGCCAAGAAAAAAAGACTCTGCCCTCTGGCTTCCAGAGGACAACTTGCTCAAAGCATCTCAGGCACTTCCTTCTCAACCTCCCTTGGGAGTCCTCTTCCCTTCTACTCTTCTTCTTCCTTAAATACCTCCAACTCCATTCCCAGCCAACCCCTCTTCTTAACTAGCTGTGCAATCTTAGGCAAGCTACTTAACTGCCCTTTGTCTCAAATTCTTCATCTACAAAAGGGAGATTAATAAAAATAGTATCATTCTCACAGGGTCCTATGGAAGATTTAAATGAATCAGTTCTTAGCATGGTACTTAGCAAACAGTGAGTACTCAAAAATTTTAGTTATTATTATTTTATTTCTAAGTGATCTCATCTACACCTATGACTTCATCTATAATTTATAGGCAGATAACACCCAAATCTATATGAAGAATACATCTCTTTCTTCATGGCCTTCCCTAATGACCCAATCACCTCTCACCATCACCTTCTCACCATCACCTCTCTAATTTCAACTGGCACCTCAAACTTTTAAAACACTTCTAAAACAGAATTAATTATCTTTCCACAATCTCCTTTCTCCATAAATTTGAGTAAATTTGCCTCCACAAACGGTCCCCTCCAATGTGTTTCTCACACAAGGGCCCAAACACAAGTCTAATTGTATCATTCTCTTGATTAAACCCTTCCATGGCTCTCCATGGCTTTCAGAATACTATTTGCACTCCTATCAGCACACAAGGCCTTTAATGATCTCTCTTGCTTTTCTAGCCCCTCCTCTATAAATGTGTGCTTCACATACTTAGCACAACAGCAGGTTCTCAATAAATACCTATGGGATGAATAAATCTTTAAAGATTCTCTTTCCTATCTCAACTCTCCATTCTCCCTGGCCCAATCAGCTGCACCTTTTCATCCCATTCTAATGGAGGCAGCAGGTGGCCTAGTCATGCTCCATGTCCCTTCTGTGCTTCTTTAAAGGCCTTCCATAAGAATTTTTCCTCTGGCCATTCAGAACTATTTGTAATTCTCTAAACAAGCCATTCCTGCATACTGGCCTTTTGTCTGCCCTCATACATAGTCTTGCTGGCTCCCAGCTTGCTCATCAACCTCCTTGGTCCACTCCCAGGTTCCAATGGGGCTCCTCTGTGCCTTCTTGACATTCTGTGTCTCTCTCCCTTGGGAGGCTGTTCCCTAACAGTCAGTTTATTGCTGGTCTTCTCACTAATCTCAGAGTACCCTGAAGTGAGAAATCATGTCAAATTTGTCTAGGAGTCTCCAGAATAATGCCTGGAGCACCGTCTGGTTTAAAGTAGGCATTCCATTAATGAAGTATTAACCCATGAATGAATAGCTCAAATGCCAATTGTGTAGCATAAACAAGACCAGCAAAAAGGGAAATCAATGTGGCATCTCTCTCTTTTATTTTTCCTCTTGGCTTTATTTCCATAGAACTTTCCAGTGTATGCCACATTCCGCCTCGTGAGAACAGAACGGTCCTTACTTAGATTTTCTTTTTTCCTTTTTTTTCTGCCAGGCTCACTTCCTGCTGCTCCTACATTGACAGACTTTTGGAAGGTTTACCTTTCCCTCAAATTTCTCATGGTGATTAAGGACTATATTTGCCACTGAACGGTCCAGTTTAGCACAGAGAAAGCCAACCAACATTTACCATCAGACTTTAAACGCTGACAGTTGAAACAGCCAAGAAAAGTTCATTAAGCACTGAGCAATAAAAAGAGCAGGGGAAAATAGAGACAGAACAACTCCCTCAGGCACTGCAAAAGCAGGCCTTTGTGATGAAACATTCCTAAAGGAATCTGGGGAAATTACATTATAAAACTGCAACAGACGGCAGGATAGAATAACAAGCTCCGTTATAACTTCATGGTAACACACAAACATTTCTCATGGAGGGAAGTGCACTTATTAGATCCACTTGTGAGGCAGGTGAGAAGCTGCCCTAAGCCACCCAAATGTCAAGGGGTTTTCACCCCCCTCTTAGTATTCTTTTAAAGGTCATTTTTACTCCTATTACACAGACATGAGAGATCATAAAAAATGGGGGAAGTACACCTCCTTATTCAGTTGCAACTGGAAACAGATCAAGAAGAAGCAGGTACATTTCTTTTTTCTCAAGGAGCCAGGGGTAAAATTATGGTCACTATACCACGAATGACTTTGAAAAAAATGGGGTTCTCTTTTCACACCAGACCAGCTATAAAGGTGCATCTTCAAAAATGTAGAGTAAACACATTGTTAAGAGACTGGGAAAAACTGTGTGTTTCAGAATACCCAAGGACTAGAGAGGCATCAAAGAGTCTATGGGTGGAGCAAACAGTTTATGCCTATGGGTAGAGCCTGTAGATTAGCAGTTCCAGCCAATTCATTGACACTGCGGAGGAAAGGTCAGCCGATGTCCTTCCGTAAAGATTCTTACTTTTGTTATTGATAGGGGTCAAGTTGATTTCAATTTATGGCAATGTCATGAGACAGAGTAAGACTTCCCCATAAGGTCTTCTAGGCTGTAATCTTTACAAAAGCAGATTGCCAGGTCTTTCTCTCTTGGAGCTGCTAGGTGGGTTCAAACCACCAATCTTTCAATTAACAGCTGAGTGTTTATTTAACTCTTGTGATGCCAGAACTCCAGTAAATATTGCAGCCAAGAAAACCCTATGGAGCAGTCCTACTGTGTAACACAAGTAGTTATGATTGAATGGCGATGGGCTTTTTGTTTGTTTCTTTGGTTTTCCTATGTTTTAGTAAAGAGGTAGCATAGTGTGTACTCTAAGTAGAATGACTATGTGTTGAATTGCACAAGCCAGGATATATGTATTTTTTTAATTGTTGTAAAAACTATATATAACAAGAACTTGCCAATTCAACATTTTTCACTTGTACAATATGTTGTTATTGTTGTTACGTGCCATCGAGTCGGACTCAATTCATAGCGGCCCCTCCTTGGGTTTCTGAGGCAGTATCACTGCAGAAGTAGATTGCCCAACCTTCCTTCCGAGGAATGGCTGGTGGGTTTGAACCACCAGCCTTCTGGTTAGCAGTCAAGTGCCTTAGGCACTAAGCTAGTGATATCAATTACATTAATCATGCTATTCATCCACCACCAATCCAAGCCAGGACATTTTTTGAGAGCAAAAGAAGATGTTATCACTAATAACACCAAGACAACTAGGTGTAAACCAGTACTGCCTAGGCAAACAAGCACCTATGATCACCTCACTCTCTGTAATATACTAGAAGAACAAAGTCCTGAGTTGAACAGAGTAAAGAATACTTGATTATAAAGGCCAAAATATACTTTTTAAAAAGTTCTCTCTGGAATTAGTTCTTTGACTCTTCCCTGATGCAGTTTCAACCCAGATTACACAGGCATATTTTTATCAGTCAAAGCAGGCAGTAAAATATGGGAAGAACTATGAGAAAAATGGGCTAACAGTCTTGTGCAACTCTTTCAACACACTAGCATGCTTCTACAAACAGGGAAATATTTAGCAAGAGGTGTACAAGCTAGCTGTAGATGCAACCAGATGATTAGAAGTTTTCTCTCATCTGGTACTGATCAGCACTTTTCCTTCTTAAAAATAAGCTCATAAAAGTGAAGCTTTGGTTCACATGCCCAAGTGTTTCTGCATCACAAGAATCATTTGTATTCTGATCAGGTAGGTTTGAAAAAGAGGTAAGATACAGACACACTACATGTGCACTGGGAAGTTCAAAGGCTCCTTCAGAACTTCAGAATTGACTGATGCCATGGCACTGCCCTTGCCTGTTCCTTCAAGGACAAAGCATTTGAGACAGATTTTTTTTAAAACCAGGCACCCTAAGATAAAAACACCCTAAAAAGCTGAAATCAGGGTGAACATGATTAGAAAAAATAATACAGCAAAGTAGCACCCAACAACAACAACAACAAAAAAAAAAAATGAAGAGGATTATCTTACAGTGGGTTTTTCTATAAAGTGACTAAATTTTACTTCTCAGTCCTTCAGCAAACAGAAATTACCTGGTTCCTCTTGAAAAAACAAGTTGATTTTGACTCATGACAATTTATGTATGTCAGAGTAGAACTGTGCTCATTTGGATTTCAATGACTGAGTTTTCAGAAGTAGATGGGCAGTCTTTTTATCCAAGGGGTAGAAATGGACCAGTACAAACCCTTTCAACACACTAGCATGTTTCTAATAGAGGAAAACATTTTGAAAGAGAGTAGACTTGAACCTCCAATCTTTCAGATCTTCTTCACCCATCAAATACAGACTAGAAGAGGGAGTGGGCTTCCCAACCATCTCAGCCATACTGCAGCCACCATAAGATGTCCCTAGTGCCAAAATATAACATGGGTTAGTGAGGAGAGCATTGTTGAGAAGCTCATGGTAGGGAAGAAAGAATTGCTTTGAGCTTCTTCAACACAACTCTGGTAAAGCTGTGGACTAATGAAAGCAGCCTGAACTAATGAACACAGCACTGGGTGGTGAGCCGCTAGCTCTTCCTGTTCAGCACACCTACTGTTCAGTAAGCTGCTTACTCCCTAGAAAGGAGGGATTGACTTTGCCAACATCCCCAGATGAAGACACCATGTAAAACAAAGGGTACTGAGAGCTCAGACACTAGAAAAACATACCTATTTTTAACACACGATTCTGCATATGGCCCAAGAAAGAGCTAGAAACACTTTGATTTCTGTTTTCCATTGATTGTCTCCATGTTGTTGTTAGTTGTTGTTGTTGGTTGACATCCAGTCAACCCCAATTTGTGGGGACCTCATGTGCAACAATAAAATGTTGCCCAGGCCTACACCATCTTCATGACTGCTGCTATGTTTCAGTCCATCCTTGTAGCTATTGCCAATCCATGTGTGTCACTGACGGTTTCTTTTGCCTTTACTGGCCTCCAGTTTAGCAGACACGGTGTCTTTCTCCAGGGATTAGTTTCTCCTGATAACTCATCCAAAGTAAGCAGGTCAAAGTCTTGGGCAATATTCTGTGGTCCACAGGGTTTTCATTGGCTAATTTAGGCAAATAGATCACCAAGCCTTTCTTCCTACCTGTCTTAGTCTGGAAGTGTCACTGAAACCTATCCACCATGGATTTTTTAATTACCACTGGCATAGCTTCCAGTCTCACAGCAACATACAAGCCACCACAGTACAATAAACTGACAGATTAACCCTATAAAATCTATTAATCCCCCAAACTGTTGCTACCACCTCTCCCCTTTGTCACATTTTAACAGGGTAAACCTGCTAGTGTAAACTAAGATAAAATTTCACTTAGTTGAAATTCACTGATTTGAGATCATTTATATAAGATGTAGGCTAAAGTTTAACTACTCAGCAAAACTTTCATCTTTTGCACAGCAATTTAAACTTACAAACAGCATTTGAGGGGAAATGTAAAAAATGCATCAGAGAATAAACTGTTCAACACCCCAGAAGCACTCACTCACAAATAATGGCTACAGGAAATAAATCATGGTTAAACATTCTGTAAAAAGCTCCCTACAGACTCCTAAAAGGCAGGAGTTTTATCTTAGAATTTTTACTATCACAGTTTTAAATAACCTAAAATTCAGATTGGCCTTTCCCTGAATTAGAACAAATGAATGTTATCTCGTTCAATTTGAAATGAAAAATATTGTAAATCTAATAAACACTGACAACTGAATTTTACAGTTTTCAGTATCAATACCTATCATGAAGAGGAGCAATGGTGACTCAGTGATAGAATTCTTGCCTTCCAGGCAGAAGACCAGGTTCAGTTCTCAGCCCGTGCACCTCACTCATGGCCACCATTTGTCTGTCAGTGAAGGCTCATGTGTTGCTATGATGCTGGACAGGTTTCAGCAGAGCTTCCAGACTAAGACAGACTAGGAACAAAGGCCTGGCGATGTACTCCAAAAAAATCAGCCAATGAAAACCATATAACTCACAACAGTCCATCCCCCATATACATGTGATCACAGTGAGTCAGGGGCAACTTGACTGTAGGTGACGACTTGAAGGTGGTATAGGTGAATTTGCTCTTTACGTTTGAAAATGAAGATACAAAGGTTCCAAGTACCTGAGCTCCTTCCTGGTGTCCAATCCTATACTCTATTCCCTACAGAAGATGTCAGTCTATTTGTGGAGAGTGGGCACACACATGAGAATAATTAGATTCCAAACTCTATGGTACTGAGTCTACACAAAACAGAAAATTGCAGAAGGATAAAAGATTGAAGAGAACATACTCCTGAGCTCAGGAAGCTGTTTCACACATTCATGAACTTGACTTTGCACATGATTTGGAGAGCCCTTGTCCACCTTTTCCATTTAACTCCCTGCTGTGAAATCTTTAGCAGTTCTGGGTAGCACAGAAGATTCAGCTCAGAAAGGTTGGCAGTTTGAATCCAATCAGAGACTCCTTGGAAGAAAGCCCTGCTGATGTGCTTTTGAAAAAATCACAGTCTTGAAAACCCTATGGAGCAGTTCAGCTCTGCACATGTGGGGTCACCATGAGTTAGAATCAACTCCACAGCAATTTGTTTGTTTGCATGTTTATTTGTTTGTACAATTTATGAAAGGCAGTTCAGCATTACTTCTTTTTAGGGTCCTGGCACTCCTGTTCTAATTACATCATCATCATGCCTGCCATTTGCACACTGAGCATGCCTCTGCCATTGTGTCTGACATTTCACATCATCATGTGTGCCTAGTTAACTTTCTCCTCAACGAGACCGTGCACTTCCTGAGGGCAAGAACCAAGCCTGTGCCTCTGAAAGGCTCCACCACCTTGCAAGAAGCCAAGCACAGATTACACTCTAAACAGAGCTTTGTTGAATGTGTATATCAACAAATGAAGGTACTTCTTCCTATGTTCTACTTCTTTGTGAATATGTCCTTACTCTCAGAAATTAAACAGTAAATCAGGACTACCACATTTTTGCCCAGTAGCTCTCCTGGATCAGAATACTTACATCTATATCTACCTTATTGCATACGGACATAATTTTAAAGTGCCAGCTTCATTAGTCAGTTATAAAAGTGGTGTCATTCTCCCAGAATGGAAAGTCCCTCACTCAAGTGGTCAAGTAAGCTTTCAGTTTCTGTGACCCACATCTACAATTTCTCAGGCATCTTTATACCATGAAGAGCTGTGCCCCACATTTGGTTTACCTCTCTCAACTGCCACTTTGTCTTGAAGCATTTGTAATCTCCTCCATGGCAACAACATTTGAACTATACTAAATATCCCTAAGAGCTCTGGGTCATGCCAACAGTTAACCTGCTCAACTGCTAACCAAAAGGTTAAAGTTCAAGTCCACCTGAAGTTGCCTTGGAAGAAAGGCCTGGTGATCTACTTCTGAAAAATCAGCCATTAAAAACACTTTGGAGAGCAGTTCTACTCTGACACACATGGGGTTGCTATAAGTCTCTACAGTAACTCGTGGGTTTTTGTTGTTGTGGTTGTGGTTGTGGTTGTTGTTTTGGACTTTTAAAACTGTTCCTAACAAGTTCTTCTTCTGAAAAGAGGAAATCCAATATCATCAACAACCAGAGCAGCAAACAAAATCCTGATGTTCTCAAGGTGGGCTCAGGTTAAAACTCTCAAACACAGCATGAATTATTTAGCAAATGAATGAAAAGAATGCATGAATTCATAAGGAAAGGATTTTTTAGCTGCCTTTTTAAAATATATATTGTAGTGTTTTCACTTATCTGAACCAAGTAGTCAGCTGGACTTAATTCCTTTCTGAGTCCAGTTTTTCTATTGTTATCCCTCTCTGATACATGTTGGCCAAAGAACCTGTATCTCAACTTCAAAATTTTATTTTCATTGAAAATCAGTTCATCTTTACAATCTTATAACTTCATGTAGTTGATTCATTTTCTTCCCAAGGTTTGAACTGCTCCTTAACCTTGGCCAGGTTCTAACTTTCAGTATTCTTATTAAACATGATTTTAATCTGTCCTTCAGTAAAAACATCCTGTAAAAACCCTCATCCTGCCAACACTGGTCACACTTAATAACTAGATTGTATGATGGTCTGTGTCGGTCTCTGCCTCTAACCTACCAGGACCTCCTTCTGATGCTACCACCATAGAGAACCGGCCAGCCTACACTCTTCCCATGTCCCTGTCCTTCCCTTTCCTGGGTTCAGTAAAGAGACAAAGAAAGTTGGCTTTCTTGCTCCTCAGGAAGACGGAGACTGCAAAGACCACCAAATTACTGAGATGCCTGCCACCTCTCTAACACAGTTTTCCTCAATCAGTTGGTCAACCACATCTTGGACTAACTACAAAAATTAGTAAGCTCAAAGGGAAAATGCAAAAGACACAGATTCCAATAAGATAAATGGAAAAAACTATTGGCATCATAGTCAAATGAACCTAGCATTGAATGCTAGCTTTCTTGTTTACTAGCTATGTAAACTTTGATAAGTTTTGTCACCTTTCTATAAAATGTACTCTATCTATCTAGTCTGCTTTTGAGTTGTGGTGTTGGAGAAGAACGGTAAGAGTACCATGGTCTGCTAAAAGGTCTAACAAATATGTTCTGGAAGAAGTGCAGCCGGAATGCTGCTTAGAAGCGAGAATGGCCAGACTTCGTCTCACCTAATTTGGTCATGTTGTCAGAAGGAACCATTCCCTGGAGAAGGAATCATGCTTGGTAAAGTAGAGGGTCAACGAGGAAGGGGAAGACCCTCACGAGATGGATAGACACAGTGACTACAAGGATAGACTCAGGTACAGCAAGGACTGTGAGACTGGTACAGGACTGGGCAGTGTTTCATTCTGCTGTGCATTGGGTCTCTGAGTCATAGAAGATTTGACAGCACCTAACAACAACAACAACTATCTATGTATCTAATCTTCCTTCTCTAACTGCATGCCAGCTTCTTGGGTGCAGACTCCATGCCTGATTCATCTTTTTATTTCTCAGAGAAGGTAACCACTAAGTGTTAATAGATTTGTTGTTGTTAAATTAACACTTTGACCCAACCTGCTGTCATTCTAAAAATATTTTCATTACTGTAAGGCATTGCTAAGTAAAAATATAAAATTTTCTTTTCTGTTTCCAACCAGGCTTCCTGAGATTTTGTTTTTCAGCGTTTGTCTATAATCTCATTTCTTATAAGAACATCTGCAATCCATAGCAGCAAGAGGTTTGGGGATTAGCTCAGTAGAGAGTTGCCACATCATACATGTGGCATACATCATACTTAGATACACACGGAGAGTAGGGAGAGCCAAAATGAACTATTGAACTATAATCAGATGCATATCGCATTTTCATGAGTGCTTCAGGAGAAGAACAATCACATGGTATCACCCACACACTACACTGTACCAGGAACCTAGGAAGATGAGTGATCTATTTACTTGGGCAAAATGGAATCAGAGAGTAGTTATCTGCACCCTTCAGCAAAATACAGAGACAGTTGAAGTCAAAGTGAATTTCCTGGTTTGAAATAGCTGTATAATTGTTTTAAAATATCTATTTGACACCATATATGACAAATACACTTTAAAGGGATCTTCAGCATTAAAAGCATTTTCAGCAAGGTATCTATGAAATATTGATTATGTGCCAGGTGCCATGAAAGTGTGAGTGGAAAAAATGGTCCTAGTCTTAGAAGTGGAGAGACAACCATGTAACAGGGTATGAAATGTGTCTGGTGTAGTGGATTCTGTAATGGGATCTTATACAATGGGGATCACAGAGGAGAGAATGGTCAATTTGCGCTTCCAAGTGAACTGTATGAATGGACTCCATTTTTTTTCTCCACTCGTACATCAAGTATAAATTCAAGTTTATTCAAAATGACATTTGGAATAGGTGTCTAAATCTTCCCAGCCAAGAAAATTCATGAACAATTCTGAGAAAATGTATCTAAATTACCTCTTTTCAATTGCTATGATTGTTGGTTAAGAAATGGCAGTACCAGAGGCAAATGTCTGGCCAAGAAAGTTAAATGGCTTGTCTCTCATAACTTGTGATAGGAGGTTTGAACCCACTCTAGAGCAGAAAATACTACTACATCAGAAAATTTCCCAAACTAGAGGACAGTCCCTCTAATACAACAATGCAAAGAATAAGAGTTTCTCTCTTAAACCCAGACCTTAGGAACTGAACTCTCTGCTGAACTAACCCCCAAACCTCCATCTGGTTCCAATCTGCAAATGTGAATACCTTCATTCAATCAGCAAACACTACTGGATGGCCACCATGTACAATGAACCATGCTTCATCTGGAGAAATCTATGTTAAAGGACTCAATCTCCAAAGATAAAATTCTTAATTCTTAGTTTTGAGTTTAATTAACAAAATACTCACTGTATGTGGTAAAGATGAAATTGGAAAATCAATAGATTGGGCTTTTCTCTTTCTTTCCCTTCCTAGATTAGTAAAGTTTTCTCTTGGAGCTCTCCAGAGGTATGGGCAACACAGTTCTTTGTGAACTGCAGGTGCTGCTACTTCCACTGCAGCAGGTACCTTTATCCCAATTGCCCAAACCTAGAAATCTCCCCAATGATGACTTCTCCTAGAAAACGAAGCCCTGATCAACTTCCAAAACCTTCTACTTTCCAAGCCCCAACCTTGTCTTTGATTAAGACACTTGACTTCTGGTTAGAATTCTCCACTTCTCTACACAGTTTTACAGTATATGCCTCAGGTTCCCTCAGGCCCCTCAGCCGACCAAGTTATCTCCTGTCTTGACAGCCAGCTTCTGTCTCTGAGCCAAATGTCTTTTGCCCCATTCTTGTTTTGCTTCCTGTCAATCAATTTATGGCTCATTATAAAATTAGCATCCCCACAGTTGTCACAACTTACAGAATACTGTTTTTATCTAAAGATTTTTAAGAAGCAGATTCTATTCTAGATAAACATATGCCTCCCTTATATATAACCAGGATTTTGGAAAAGGGTTATTTATTATACCTTCTGATAAAAAATATCAGTCTTCTACTACTCACTTGGTTCCCCCTACTCCATCTCAAACCAAGTGTATACTGGTACCTGAAATTCTATTAATTCTTTTGAGTTAAAACTTATAGAATCTTTGGGAAACTGAATATATACAAGCTATATATTCACCTGATATAAACATTGGTAATCAGGTTAATTGTCAACAGCTGGTGATGTACAGGACCCCACTGGAAGGAAGAACAGAAAAAGACTATAGGGAACCCAGGGCCCTAGGGTCAAAGAGGACACTGAAATGGGCCATCAGAGGACCAAGCCTCAGCATCTTTAGAACATCACCATGTTGTGGTTTAAAAGGAGATAAAGCAGGACATCCCTCACTCTCTGGCATATCTAGTCTGTTTGGAAGTCATCTTTCTTGAAAATTACAACACATGGTTCTCTTCTGTCTGTTTCTACAATGTCCTTTCATTTAAATTTTATAAAAGTTATTGTATATCATTTTATCAACAAACTCTAAATGAAGAAAGGTAATCTTGGAAGAATTTCTTAAAACAATGACCATATTTTAGCATTATAATGATGAATGTCAAAGAATTCCAACCTGCCCTTCTTTAAAGATATTTACTCTGCCTAAACCACGTCCTTTCCCAATCAAAAGCTTTATGATACACTTCCAGATGTAAGAGAACCAGTTTGAGCCCAAGCACAGTCCACCATTGTGACTGTGATATGTCTGGGCAGATCTGGCTGAAAGTTGGGACTCTGCTCACATTAAGAACCAAAGGACCTTCGGGAGACTCATCTGAAGGTTAAAGAGGGCCACAAACACAAGCTTTATGAAATAAGAAAGCATTGAATTTCACAAGGAATTGCCTATCCTAAGTGAAATAGTAACCTTGGCTCAGACTTATCTGTCATAGATTCTTCAGTATATCTTGGATTGTAGGAGATGGTGGTATACCAAAGAGGAAGGCATTTGACTGAAAGTGACAGAAAATCTAACCACAGTGGCTTAAACAATTAAAGAGATCATTGTTCCTGTGCTGGTCAGTGACTGAATGCTGAGATCTCTGAGATTTGCTGGGCTTTTCTCTCATGAGCTCCAGTTAGCAAGAACTGCTCCGACTATCACATCTTCATTGGTTCCATTAGAAGCAAGGAGAAAGCAGATCTTATAGCAGAAGTTTTCAGGAATTTTAAGCAGAATCGTGGTGGTGTTCATCTCTGTGGCCAGCATTGTACCACATGGCCTGCCATAGTTAGAAGGTAATAAAGGTGAAAAAACAAAACAAATAAACAAAACTACTGTCATTGAGTTGATTCTGACTTATAGAGACCCCCATTTGGTTTCCAAGGTTGTAAATCTTGATAGAAGTAAATTCCCTCATCTTCCTCCTGCAGGGCAGCTAGTGGGTTTGAACCTCTGACCTGGTAGCAGCCAGATGCCTTACCCACCATACCACTAGAACTCCCAACAAAAGTAAAGGAAGTTTGAAAAGGGAGGTTGGGACAACCGGCCAATAATATGTGCCCCAAAGGGGATGTGATAACAAAGAACTAGATTTTAGAGTAAGTAAGCAGCACTGCTTTATTATTCATAGTCCCAAGCAAGGGAGTAGGCTTGGGCACCCTGAGGGTCACTTCATATTGACCCATGCTAGAGCATGGGACACCCCGAAAGGGCATCGTCACAATCTTTGGGATAAACAAAGGTCTCCCAAAAGGAGCTGGAGCATTAAAGGAGGATAATGGGAAATGCCATATGGAGGAAGAAAAGTAACTGTCATGTGCCCTTACAAGAGACCCTGGGTTCTTTCACAAATACCTGAGTAGATTTTGTGTGAACAGAGGTCCTACCATAGCAAGAGACTGTTGGCATCTTTGATTTTTTTGGCTTGAGAAAACACAGTGACCTTTGGTTACTAGAATCTATTAATTACATAATAGAATAAATCAAAGCAGGCCAAATCACCATTTTCTGGGACATCACAATGAGAATTCATTTGTGAACACACATTTTCTTTTCCAATGAACAGGGACACTAAAATGTATACCAGATTATTTATACAGATTATTTTATTTAATCCTTATAATAAACCTATATAAATAGGATACTTTTTCACTTACAGATAAGAAAACTTAGGTTCAAAGGATCTTGAATAACTTTTCTAAAACTGCCCAACTAAAAAGTGGAAGAGCTAAAATTAAAACCTAAACACTTTATGAATTCAAAGTCTTGAATCATTCCACATTGTACTTGTTCAGATACTCAAATTTTATCTGAAGAGTTTTCTTATTACCCCACCTATATCTAAGAAGATTTACCTTTATACAAAATTTGCCAGCAGCCACCTCCTACAGTTCCTTGATTTCAAAGATAATGTAGATGTTAGGATTTTTCCCAATATAATAGTGAAGAAAAGACCCAGAATCTCGCATTCCTGTAGGAATACCCTCTCTAAACCAAGTTTAACACCACTGATGCAAAATCAATAAGGTCACCTGTTAAACTGGTCAGGGCCAGGATTAAGGTATGGTGAATGAAAGACAAATATAAGGAGGTGCCAAAGACTCACTAATCAAGGTAAATAATAGTAAATGTGGTATTTTAAAATAAAAGTTAATACAAAAGAAAAACAAAACTCATGATGTGGATAATTATACTATGGTTTATCTACACAATGAAATATTACTCAGCAACATACAACAATATGAAAAAGAATTTCATAATAAACTAAATATCAAGATTTTAAATAAAGCCAAATTGTTGTTTGTTTTGTGACTCTGCATGATTGTGCAAAGGGGGAAGAGTCATTTCCAATTAGCCAAGTTTCTGAGGTCTGGGCACCCATCGATGCCCGCCAAGGAGCTTTATGAAGGTTGGCAATGGTGTGTGAACAAATTGGACTATGTAAGGTTGTGTGTGTGTGTGTGTGTGTGTGTGTGTGGAGCTTTTATTAACTTTCTCTACCTGGTTCAAAATATGGGAGGATATTTTGATAAGTATATATGGGGGCTCATTGCCGTTGAGTCATTTCAGACTCATAGTGACCTCCATTTGGGTTTCTGAGGCTGTAAATCTTTACAGAAGTAGATTACCCTGTCTTCCATCCAAGGAGCAGCTGGTGGTTTTGAACCACTGACTTTCCAGTTAGCAGTCATTGTGCCTCAGTCTCCAATTTGGCTTCATGCTGTATTGAAACTGGTTATCATGTAGTCAGCATAAAAAGCCAGACATAAGACTGCAAAAAAAAACAAAAAACCACTACCATTGAGTGGATTCCAACTCATAACAACCCTATAGGACAGAGTAGAACTGTCCCATTGGGTTTTCAACGCTGTAAATCTTTAAGGAAGCAGGCTACCTCATTTTACTCCCTTGGACCAGCTGATGGATTCGAACCACCAACTTTTTGGCTAGCTGCAGAGTGCAATAACCACTGCATCACCAGAGCTCCTTAAAGAGGACCTAAAATGGCATTAGAGAATTTACCAGATTCCTATGGGTTAATCCCATTCACAGGAATGTTAACTGCAATTCAGCTTTCAAATTTCCCTTTCTTTGTGAGAGACTGTGATTTTAAAATGACCCTAACAATCTTATTCCCTCCAAAAGACACCCAGTATGTAGTAGTTAGCAGACGTGAAACATGTTCCTTATTAACTTGAGCACCACTAATTACTCTGACAATAAGAGAAAGGCTAGAAGGTATTACACTGGATACATGACAATGCAAACAGGACTAGATTAATTTGCATTTAAAAGGTTGCAAGAGCAATTAGAACCTCATTAATATGATATAAATGCTAATTTATACAGATCCCAAGTGACCCCCAAATTCCTTTCACCCAACCAGTGTAAGTGTGAATTTCCCACAACAGCAGAGAGCACTTCCATCTGCGCAGCCTCCTCTCTTGAAGGGGTGTAGATAATAGACATTACTGCTAAACTCAAGTGTCCACTTAACCTAGATCAGGCAATGTTCAAAGATGAAAGAACTCCACACAAGCCTACAGAGTGCTCTGTCTTCATGGGGAAGCTTGGTGACCGACTTCAAAACTGCAGCACAAAGCAGGATGAAATGAAGACATGGTGACACTCAGGACTGTTCCATGTGCTGAGAGGGGACTCCCAGAGATTTGGACCACTATAGCTTTCTACCACAAACCAGCAGCTCATAATGATCAAAGTGATTGCCTTAAATAATTGATTTATTTATACCAGTAAAAAAAAAGCTCTGGAGAGCGGTGAATATTATGAGGTATAATCACACCGCTTGGGAATCTGAGATGCTCAGATGCGCCCTGTGTCTGGCAATGCCCTGAGGGTGCGATTAGGGTATCATACATCAAAGGACGGTATCATAAAATATGTCACCCGGTAAATCATTTTATACAGTTCATTTTCAGCTACACTGCCAATAAGAAAATTTCCCCAAGAGCTTTTTACTGTCCCCTTCATTCACCACTAGTCCCTTACCAAGAAGGAGGAGACTATCTGTGGGTAACTGAGAGGAAGACTTTCTAGTCTTACTCTCACCTTTACTTACAGGTACACTCTCACACATCTCACACTCACATATTCATTTGCCCATCTACATACTTGAACAAGCACACACACGTGCACACACACACTCTTACATACTCACACTAACACACTGACACACACAGAATTTGTGCTAGACTCTGTCACCATTTGAAAATCCTCCTGTGCGTTCCTTACCACCTCAGTTTCACAAAATTTTATGAAATTCAACCTACGAACATGATGGCATCAATCGCTGTTCCTACAAGCGTGTTTCACAAGCTTCATGGTCTGGTCAGTCCATAACACAGAGGAGAAACCCTCAAATCCAACTGAATTTCAGATGTGTTCAGAATACTCTGCCAGGTGCTGTGGGGGCTTGAGAGAGTCTGCAAGGGAATATAATCTGATGAAGGAAATAGATGGATCACAGTGAGGACATCCAAGGTCAGTACAGTGATAGAAAGGAGACCTGTTGGTGCAGTGGTTAAGAGCTCTGCTGCTAACCCAAAGGTAAGTGGTATGAACCCCTCAGCTGCTCAATGGGAGGAAGCTGTGGCAGGTTGCTCCTGTAAAGATTACAGCCTTGGAAAGCCTATGGGACAATTGTACTCTGTCCTATAGGATCATTATGAGTCAGAATTGGCTCAATGGCAATGGGTTTGGTTTGACTTTTAATACCATGATAGAAAAGAACCAAGTTAACAGCTGAGGAGGCCTCTTGGAAGAAGTTAAATCTTAGATGGTCCCCTTGAAGTATAAGAAAATTTCAGAAGTGAAAAGAAGATAGAAACATCCCAACATAAAGGGAATAATATAAACAAAGTTAATTAGCAGATGACTAGAGTAATGTGATTGCAGCATAGATCTGGTGGCCATATTTTTTAAAATCAAAAAGTGAGAGTGTACTCAGAAATAAGCAAAGGATGGAGAATATGTGAAATGAGAATTGACCTGGGAAAAAGATACATTTACTAGATTTCCTATATCTCAAACTCAGATCACAGTATCTATTCTCAATGTTTCTGTGACTTTTCTTTCAAAAATCATAAAACTTTGTTTTCATTGTGATTGTCTTAAAAGGGGGAAAAAAAAAAACACCTAATACATACATACCTTAGTTTCTTAATGCTATTGTAAAGAAATACTACTTGTGGGTAATTTTAAAGAACAGATATTTATTTTCTCACAATTCAGAAGGTCTAAATTCAAGGCACTGGCTGTAGTGAGAGGTTCTTTCTTATCTATTTCAGCTTCTAGCAGCTATCAATCCTTGGAGTTCCTGGGCTTCATCTTCACATAAGTGTCTGTCTTCTCCAATATCTCTTTGCTTGCCTTCACATCTATGTTACTCCTTATATCATGTGGCAGTGATTAAGTATAGGATACACTCTATACTGATAGGACCTCAGGAACATAACAAAGAAAGCTCTATTTCCAATTAGGATTATGTACACATGGGTAGGAGTTAGAATTCCAACACATATTTTGGGGAACATACAACTCAATTCATAGCAATGCATATTCTAGGTTGTCTAGTTAATTTCCTAATAACCACATAATCCCAGTGTTTGCCTTTCTCTTTACAATTGTGTTGGTGCCACATAGCTCTGCTATAACTGATGCAGGCCAATGAGAAAATAATAGAGGCAAGTTTAATGTATAAAAATTAAGATGAGTCAAGGGAAAGGTCAAATGACATCACAGGACACTATATGAAGGAAATTTCTCAGAAGTTCAACTGGAGGATGGTAATCGGAGAGCTGAGTCACCACTGAGGCATGGCAGTCTTAGATGGTAAACTCGGCACAACCTGGGCCCAGTCACCAGAGCCATGCTCTTACTGCAGGCAGCAATTTTGTGTCAGCAAAACTTCATCATGCCAATGTGAACTGTAAAGTAGATTTCAGTTGGTGTTCTGTTACCTAGTGCCACTCTGACAGGAATATATCACAAATGGGATGGTCTTAACAAACAGGAGTTTATTCTTACAATTTAGAGGCTTTAAGTCTGAGTTCCAAATGCCAGGCTCTAGGGGCTGGATGAAAGCCCTTCAACCTCAGGCTTCAGCTCTGCCTCTTGCTCCTGGCCCACTGAAGCCTCTTCACTCAGGCATCTACTGGCTACTGAGGCTAACAAGCCCAAGGTCAACAAATAAAATGGCACAGTCCTGATGTTACCAAACCATATGGCAGGCCATTAATTCAAGTCCATTGTAAGTCCCAAGGTCAGCAGAGCATGGAAGGCTACTGAACAACGACACAGCTACATGCAGGGTTCAAAGTGCCAAAAGCTAGAGACCATTCCCAAAACTGCTGCTTATATATGGGAAGCAGACCAAAGGCAGCTACTCAGCTGCTTGTGGTAGATCCCACCATGGAGCTGATTGCCAGTCTCATCATGGGGAATAACTACCACCAGCTGCCCAGCCACTCAACCGGGCCCAGCCTAGTTGACTCACAAACATAACTACCACAGTTGGCTTATACCTAATTGAAAAGGTGGGGTTTTTTTTAGAAGTGGAGGAGCTATTATCATAAAAAAAAAATTGAATCCTCGTTGTGTGTTTCAATGTATATTGTTGCTGTCTGTTGCTGACAAGACAGCTCTAACTCATGGTGTAATATGTATTACATAATGAAATGTTGTCTGGTCCTGTGCCTTGTTCATGATCATTGGCATGTTTGAGTTCATTACTTTGGCTATTGTGTCAAACCATGTCATTGAGAGCTTTCCTCATTTTTGCTCACCCTCTATTTCACTGATCATCTTGTCTTTTTCTAGCAACTGACCTTTTTCTATGACATATCCAAAGTAAGCAAGCCAAACTCTTGCCATCCTCACTTCTAAGGAGCATCCTGGTTGTATTTCTTCTAAGGCTGATATTTGAATATATAGAACTTGTTTGTAAAAACACCTGGTATTTTTTTTTCTCCTTCAAAAGGAGGCACTATATTACTTGAGTTTGAGAAACTCTGCACTAGAATATAAATGTCTTGAGGGCAGGGACTCCATCATATTTATCTTTGAACCTCTCTGTCTACCATGGTGCCTGGCCTTTAGTAAGGATTTGATGGAGTTGAGTTACTATTCATCGTAGGATGCGTGTCAGGGAAGATAATCCTGCAGGCACTGTGGTCACCCTGTTGGCAGAGCTCATTATCGTGGACAATAAGCAGACATTACTTACTTTCAAGAAATTAAAAAATACTAACAAGTACAAATAAAAGACACCTTATTTGCACCACCCCAAATTAACAATTATTAACATTTTGTCATGTTTGTATGCAATCTTATATAGATTTTTGTGTCAGCAAAAAATATATATACATATTTTTACTTACAGAAATAATATTGATATGGTATAGTATCTGTTAAAAGAGCTGGACAGGAGAAGGGAAGAAGAAGAAGTAGGAGGAAGAGGAGGAGAAAGAAATAGAGGAAGAAAGGAAAAAAAGCAAGGAAGTTAGGGAGGGATATAAAGAAGAGGGGAGGGAAGAGGAAGAGTTGTTTGCAAAAAAAGAAAAAAAAAAGAATCACCTTTTGGTGCAGTGAATTACTTGGTATGGCTCTTCTAAGCATGGTCTTTGTGACTCCCACCTGATTACTGGGTGGAACTCTGCAAATATAAGGTGCTTGTGGCTCACCAAGGGGATTGCGTAGCTTGTTAGTATCGTAAATAAGATACATGGCACCCTTGGGGGGTTGGGACTGTGCAAACAAGGTGTATTTGAGGACTGATCAGTTTTGACAATCCACTAGGCTTAAAATAAGCCCTCCTAGAGAAGAAAGGGGGATCTCACTACCATCAAGACAGAAAAGAGACAATAAAGCAAATCCTTGGACCCAAGATCCCTGTGATAGACCACCTTGACAGAGAAACATCAGAGAGACCACAGCAGCAGAGACTGCAGAACCTAGAGACTAGCAGAAGACAGAATGGGCTTGCCAGCCCATAGAGGAAGGAGCTGAGAGCCTCCAGGAAGAAGGCTTACTGGCATGTTGGGTGCACCTATCAGCAGAGCTAAAAGAATTTTGTAATACTTGCATGAGCAGGGTGGAGGCCAGGCCAAGAGGCCAAGGGCCAAAAAAAGCGTGCTTCAGGACATAGCAGAGTGGAGGCTCTGAAGGGAGAATTGTATCCTGAGCACTCCTAAACCTGAATTGTAACTTGTTGTTGTTGTTGTTGTTAAGTGCCGTCAAGTCGTTTCCGACTCATAGCGACCCCATGCACAGCAGAACAAAACACTGCCCGATCCCGCGCCAGCCCCACAATCCCTGCTATACTCGAGCCCATCATCGCAGCCACCGTATCAATCCATCTCCTTGAAGCCCTCCCCCTCTTTCGTCGACCCTCCACCCTACAAAGCATGACATCCTCCAGGGAATGGTCCCTTCTTACAACATGACCAAAATAGGTGAGACGAAGTCTGGCCATTCTTGCTTCCAAGGAGCATTCTGGCTGCACTTCCTCCAGGACAGATCTGTTAGTTCTTTTGGCAGTCCATGGTACTTCCAGCATTCTCCACCAGCACCACAACTCAAAAGCATCAACTCTTCTTCGGTCTTCCTTATTCTTTGTCCAGCTCTCACATGCATACAAAGTGATTGGAAATATCATGGCTTGTGTCAGGCGCACCTTAGTCCTCAAGGAGATATCCTTGCTCCTCAGCACTTGTTACTTCCCTAATAAACCCCATAATTGTGAATATTGTCTGTGAGTTCTGTGTGGCCATTGAAACTAATTACAAATTCAACAGAGAAGTACTGAGTGCCATGGGATGGACAGTTGGTGTCAGAATTGGCAAAAAGTTTAGAGGCTGGCAGCATGTGTGACCTCTGTTTCATAGGAATCAGCCTCAGGCTGTTGATGGTGACTTTCTCAACCCTTTGTGAAGACAGAGGAAGTCAGAGGATGCCACTCCCAAAACCCTTTTTGCACACCTTTTCCAACTTGTCCCAGTGCTTTTCATCCTATTGCCCTCATCCTCACCCCTGAAACAATCTTCTATCTGATCTTTATACTTTTTACATTCACCCCTGAAACAATCTTCTATCTGATTTTTATGCTTTTTACATTTCTGTATTCTTAAATAATATAAAACATTGTGCATATTTAGTTTGTATAAATGATTTTACATTCCAAGTATTATTCCTTAATTTGCTTTTTTCCCCACTAACCATTATGGTTCAGATATCAATCTGTGTTGACACAGATAGATCTATTTCATTCTTTTTAATTATTGTAGAATATTCCACTTTGTGAAAATACATTTGTTTCTCCAGTTTCCTGAGACCATTTAAGATTGTTTCTATTATTTTCCTATTACAAAACAATGTTTCAGTTGACAGCCATGGGTCCTTATGCACGTGCTGGAGTGTGCAATATACCTAGAAGTGAAATTGCAGAGTCACAAGCTGTGTTGTATTAAATTTTACCAGATAAACTCAAATTTCTCTCCAATGTAGCTTTACAAATTTAAACCTCCTCCAACAGTTTATAATGGCGCTCATGTCCTCACATTTGTGCAAAAACTTAATATCATAATACTTCACATTTCTGCCAACCTCTGTTATAATGTTTCACTTTGGTATCATGTCTCTATATGCAAATTGGCTATACTAGTAAGATTGAACATGTATATGTTATGCTTGTTAGCAATTTTGTGTTTCTCATTCATGAGATTCTTCGTATCTTTTATCCATTTTTCTTTGGCATTATTTATTTTTGTTTTTCATTTATGACATGTAGCTCTTTATATGTGTTGAATCCCAAACTTTTGATATTGGTTAAAATTAACATTTTATAGTACCACTGTTCACTAAAAAGACTTAAATTTTGATATCGATAAATTGTATTTTATATTACTTGCATAAGAAAGCTCTCCCTATGCTGAGGTAATGAAGATATCCACCTATATTTCTTCTGTAGCTTTTAATTTTTGTTACTCAAATTTAGGTATTTAAATAACTGGAAGGTATTTTTTATATGATCTGAGATATTATGATCTATTTTTTCTATAAGCAAAAATAATGGCAATATGATTATTTTATAGTTCATACTTTCTGCACTCATTTGTTAAGATGTCCATATGTATCATTTTCTGTGTTTTTCATTAATCTTTATGGCCACTCCTATGTGGTTAAGTAGGAACTCTGATAGTGTAGTGCCTAAGGCACTTGACTGCTAACCAGAAGGCTGGCGGTTCAAACCCACCAGCCTCTCCTCAGAAGGAAGATTGAGAAATCTACTTCCATAGAGATACTGCCTCAGAAACCTAAGGAGAGGTCACTGTGAGTTAAAATTGACTCCATGGCAGTGAGGTTTTTTGTTTTGTTTTGTTTTGTGTTTGATGTGGTTTAATTGCTCAGCTGCTAACCAAACTCACCAGCTTCTCCTCCAGAGAAAGATATGTCACTCTGCTTCCATAAAGACTGCAGATTTGGAAACCCTATAGGGGAAGTTTAACTCTGTCTATTGAGTTGCTGTGAGTCAAAATCAACTCACCAGCAATGAGTTTATGCAATACCATACTGTTTTAATCACTATGGCTTTATAATATTCCTTTTTGTCTGTTAGGAAAAAATCTCTTCCTATCATTCTTTTCCTTATTAAATGTGTTGGCTATTCTTGCCTACATTATTCTATAGAAAATTTTTAATAAAGTTTTTAGACTCCTTGAAAAAGGCACTGAAATAACTTGGATTCAAACTGAATTTAATTTATGGATTATTTGGAAAGAACTGACTCTTTATAGAATTAAGTATTTCAACCCACAAACACCATATGTCTCTTCATTTATGTCCTTCCACTTAGATTATATTATTTTTTTCATAAAGGTATTGTACCATTTTGTTGAATTTGTTCTTCGATTTATTATAATTTTGTTGCAACTGTGAGATGATTGTTTTATCTTATATCTTCTACTTAATTCTATCACCATGAAGATGATTGGAAAGGAAGGAGAATCAATTCTTTTACAGAAGCAAAGAATTTTTTTTTTTTTTCCTTCTTTGGGAGGAAATAAAAGCACTTAGAAAGAAGATGGGCATTCCAGACAGAAGATCATCTTTAAGATATTGGTGATAGTTTGGTTTGGCTTGAGTGGAGTGTGGAAGAGTGGGAGATGAGATTTGACAAATGAGAAGAGGTAAGGCCAGGGGATACTCACAGTCAAGCTAAGTAACATGATGGTGTTATTTCTCTCTATCAATCATCCTGTTTAACCAGAGAGATTTTTTCCACTACATCCCATGATTTTATCCCATTGAATCAGCCAGATGGAGGCAGCCATGACCTTAGAGTGGGAATATTGTGTCTCAATAATGCATAGGGAAAGAAAAGAGATAAATCTTGGACTTTCAAAATGTAAACACACTTTTGAGATTTTGGGAAGAAGTAATAGCTTGAGAGAATAGGGATAAAAGTGATATGAGAGTAGACAAAGATTTTCTGGACAAGAAAGAAAAGAATCAGAGAGGAAGCAAGAGAATGCAAACGCAGTGAGAAACCAGAATCTTGAGATATCATCAGAAGATCTGAGAGTAAAGAGGAGCTGAGCTTTCTACGAGGAATCACAGAAAGAAGCAGGAAGCCAGGACACAGGAGCAGACATGTATCTGGCAGATGGGCCCCAAGAAAGGCTCCTAATTTTCCTGGGCATATGCCTGAGGCTAAGAATCAAGGTTGTTTCAAGGCTTTGGTTGTTTTCAGTTTCCCAAAGACCGAGAAGTATTCAAGTAAGCTGAACGATATAATTTGTGGTCCTAAAAGGGGATTGAAACCATCTAAAAGAGGGTCCAGAAGAGGCCCTGTGGTTAAGATCATTGATCAACAACTGGGAAACAGACAACATTATATAATTATAACTATAAAGCTTGTATTTATTTAGCTCTTAAAATGTGCCAGATGCTGCTCTAAGCACTAAATATTTATTTAGCCAGTACTGCCTTCAGAACAAGCAAGAGCTCCTGTTTGTTGTTGTTGTTAGGTGCTGTTTAGTCAGCTCTAACTCATAGCGACCATATGTACAACAGAACAAAGCACTGCCCAGTCCTCTGCCAGCCTCACAATCCTTGCTATGCCTGAGCCCATTTTTGCAGCCACTGTGTCAGTCCATCTCATTGAGGAACTTCCGCTTTTTTCCTGACCCTCCACTTTACCAAGCATGATGTCTTTCTCCAGGGAATGGTCCCTTCTGACAACATGACTAAAGCAGGTGAGACAAAGTCTGGCCATTCTCGCCTCCAAGGAGCATTCTGGCTGCACATCTTCCAGGACCGATTTAATTCTTCTGCCATTCCATGGTATTTTCAGTATTCTTCGCCAACACCACAACTCAAAAGTATCAACTCTTCTTCAGTCTTCCTTATTCATTGTCCAGCTTTCACAAGTATTTAAGGTGATTGAAAATACCATGGCTTGGGTTAAACACACCTTAATCTTCAAAGGGACATCTTTACTCTTCAACACTTTAAAGAAGTCTTTTATAGCAGATTTGCTCCATGCAATACATCATCTGATTTCTTGACTGCTGCTTCTACCTGTGGATCCAAGTAACATGAAGTCTTTGACAACTTCAATCTTTTCTCCATTTATCATGATGCTGCTTTTTAGTCCAGTTGTGAGAATTTTAGTTTTCTTTATTTTGAGGTGTAACCCATACTGCAGACTAGTCTTTAATCTTCATCAATAAGTGTTTCAAGTCATCTTCACTTTCAGCAAGCCAGGCTGTGTCATCTGCATATTGCAGGTTGTTAATGAGTCTTCCTCCAATTCTGACACTGTGTTCTTCTTCATAGAGTCCATCTTATTGGATTATTTGCTCAGCATACAGATTGAATAAGTATGGTGAAAGGATATGACCCTGACACACACCTTTCTTGATTTTAAACCATGCAATATCCCCTTGTTGTGTTCCAACAACAGCCTTCATGTGTATGTGCAGGTTCCTCAGGAGCACAATTAAGTGTTCTCGAATTCCCATTCTTCTCAATGTTATCCCTAATTTGTTATGATCCACACAGTCAAAGCTTTTGCATAGTCTGTAAAACACAAGTGAGCATCTTTCTGGCATTCTTTGTTTTCGGCCAAGATCTGTCCAACATCAGTAACGGTATACCGCATTCCTCGTCCTCTTCTGAATCCAGCTTCCATTTCTGGAAGTTCCCTGTCAATACACTGCTACAACCATTTTTGAATGATCTTCAGCAAAATTTTACTTGTGTGTGATATGAATGATATTGTTAGATAATTTCCACATTTGGTTGGATCACCTTCCTTTGGAATGGGTAGAAACATGGATCTCTTCCAGTCAGTTAGTTGGCCTGGTAACACTGTTACAAATTTCTTGGCATAGATGAGTAAGGGCCTCCAGGACTGCATTCCTTTGTTGAAATATGTCCATGGGTATTTTGTCAATTCCTGGAGCCTTGTTTCTTGCCAATTCTTTCAGTGTGGCTTTGATTTCTTCCTTTAGTACCATTGGTTCTTGATAATATTCCACCTCCTGAAACAGATGAACATCGACCACTTCTTTTTGGTGTAATAACTCTGTGTATTGCTGCCATCTTCTTTTGATGTTTCCAGCTACATTCAATCTTTTCCCCATGGAATCTTTCAATATTGCAACTCAGGGATTGAATTTTTCCTTCAATTTCAGTTTGAGAAATGCCATGCATGGTTTTTCCCTTTTGGTTTTCTAACTCCAGGTCTTTGCACATTTCATTATAATGAAACACATTGTCTTCTCAAGGTGCTCTTTGAAATCTTCTGTTCAGCTCTTTTATATTATCATTTATTCCATTGACTTCAGCTACTCTCCATTCAAGAGCGTGTTACAGAGTCTCTTCTGACATCCATTTTAGTCTTTTCTTCCTTTCCTGTCTTTTTAATGACCTATTGCTTTCTTCATGGATGATGCTCTTGATGTCATCCCACAACTCATCTGGTTTTTGGTCACTGGTGTTCAATGCAGCAAATCTATTCTTCAGATGGTCTCTAAATTCAGGTGGGATATAATCAAGGTCATATTTTTTTCATATGGATTTCTTTTAATTGTCTTCAGCTTCAACTTGAATTTACATGTGAGCAATTGATGTTCTGGTCTACAGGCTGTGTTTTGACTGAAGTTATTGAACTTCTCCATAGCCTGTTTTTACAGATGTAGTCAATTTTATTTCTGTGTATTTCATCTGATGAGGTCCAAATGTATAGCTAACATTTATGTTGTTGAAAAAAGGTATTTGCAATGAATAAGTCATTGGTTTTGCAAAATTATATCATGTGATATCCAGCAACATTTCTATCACCAGGGACATATTTTCTGAATGCCAATGATTCTTCTCTATTTCCAACTTTTGTGTTCTAGTCAGCAGTAATATTCGATACATCTTGATTGCATGTTCAGTCAGTTTCAGACTGCAGTTGGTAAAAATCTTCAATTTTCTCATCTTTGGCCTTGTTGGTTGGTGAGTAAATTTGAATAATAGTAGTATTAACTGAGTTTTACTTGTACAGATATCCATCCTATCATTGACAACATTGTATTTCGGGATACATTTTGAAACATTCTTTGTGACAATGAATGCCCTGCCATTTCTCTTCAATTCGTCATTCTCAGCATAGTAGATCATATGATTGTCTGATTCAGAATGGCCCAAACCAGTCCATTTCAGATCACTAATGCCTAGCATATCAATCTTTATGTGTCCCATTATCTTTATGTGTACCACTTCATTTTTGACAACTTCCAATTTTCTTAGATTCATACTTCATACATTCCATGTTCTGATTATTAATAGATGCTTGCAGCTGTTTCTTCTCATTTTGACTTGTGTCACTTCAGCAAATGAAGGTCCCTAAAACTTACTCCATTCATGTCATTAAGGTCAACTCTAGTTTGAGGAGGCAGCACTTCCCCACTCATATTTTGACCTGAGGGGCTCATCTTCTGGCACTATGTTGAACAATGCTTCAGGGCTATTCATAAAGTTTTCCAGTAATATATCAGACAGTGCTTCACTGCTACTCATAAGGTTTTCACTGGCCAATTCTTTGAGAAGTGGATGGCCCTTTCCTTCTTCTGAGTCTGTCTTAGTCAGAAGCTCCACTGAAATCTGCCCACCATGGTGACCCTACTGGCATTTGAAATACCAGTGGCAGTGCCTCTGGCCTCACAGCAACATGCAAGCCACCACAGTACAACAAACTGACAGACAAGTGGTGGAGCTCTTGTTTAGAACTCATGTTTTAGCATCCAACATGTAACAATTACAAAAAATTAAATTTATTAAAGAATATATAGACACTTTGTCACTCTTAATCTGTCACTCAACACTGACACAGTACATACAGTTCATCTGTAATAGGCTGGATAATGGCCCAAAAAAAAGACATGTACTAACTCCAGAACTGTAAATGTTATCTTATATGGGACTTTCCATATAAGATGAAGATAAGGGTGGGGAGATTATCTTGGATTATCTGGATGGACCCTAAATGTAATCCCAAGTGTTCTTGTAACAGACAAGCACAGGTAGATTTGACACACAAAGAGGTGAAGGCAAAGAGGCTCAGATTGGAGGCACCCATGAGTCAAGGATGTACATAGCCACAAAAAGCTGGAAGAAACAAATTCTCCTCTAGACCCTCCTGAGATATATTGCTCTTTGGAGCACTTTGATTTTGGACCAGTGTCTAAGCCTCAGTTCTCTAGAGAAGCAAAACCAATAAAGCATATGAAGAGAGATTTCAAGGAAATGGCTTACACTGTTGTAGAGACTGGCAAGTCCCAAATACATGGGTCAACCATCAGGTTAGAGGATTCTCCTAACTCCTGTGGTTGCAGGGGCTGACAAACCCATAATCAGTAGGTCTGGCAGAAGGTTGCTGGCTTATGGAGTTGTGAGAGCTGATAAATCCCAAAATCTGCTTCTAAGAGATTGGGCATATAGCAGCTGCTGTAGCTAAGCTGGCCTTGGTGAGCAGAAGTCTATGTTGCTGAGCCAACATATAACCTCCTTCCCTGCCACCATGACTCCATTGGACAATGGCAGGAGTGGCTTCCTTATACTTCTCATTCTGATAAAATTGTAGAAAAATATCAAGTATGCAATGACCCAGAGCCTTGTCTCTCACAAATATTTTATCCATTGATAGTGATTTCTGTATGTTTCTATTGCCACCCATGCCATAGATTAACAGTGCCCTCTTTACTGCTAGAGGCAGAGCCACCAGTCTTAAACATAAGACTAGCCATATTTGAAAACTATTTCAGAAAATTCAACTTTACTATTTTTTATTTCCTCTAGAACCACTCTTAGTACCAGATGCCTCAGGCTGGGTCCTCTAGAGGAGCAAAATGAATGAAGCTTATTGGGTCTGATTCATACTGAGTGACCCCTCCTTGGGTTTCCAAGGCAGTATCACTATAGAAGTAGATTGCCCAATCTTCCTTACGAGGAGTGGCTGGTGGGTTTGAACCACCAGCCTTCTGGTTAGCAGTCAAATGCCTTAGGCACTACGCCACCAGAGCTTCCATATACATACATACAGAGATTTATTTTAAGGAAATGACTTACATAGTTGTGGAGCCTGCCAAGTCCCAAATACATGAGTCACACATCAGGCTAGAGGCTTCTCCTGACTCCTGTGGTTGCAGAAGCTGGTAGGCTCAAAATCAGCAGGTTAGGCAGAAGGCTGTTGGGTCATGGGGTTATGGGAGCTTGTGAATCCAAAATCTGCAGGTCAGTCAGCAGGCTGCTAGATCACATCCCAAGAACCAAAGGTCAGAGAATGACAAGTTGGATTCAGGATCAAAAGAGAAAAAGCTTTGCCAGAACATCCATATATATTGGATGCAGGCTACATCCCCAAGGAAAATCTCCTTTGAACTGATTGGCTGATCACATCAGATCACAAAATGGAGGATGATTACATAGTATCTGACAAACCATTGAGTATAATGACATAGTCAAGATGACACTTAACATTATCAATCACAACAGTGATGCTGATTTAGTCTTCTTGCCTCCAAAGCTGACAGAATAAATTTCTGTTGTTTAAATCACTTAGTTTGTGGTCATTTGTTATAGCAACAATAGGAAACTAATGCATCATCCTTATACATTTTGTCTCATGACTAACACCATTCAGGCCCCAGAGAAGTGCTTCTCCACATCTTTGGACATATGTCTTTAAAGAAAAGGTGTCAATGTCCAAATATCATGACATCTCAAGGTAGGATGTGAATACTACTTTGAGGTGCAAGGAGGAATTGAACAGCAGAAATAATTGGTAAGAGAAAGGACTTGTAATCACCTTGTCAACTTCATTCTTTCAAACAGAATCTATTATAGATTTCCAAAAGTGCCAAACATCATTTTTCTTCCTTCTCTTCATGTTCTAATTCATGATCTAATTATTTGCAACAATTGTGCACAGTGGCTGAGGAACTCTAGCAATATTAAATTATTCATACTACTCTTAAACTTGTATATATAGCAATGTATTGTCATGCATAAAACATGACAGCCAGATGAATACTCAACACTAGCTGTGTGAATAGTTTCATTTATATTAAAAACATTGTAATAAGATAGAACATTTTTTAAAAACTTTTTT
>NW_006921612.1:9795764-9813040 GCF_000298275.1 Orycteropus afer afer | reverse complement strand
AATAAAAATATATATTAAAATTTTGTATACTCTGAATATAATTACATTTTATATTTTAATATTTTAAATAATCACTTCAATAGAACTCAAATTTTGTGAACACCTTAAGTGTAAAAACAAAATTCATTATTTTGCTGAGATTATGGCAAGAAAATTAAATATGTAGAATAAATATGTGGTAATTTATGAGTTACATATGTTTTTACTGTTGTTGTTGTTGTTCTTATGTGCCATTGAGTCTGACCCGACTCATAGTGACCCCTCCTTGGGTTCCCAAGGCAGTATCGCTACGGAAGTAGATTGCCCCTTCTTCCTTCCGAGGAGTGGCTGGTGGGTTTGAACCACCAACCTATGTCTTTACTACACTGCTTATTTAAATTTTGCTGGCCCTGCAACAAAACAAGGGATTCAGCATCTAGAAGAGGGCTTTACATCAGAATAGATTCTCAATAAATGTTTGCTGAATGAATGAATGTGTGAATGAGTTAGTGAATCAATAAATTGTAAATTTATATGGTGGGTAAAGCAGTACTGCAGAGCACCTTGAACATTTGTCTGAATGGCTTAGCCAAGATATATATATGATTAACATCAAGACTTCTTTCGAACAGGAGAATGATTTAATAAAGCAATGTTAGAGAGATTAATTAAATACTAAGGTATATCATGTTTTGTTCTGTTGTACATAGGGTTACCACAAGTCAGTGCCAACTGGACAACAACTAACAACAATAATGACAAAAACATGATATAAGCTGGAATTGAGAGATGCAAAATAGGTATAGTTAAGTACGTACTTTTTACTTCTACTTTCACACCTTTTTTTTTTTTTTTTTTTTTACTCTTTTTAAACTATGATTATTTTCTTTAAAACTGTGGCTAGGAATGATCTAACACCTTGGGTAGGTGTTCAGTAAGGGAGATGATATAACATCTTACAGGCAACATGGTGTTGGAGAAAAGACATAGACTTTGTGGACTTTCACAGATCTGCATTTGAATACAGCATTACCACATACTATCTACAGAATATTGGACTCCAATTTTAACTACTCTGAATCTCAATTTGTTTTCTGTAAAATAGGGGTAACTAGTACCTCCCTCACAAAACAATTGTAACATATAAAAATAATACACAAATTCACTTAAACCAGTTAAGCTGTTGCTGTCAAGTCAACTCCTCCAACTCATGGAGGCCCCAAGTGGGTCAGAGTAGAGTAATGCTCCATAGTGTTTCCATGGCTGATTTTTCAGAAGTAGATCTCTAAGAGTTTCTTCGAAGGCATCTCTAGGTGGACTAGAACCTGCAGTCTTTCACTTAGCAGCCTATGTGCTGACAATTTACACCACCCAAGGACTTCTAAAATATATTTAATGAGTAGCAAATAGTGAGTGCTCAATAAACGTCATGACTATCATCATTAAAAGAGCTCTGGTGGCACAGTGCCTAAGGCATTTGACAGCTAATCAGAGGTTGGCCATTCAAATCCACCAGCCACTCCGTGGAAGAAAGACAGGGCAATCTACTTCTGTAAAGATTTACAGCCTCAAAAACTTAGGGTCACTGTGAGTTGGAATTGACTCGATGGCAGTGACTTTGGGTTTTTTTTAATTATTATTTTATCATCATTAAGGAGCTCTGGTGGTGTAGTGGTTAAGGCATTCTGCTGCTAACCAAAAGGTCAGGGGTTCACTCTGCAAAAGATGAGGCAGTCTGCTTCCATAAAGCTTTACAGCCCTTAGAAACTCAATGGGGGTCACTATGAGTCTTAATCGACTCAGTGGCAGTAAGTTTGATTTTTGGTTTGCTATCTTCATTAAAATGCTAGAGCCTCTAGGCAGAGAATGAAGTGACTCTCTAATTCAGAGCCCATACTCTTCAGCCCTGCTACTCAAAGTGTAGTCCATGAACCTGCAACCTCACCAGCACCTGGGAGCTATAGAAACTCAGGGTCTGGGCCTCTCCCTCCAGATCTACTGAATCTGCACTTTAACAAGATCTCCAAGTGACTGGCATTCACAATAGAGCCTTAGAATCATCTCTTGTTGTTGTTAGCTACCTTTAAGTTGATTCTGACTCATGGAGACCCCACATGTGCAGAGTCGAACTGCTCCATAGTGTTGTCAAGGATGTGACTTTTTGGCTTGTCTTCTGAGTTGTTTCTGGTTGGACTCAAACCACCAGTACTGGAGCATTAACCATTTACACCACCCAAGGACCCAGAAGCACCTAGACCAGTGATTTTCATCCCTGACTACACATCCAAATAATCTGGGGAGCTTCTAATAACCCATATCTGAGCCCTACTCTATATACTCTAATTCAAAATCTCTAAGAATTGGGGTGAGACTTGGGCTTTGCTCAAAAGCTCTCCCAATGGTTTTAATGTATGGCCAAAATCAAGAACCACTACCTGTATCAAAAGAAATAAAGCATTTGGGATAGGGTCTCATTATGACTTTTAAGGGCTCCTGGCCTTCATGGGCAAAATGTGCTTAAAATATGTTAATAATATATATTAAGACATTTTCTTCCACCTAAATTTTTTTTTTTTTTTTTAGATTTCATAGGTCTTTACAAGTACACTGAGCTTTAGGCACTGTGCCTAATGGATAAATTGGCCCTGTTTTGGGATGTTATATAAAGGTAAATGTGCCAACATAGCTGATGAAAGAAAACAAGTTCTTAATGGAGCTATATATCTAATGGCTCAATATGTGTGAACTAATGGCTTACAGATTCTGAGATCTGGATCCAAAGAATAAGGAAAAGAAGAGAGAGAGAAGAAGAAAGAAAGGGGAGGAGAGAGAAGGGAAATTCTAACCAAATGGAGAAAATGCTAGAGACGTCAAAGAAAAGCTTGTTTCTGCATGTCGTAATTATAGATATATATTTGTATATGTATAAGTATATGTGTGTGTGTATATATATATATATATATATAATTGCAGAATTAATGCAACCAACATTTATTGCACATGTAACATTCACTCATTCACTCTTTTAATCATTAATTCTTTTGCTTTTCTGGTTCACAGAGGAGCTCCTAATGTGTGCCCAACCTGGCAACTGAAACATGAGAAAGCAACAGTACCTTTATTCTATTGGCTTAAACCCTTGGGGCAGAAGATACCATACCTGGTTATTTCATTACTTTCCAAAAAAAGCTAATGCAATATTTTCTGGAATGACCAAACAATTAAAGCAACGTGACTAAAAAGAAATCAGCTGGAAACACATGAAAGTGAAGTTAAGTGAAGCTTCTGATAGTCTCTTATAAATACAAGCTGTGTGGCCTGACATGTACTCCCAAGGGAGACTTCTTATAAATTATTATTACTTAAAAAGAAAAAAATCTAGCATGAAAGTTTTGGTTACAAAGCAAACCCTTAAGTAGACTATGTCTACGCTAAAGTTGTCCAAACACAGAGAATAGGTTGAAATGGAAACGAGAGGCCAAATAGGGACCACCTTGTACAATTGTGAGTTCAAGTCCAGTGAAAACAAGAATTCTGTTTTTCATGAGACGTCTTTATTAGAAGAGAGGAAAAGAGGGAGAAAAACAGCATTCAAAAGTTGCATTTAGGCTTCAAAAATTTCTGCTGAGTAATTAGATATACAGTACCAGTATTCAATGCACAAAAGACCAAGGAGTTTGAATGTGAAAATTAAACATTTGAATGTGAAAGTTTCAAGTAAACAAAAGATTAATTACTACATGCATTGGCTTTTACATAAGATAAAAAGACAGCTAACAGCCCTGTGATTTACTATGTAAATCATAACTCCAAAGCATAAATTTTCCTTTATGAAATTATTTTAATATGAGGAAATATATGCAGTTGGTAACATTTCATACCTATAATATCAGGCTAACACTGTAGAAATTGCTGAAACTCAGTAAAATGTGTTCCACTATAAATTCACATTTGGTGCATTTATACTTTGCCTGTTAAACATAACTTTGTAAATACTGATTAATGCTCCTTAAATCTATGTAAAGTATTATTACATCCATTAAATAAGCAGGAAACCAATGTAAAGAGCCTTAGATTTCTGAGACAGGAAATACAGCCTGAAATGAGGTCTGAAATCTCAAGTTTTGGAAGCTGTTCCCACACTGACACCACTGGGAAAGACAAGTGGTGGGAAAGGTCAAAATAGAAAACCCGGGTTCTGTAATGCCAGAGATAGAATGATGCCCATCCTGGGGTCAAACCAAAAAGCAACTGCTGCCAAGTTGATTCCAACTTATAGAGATCCTATAGAACAGAGCAGAACTGCCCCATAGGGATTCCAAGATTATAAATATTTACAGAAGCTGGTAGGTTCTAAGGAGCTCTGGTGGCATAGTGCCTAAGGCATTTGACTGCTAAGCAGAAGGCTAGCGGTTCAAATCCACCAGCCCAGCACTTAACCACTGTGTCACAAGGGCTTCTTGACCCAGGGTAAGCATTCAGTAAATACATATGGAAGGAAGGGAGAGAGGGTGGGAGGGGAAAAAGGAAGGCAGAAAGGCAGGAAGAAAGAAGTGAGAATTAAAGAATCAGTTATGTTTAAAAAAAAAATTGAAAAAATATAAAATTCTATGAAATAGAAAGACTCATTTTTCATTTACCAGATTCTTTGAATCTTGTCTTTATCTTCATTGAACAAAGTCATTAGCCACTTCTCTTTTAAAATAAATCCATTCTTGGACTAAAGTTCTCCTCTCTTCTGGGTAGTGGAAATTCTCTCCTGGTTCTTGGATTCTCTCCAGAACATCCTGATTCCCCACCACTTTTACCTCATTCCCATCTACCAGATACCTCTTTTGAAACTGATAGATGTCTATCCTGTTCTTCATATAACATCCCCTCACTTTACACTCACCTTTTCCAAGAAGGTATCTTCCATTCACCAATTTAAAGAAAAGCAAGTTTGTCCTCACCAATCATGAATGCATCTTGTTTATATTTTTAAAACTTACATGTACACAAATACATTTTAAAATCAATACAGTGAGAATTCATATGTATCGTGTGTTCTTCATCAGAACAAAAGTTGAAGGATAAAAATCGGCATTCTCCTTACATTCCTAAAGTGCCCATTCCATCATGCTGTGTTTTAGCTGCAGTCCAGGAAGCCCTGACTTATGGCAAACCCATGTACAATGAAACAATTACTGTCTAGTTCCATGCCCTCCCCCATAATTGGTTGAATATTGGATCATTGTGATCCACAGAGTTTTCATTGGCTGATTTTTAGAAGTAGATCATCAGGTCTTTCTTCCTACTCTGTCTTAATCTGGAAGAGCTGCTAAAACCTGTTCAGCATCAAAGCAACACACAAGCCTCTACTGCAAGACAGGTGGTGGCTATGGTCAAGGTGTATTGGCTGGAAATCAAACCTGAGTCTTCTGCATATCTGCATACCAGATCAAAAACCATACCCATGGTTGTCAAGTTGAATCCAATTCACAGCAAAGAAGAAAATCCTACCACTATATCACTAATGTTCCCTCAATCCTTCACACCAAACCAAAACCAAACTCACTGCCATAGAGTCATTTATGACTTATAGCAACCCTCTTTGTGTTTCTGAGGAGGTAAATCTTTACGGGCATAGATTATCTAGTCTTCCTTCTGTGGAGTGGCTGGTGGGTTTCATCTATAAAGAGCAATCTAGGTGGAGGAACTCAGCATTGGAGTGCATGGCATTCATACACAGCTAACGGAGAAGCCTCCCACACTGGTGGCATATTGAATACTGAAAGCCATGGTAAGTTATAGCTATTCAACTGTTAAAATTTTTTCACCAGTGGTGAACTGGAACAGGATACCCAAGAAAGGGAATTAACTGGCAAGTGTAATATTTCAGACATTTAAGAAGTTCAGGGGAAGTTGCAGTTATAAAAGGTACCCTGGTAGTACATTGGTTAAAGCATTCATCTGCTAAACAAAAGGTCGGAGGTTTGAACCCACCAGTCTCTCTGTAGGAGAAAGAAGAGGCTATCTGCTTCTCTAAAGATTTACAGCCTTGGAAACCCTATAGGGCAGATCTATTCCGTCTTTCAGGATCACTATGACTCAAAAGCACTCAAAGACAGTGGGTTTGGTTTTCCTTTATTAATTATAATGATAATGGGATTGAATGGCCCTTGTTGAGGGCTACCATTTATTAGAGAATGACAATGAAAGCCTGAGAGTTATTAATCACCAATTAAAGATGAAGTGTGCAAGTCACAGAATCTCTCTGGCAGCATGTAATAAGCCTCTCATCTCTTTTAGCGAGAGGGCCAAAAAAAAAAAAAAAAAAAGCTGAAGATCAGACTCAGTTCTTAATTATAAAGGTAACAGAGCTTCAAAGATGGCTGAATTACCCTGACTACTTTGCCACATAAATGTCAGAACTCTGGTGGGAAAGGAGCAGAGCCAAGACTACTTGGGATGTGGTCAATGCCTCCCAAGACCTGAGACCCTCTGAGCCTGTGTCCTCTTCTCTGTTGAAGGCTAGTGCTCCTCCCTTGCTTGAAGATGCTGCAGAGGCTTCTGCCCTGGAAGGCACTATGCACGCCCTCAGCATCTGCACCCACTTCCTCTCCTGGCCACAAGACCAATAACAAGGTTTGAGTCACAACAGTACCTAGAAGGGGAAATGCTGGGTCAGCTACAGGAGGAGAGGTACTATACAGCCCAAACCAAACATGTTGCCAGGAACCAGGAGAGTACACATAGGACTGAATTCTGAGGACACATAATCCCTGTATGTCTATCTCCATTGCACATGCAGACAGCCTGTGTCTCAAACTTTCAGGCAGCCATAGTACTGCTAGGAATGAGGCCACATACAACCACTGGCATTAACCATTCATTGGGTGTTAAGTTAATTTGTGATCCAGCCACACACAGGAGATACTTAACATAATATTGGCAAAGTAAAAGCCATTATTATTATTTATAGAAAGCAAAGAGTTGCAAAACATACCAACAGATTCTGAAAGGGGAACCGCTTACCCTTCCCCAAATTACCATGTCCATTCTTATATCTCACCACTCACCTGTCAGTTTGTCATACTGTGGTGGCTTATGTGTTGCTATGAGGCTGGAGGCCTATGCCACCAGTAGTTCAAATACCAGCAGGGTCACCCATGGTGGAGAGGTTTCAGCAGAGCTTCCAGACTAAGACACACTCGGAAGAAGAAAGCGCCACCCACTTCTCAAAGAATTGGCCAGTGAAAACCTTATGAATAGCAGTGACACACTGTGTGATTTATTACTGGAAAACTTTATGAATAGCCTCGAAACATTGTTCAATATTGATCTGGAAGATGAACCCCTCAGGTCAGGAGACACTCAAAATACGAGTGGGGAAGAGCTGCCTCCTCAAAGTAGAGTTGACCTACTATAAACTACTATGCCTGGAATGACAAATTGAAGAGGTATGGAGTGGCATTTATTGTCACAAAGAATGTTTCAAGATCTATCCTGAAGTACAATGCTGACAATGATAGGGTAATATCCATATACCTACAAGGAAGACAAGTTAATAATACCAAAAAAAAAAAAAAAAAACTCACTGCCATCAAGTTGATTCTGACTCATAGTGGCCCCTCCTTGGGTTTCCAAGGTGGTATCTGTACAGAAGTACAATGCCCAGTCTTCCTTCCAAGGAGTAGCTGGTGAGTTTGAACCACTAGCCTTCTGGTTAGCAGTCAAATGCCACAGACACTACACCACCAGAGCTCCTCAGTTAATACTTCTTCAATTTCCTTATCTTTGGCTTTGGTGGTTAGTATGTAAATTTGAATAGTAATAGTAGCAGTTAATACTACTATTATTCAACTTTACACACCAACTGCCAAAGCCAAACGTAAGGAAATTGAAGATTCTTACCAACTTCTGCAGTCTGAAATTGACCAAACATGCAATCAACATGTGTAAATTATTACTGGTGATTGGAATGCAAAAGTTGGAAACAAAGAAGAATCACCAGTAGTTGGAAAATTTGGCCTTGGTGATAGAAATGATGCTGAAGATCACATGATAGAATTTTGCAAAACCAATGACTTATTCATTGCAAAAACTTTTTTTAACAACATAAGTGGTGGATATACACATGGACTTCACCAGATGGAGTACACAGGAATCAGATTGACTACATCCATGGAAAAAGGCAATGCAGAAGTATCTTTAGCCAAAACAAGACCAGGAACTGACTGTTGTACAGACCATCAACTGTTCACATGCAAGTTCAAGTTGAAGCTGAAGACAATTAAAAGAAGTCCACGAGAGCCAAAATAAGGCCTTGATTATATCCTTCCTAAATTTAGAGACCATCTAAAGAATAAATTTGATGTATTGAACACCAATGACCGAAAACCACAGGAATTGTGGGATGACATGAAGAACATCATCGATGAAGAAAGTAAAAGGTCATTAAAAAGACAGGAAAGGGAGAAAAGACCAAAATGGATGTCAGAAGAAACTCTGAAACTTACACTTGAACAAGGAGTAGCTAAAGCAAGTGGAAGAAGTGATAAGACAAAAGAGCTGAACTGGAGATTGCAAAGAGCAGCTGAAGAAGACAAAGTCAATTATTTAATGAAATGTGCAAAGACCTGGAGTAAGAAAACCAAAAGGGAAGAACATACTCTGCATTTCTCAAGCTAGAAGAATTGAAGAAAAACTTTAATCCTTGAGTTGCAATATTGAGAGATTCTATGGGCAAAATATTGAATGATGTAGGAAACATCAAAAGAAGATGCAAGGAATATACAGAGCCACTGTACCAAAAAGAATTGGCCAATGTTCATCCATTTCAGGAGATGGCATGGAATCAAGAACCAATGGTATTGAAGGAAGAAGCCAAAGCTGCACCGAGGGAATTGTCAAAGAACAAGGCTCCAGGAATTGATGGAATACCCACTGAGATGTTTCAACAAATGGATGCCACGCTGGAAGCACTCACTTATCTATACCAAGTAATTTGGAAGACAGCTACCTGGCCAATTGACTGGAAGAGATCCATACTTCTACCCATTCCAAAGAAAGATAATCCCATAGAATGTGGAAATTATATAACAATATCATTAATATCACACACATGTAAAATCTTGCTGAAGATCATTCAAAAATGGTTGCAGCAGTATATTGATGGAGAACTTCCAGAAATGTAAGATGGATTCAGAAGAGGACATGGAATGAGGGATAGCATTGCTGATGTCAGATGGATCTTGGCTGAAAGCAAAGAATATTAGAAAGATGTTCACTTGTGTTTTATTGACTATGCAAAAGCATTTGACTGTGTGGATCATAACAAATTATGGATAACATTGAGAAGAACGAGAATTCCAGAACACTTAATTGTGCTCATGAGAAGGCTGTCATTTGAACAGAACAAGGGAATACTGACTGCATGGTTTAAAATCATGAAGGGAGTGCATCAGGGTTGTATCCTCTCACCATATTTATTCAATATTTATGCCGAGCACATAATCTGATAAGCTGGACTCTATGAAAAAGACCATGGCATCAGAACTGGAAGAAGATTTACTAACAACCTGCCATATGCAGTTGACACAACTTTGCTTGCTGAAAGTGAGAATGACTTGAAGCACTTACTGATGAAGATTAAAGACTACAGTCTGCAGTATGGATTACATTTCAACATAAAGAAAATGAAAATCCTCACAACTAAACCAATAAGCAGCATCACAATGAATGGAGAAAAGATTAAAGTTGTCAAGGATTTCATATATTGGTTCCACAATCTACACCAATGGAAGCAGCAGTCAAGACATCAAACAATTTATCTCATGGGGCAAATGTACTGCAAAAGACCTCTTTAAAGTGCTGAAGAGCAAAGATTCCCTTTGAAGACTAAGGTGTCCCTAACCCAAGCCATCGTATTTTCAATCACCTCATATGCATGTGGAAAAAAAGACAATGAATAAGGAAGACTGAAGAAGAGTTGATGGTTTTGAGTTGTGGTGATGTAAGAATACTGTAAGTACCATGGACTGCCAGAAGAAAGAACAGATTTCTCCTGGAAGAAGTGCAGCCGAATGTTCCTTGGTAGTGAGAATGGCCAGACTTCATCTCACCTATTTTGGTCATGTTGTCAGAAAGGACGATTCCCTGGAAGGATATCATGCTTTGTAAAGTGGAAGGTCGACAGAAAAGGGGAAGGCCCTCAAACAGGTGGATTGACACAGTGGTTGCAAGGATGGGTTCAGGTATAGCAAGGATTATGAAGCTGGCACAGGACTGGGCCATGTTTCATTCTGTTGTGCATAGGGTCGCTGAGTCAGAGCCAACTCTACTGCACCTAACAATAACATTCTTTTATTACTAGGCAGGCACGCTGTGGTTCAGGTTAGATGCTGTGTTCACGTCACTTCCCTGCTGCCTCTGGCTACCATCACTCTGCCTGGGGACATTGCATAGCTCCTGAGGGAGCCTCTGCTCTGCAGCTGGGCCTCCTTTGGACCTTGCTTCACCGGCAGGAACATCCCTGCACACAATCCCCCAAGTCTCTCCCACTGGACCCTTCTAAGCCATTGTTGCTGGTTTCTGACACACTATCCAGGCCCACATGTTTCTCTCTCTTGCATCCATGTTACTCAGGCCCACACAGCATGAAAGTCCACAGTGCTTCTGATACACTGCAGGGAGGTGGGACACACTCAGGTCTCTGCCTTGCACAGGCAAGTGTACAGCTCTTTAGTATCAGGCAAACCTACTGCACAGAGGCTCCTCGCTCTCTTTGTGACAGAGGACAAGTCCATTGCAGCTGTATCTCTCTCTATTGGCTGACCTGCCCACTGTCTCTCTGTCTTTACTGTTACAGTTTTTTCATCTGGGTCTACAAGGTTCTCAGAGTCTAAGTCCAAAGGATGTGCTCAATTCCAGATTCTTCTTAATGGTAGTGTGGTTCCATGAACCTTGGTGGAATTGGCCATTATGTAAGCCTAGCAGGATGGTAAAATTGACCAATCCCCTAGCTTGACTGCAAGGGGCTCAATCCTGTTGGCTGGATTTCCAATCTACTATTGTACTTTCTATATCTTGCAGTCTCTTATAAGATTGTGGCCCAGCCAATAATTTTGTGGTAGTTACAAGACCAGGTATAGAAAGGCCATATAAAAATGATTCATTGGACCACAGGGCACTAGCTCAAGATAGAAAGCATGTAAGTTTTGAATAAATCAAAAAAAAAAAAAAAAAAAAAAAAAAAAAAAAAAAAAAAAAAACCTCACTGCTGTTGAGTCAGATCGACTCATAGCAACCCTCCTTGGGTTTCCAAGGCGGTATTACTACAGAAGTAGATTGTCCAACCTTCCTTCCAAGGAGGGGCTGGTAGTTTTGAACTGCCAGCCTTCTGATTAACAGTCAAATGCCTTAGGCACTATGCCACCAGAGCTCCCAAGTTGGGAATAGGGAGAGTTTATTAACATAGGTGTATTCTTCCATGATAGGGAGCTCTGGTAGCATAGTGCCTAAGGCACTTGACTGCTAACCAGAAGGCAGGCGGTTCAAATCCACCAGCCACTCCTTGGAAGGAAGATGGGGCAATGTACTTCCATAGTGATACTGCTTCGGAAACCCAAGGAGGGGTCACTATGAGTTGGGTCCAACTCGACGATACATAACAACATTCTTCCATGATACATAGTATTAAGCCCTGCCAAGAAGCCTAGGTTATGGTGCTAAGACATGGCTAGGATGACTGTAAGCTACTTGGAGAAAGCAACGGTTCACACAAAGTAAAGCAGAAATATTAGAACTACTGTCCAGACAATGGAATAAGGGAGGAAAATGCTCATAGAAGAGGACATTCTAGAGTAGATATATTATATAACGTCAGAAAATCAACCAACTATATTCTTTAAGAGAGCCAAGGAAACACTCTACTTATCAAATTGATAAAGAATGCACTGGTGAGAGGGGCATTGTTCAGAAATTCAGTTGTGGCCATCCTTTTTTTATAGAACTCAACTCTGTAATGGAAATAATAGCAATAGAATCTTGAAGTAATAGAAGCCAGTGTAACATTTAACTATAAGCAAGGTAGGCACAATTATAATGGGCAACAAGGCTGGAACAGCAGCCAGAGGGGTATGAGCCAGGCTAAATAATAAAGATGACTAATAAAACACAGCATGCCTGAGGTAAGATAGATGGGCAGTAAACACTTACTGCTCAATTAATTCACTAAAAAAAAAAAAAAAAAAATCAAGGAAGAATGGGCAAGAGGCTAAAAGAAACTGCCCCAAGAAAAAGTTAAATCACACCCTAGACCTAGTGTCCAGATCTGAGTCAGTTTTCAGACCTGAAATCCACCGATCGAAGGAGAAGCTGATTCCCAAGGAGAAAGGACACTGCGACACCACAACAAGTATGTATTAATGATCCCACTAGATATTCCTCAAAGAGATCCACAGCCACTTACTCAGGTATCCACACACTGGAGAAATAGGAGTATCTAGACATGTTGAGGACTGTGGACACAGGACCTGAGATAACATTGATAACTAGGGACCTGAGGCATGGTGTTAATCTCCCTGTTAAAGTGGAAGCATACAAAAGCCAGAAAAGGAATCTGGCTAGGTCTGCCTCTGAGTGGCTCCCTTGGGTCCACAGACCAACCAGTGATCATTTCCCCAGTGCCCAATGTTTAATTTACACTGACTTTAGAAATTGGAAGAATATTTACATTATTGGTTTCTTGGTGTAGGAGGTAAGAGCTACCTTAATGGGGAAGATCAAACGGAGGCTTCTAAAATGTCCCCCCCATACACATATACACCAAGATATCAAAAATAATATCGCATTCCATATGAAATGGAAGAAATTAAAGACCATAAGGATGTAAGAGGTTTACCCAACAAATACCTATTTAATTCATCAGTCTGACCACACAAAACCCAGGTAGACTCTAGAAAATTACAATGGACAAACTTAACCAAGAAGCAGCATCATTAGTAGTTGCCAGGTATGGATGCTTTACTACGTTAGAGGTCCACATTAGCCTCAGACACACGATATAGACATTAATCTGGTAAATGCATTCTTTTCCACCCTTATCAGGAAGAGGGACTAGAAGCAGTTTTCATTCTTGTGTGACACCTGGATGGTTGTTCAGGAGAAAGAAAAAAGACTGGAAAATTGGGGAAAGATCTAGAGAAGAAGCATGAGGATGGATCTACAGGAGTGGGCACAAAGTGTGAAGATCTTTGTATCACATGTTAAAAGCCACCAGAGTGTACCTACCATCGAAAAGGAACTACACAGCCAAGTAAACAACTAGCCAGTTGCTGTCAACCAGCTGTCATCTGTCACTACAATGCCAGCATAGTGAACAATTTGTTTTTATTAGAATTGATGCATATTTCCCACATACATTTACTTTTCTCACCCAAGGGCATCAGACAGCTCTTCTAAACAAGGACCCACAGAGTGTTTGATCCATCAACACAGGATCCCACATAACATTGCATCAGACCAAGTTTCTTACTTTACAGCAAAAAAGGTATAGCACATAATCATAGGATCCACTGGTGATCCTTTTGATTTCTGCTACCACCCAGAAAGATACTTGCCTACTGTGGTAGCTAAGGTTATGTGTCAACTAAGCTGGGCCTAGTTTTGAGTGGCTGGCCAACTGGTTGTAGTTATTCTCCATGATGTGATTGGTAGTCACCTCCATGGTAGAATCTGTAGCAAGCAACTGAGTAGCTGCTTTAGGGATGTGGTCTACTTCTAGTATATAAGGAAAAGCTTTGGGAATGGTCTGCAGCTTTTGACATGCTTGAATCTTGCATGTAGCTGAGTTGTTATTCAACAGCCTGCTGTGTTGTCTGCCAGTCTTGGAACTGTTAATGGGCTTGAATCAGTGGCCTGCCATGTGCTTTGGTCATATTGGGACTGTACCTTTTTACTTGTTGACCTTAGGCTTGTCACCCTCAGCAGCCAGCAGCTATCTGAGTGAAGAGAAGTCTCCAGCTCCACTGGGCCAGGAGCAAGAAGCAGAACTAAAGCCCAAGGTAGAGGTCTTTCACCCAGCCCCTAGAGCCTGGCACTCTGAACTCGGACTTCTAGCTTCCAAAACTGTGAGAGTAAACTCCCGTTGTTAAAGACTGTCCATTTGTATTTCCTGTTAGAGCAGCATGAAGTAGCCAGAACACCTATAAAATATTAGAACTGCCCTTTGAAGGAATAGTCAAGGCACCAGCTTGGAGATGATAGCCTGGAACAATGGAACAGTACACATCTAATTCAAAGACCTTTATTAGTGCTATGGCCCCAATAGATAGAATACATGGATTCAGAAACAATGGGGCAATGTGAGAATGGCTGCGCATATCATTATGCCAACTTAGGGAACTGGTACTCCATCATGCCCTGAAACGCTAGGTGTGCTAAGGTCCTGATTCCCAAAAGGGGGATGCTTCTATACTTCAGGCTCTTTGTTTCAAGTGTCCATTGCAGGGGTGGGGGAAGAATTACCATCCTGGCAGGGGTAATTAATGCTGATCCTCAGAAGGAATGAAGCTGCTATTACACAATGAGGGACAGAGAAGAATGCATTTGGCATCAAGGAGATCCATCAAGTTGACCCTTGTCCAAAATTGATAGTAAATGGACAGGAGCAGCAGCCAATGTCTAAGAAAGCCATGGTGACCAACGGTTCAGATTCTCAGAGATGAAGGTCTGAGTAACCCTACTAGGTAAGCCACTTAGAATAGGAAGTAGAAAATAGAGATGAATACAACTTACATCCCTGAGACCAGTTGCAGAGATAGAAACTGTAATTCATACTATTATCTTTCCCTTTATGAGTTTTCCGAAGAAAAGAGATCAATCAGAATTCTGGAAGAGATGTTCCCAGATGGGCTGAACTTATTATATGATATAAATGGGTCCAAGTGGCACAAAGAGTAAAGTGGAATGGATACTGTAATATGCCTTCCAGATCCCTACTTCAGGACCAAGGCACTGACTCTCAGCTTTCAATAATTTTGCCTGCTGACAACTCACAGCTGAGTCCCTGGTAGGACTAACCTCCTACACACAAATTTCCATCTTAGAGAGTCTGTTTCCCAGAGAACTCAACTTAAGTCATCAATGATATTAAATACCTGGGGATTGATGAGAGCCATAACAAGAGGAAAAGGTACAGAATTAAGCTCCTCAACATTATAAGAAAGTGGAGATCTAGTAAAGGATACTTGGAAGGAGCAGTCAAAGGAAAAGGGAAATTATAAGAAAAGGATTTCCTGAATCCAAGAATAAAAATTGTTTCTGAATGACCAACTAAAATGAGTACAGGGCTATACTCTCTGATTGATTGTGGCAATATGGAGTAATTGGTAACCTTGGTAAAAAGTATTTTCAGTGGAATGTTGGTGATAAAAACCAAATTACAACTGTATTCATAATCTATTGTTGCCACTGGGTAATAACTCAATAAGCAAGGTAAACATGGGCTTACTTGTGCTTGCTTACTAATCTGTACTGAAGAGGTTCACATGTTGTTCACCACACATGTGGTAAAAACCATGTGCAACTGTTCACTATAGATTATTAAATAGGCACAAGTAAACCCATTCTTACCTTCCTAATTGGATAATCTGACACTGGCTACCATAAAAAACTAACAGGAACACGTAACACAAATGTATTCCTTCCCAGTTTTATAGGTCAGAAGTCCAGGTGGGCTTGGATGGTTCCTCTGCTCTGGGTCTCACAAGGTCAAAATCAAAGCATCAGCCAGCCTGAGCTCTTACCTGGAGTCCTTCCCTGTCTTATTGTTTCCTCCTTTTGACTATGAACAGAAGGCTAGTGGTTCAAACCCACCAGCCACTCCTCAGAAGGAAGGTTGGGCAATCTACTCCCATAGTGATATTGCCTCGGAAACCCAAGGAGGGGTCACTAAGAGTCATATCCAACTCCACGGCAGTGCATTTGGTTTTATTTATTTATTTTTTTTAACCCAGCAATAGCATCTCAAGTCCTTCTTAGCCTTAGAATCTCTCTGAATTATTCCTCTGCCTTATCTCTTTTTCTTCTAACCAGAGAAAGATCTCTGTTTTTAAGAGCTCCTTGGACTGGGGCCATCCAGATAATACAGGGTGATCTCCCCATTTCAAATTCTTTAATCTTTATTATAACTGCAAGGCTCCTTTTGGCATGTAATGTAACATATTCACAGGTTCCAAGGAGACAGAGTGAAGGCATAAGAGAAGGGGAGATCACTGAGGAGCAATGCTGTTCAGGAAGGAATCAGGGTGGGACCTAAAGCTCAAAGAGAACCAAAAACCAAAACCAAACTCACTGCTGTCAAGGCGATTTGATGCATAGTGTCTCCTCCTTGGGTTTCCAAGGTGGTATCTCTACAGAAATACATTGCCCAATCTTCCTTCTGAGGAGTGGCTGGTGGGTTTAAACAGCCACCCTTTTGGTTAGCAGTCAAGTGCCTTTGGCACTACACCACCAGAGCTCCTATCATCATATTAAGGTTATACATCTTTGACAAAGTTATTGTAAAAATGATACTGTCTTCATCTAAGTTCCCTATTGGATTATACGTGATTTCAATTTTTCCCTTTACTGATTATATTCAATTTTATTAATACATATTTTAGGGGAAGTCGTTTTGGAGGAGGGGCATTTCCTCCATGGTTATGTTCATTCACTCAGTCACTCATCCATTTAACAAATAAGTTTTGAGCAGCAACTGTATGCTTGGCATTGTTTTAGACCATAGAAATCATGAACTAATAAAACGGGAAAAAAAAAATCCCTGCCCATGTAGAGATGTAAAGTTTTTATTTGTTTGTTTGTTTTTTGTTTTTTTCTTTCTTGTTGTCATTTCTAGAGCATAAAAGACTGGGGCTTGGGAAAAGGGAGAGTGTGCGGATTCTTAGAAAGGAAGACCAACAAATAGATATGGAGGTCCCTTTTATTATAATGTAGTCCATTATAATGTGCCTTGCTGCCTTCTTCCTTCAACAATAAAACAAAATAAGAACAATTAGTATATAGATTTTCACTATGAGACAACTAAATAATTATTAGTATTTTATTTGATGTATTTTTTAACTCTAAGAAATTCTGATAATTTGGAAAAGTGACAATCTGGAAGGTCCCAAGCCTGTATGCTCTCTGTTCTTGTACCTTAAAGAGAAACATCCCTGTCTTCAGGAACTGCTCACATATACACAACCCACAGTCAGCTCTTCTGCCAGGAGGGAGACCTTTCTGCTTTGCACATCAACATATTTGCAAAAGGA
>NW_006921612.1:9793064-9795617 GCF_000298275.1 Orycteropus afer afer | reverse complement strand
AGGAAAAAAAAAAAAAAAAAGGAAAATTTATTGCAACAGAAGAGAACTTAAAAAAAATAATAAAAAGTAATTGATATCCTTGGAGAGATTTGATATGTTATTATATCCATTTAAAAATAACAAGCTACCTTGCAAAAGGAATAAGCAGAGAACAAGAAAGCATCTTTGGAAATTTGAAATATGATTATGGGTGTTAAAAATTCAATGTACAGGTTACATAAAAAAGGGAACACAGCTAACGACCAGTGATGAAGTGGATAAGGCATTTGGCTGCTAACCTAAAGATCAGCAGTTCAAACTCTCCAGCCGCTCTGTGAAAGGAAGATGGGGTGATCTACTTCCATAAAGATTTATAGCCTCGGAAACCCAGTGGGGGTCTCTATGAGTCAGAATTGACTTGATGACAGTGAGAAAGACCAAGTTACTTAGCTGTATGACAAGCCAAGGAAATTCCATTATTGTTGTTGTTAAACCAAACCAAGAAACCAAACCCACTGCCATCAAATCGGATTCGACTCATAGTGACCCCTCCTTGGGTTTCCAAGGTGGCATCACTACAGAAGTAGAAGTAGATTGCCCAACCTTCCTTCCGAGGAGTGACGGGTGGGTTTGAACTGCCAGCCTTCTGGTTAGCAGTCAAATGCCTTAGGCACTCTGCCACCAGAGTTGTTGTTAGGTGCCCTGAAGTCAGTTCCAACTCATAGTGACCCTATGAAAAACAGAATGAAACACTGCCCAGTTCTGCCACATCCTCACAATTGTTGTTAGGTTTGAGCACATTGTTGCAACCACTGTGTCAATCCATGTCATGGAGAGTCTTCTTCTTTTTCATTGACCCTCTGCTTTACCAAGCCCTTCTCCAGGGTCCAGTCTCTCCTAATAACATGTCCAAAGTACATAAGATGAGCTCTCACCATCCTCACTTCTAAGGAGCATTCTAGCTATACTTGATCCAAGACAGTTTTGTTTGCACTTCTCACAGTCCATGGTATATTTAATATTCTTCACCAATACCATAATTCAAAGGCACCAATTCTTCCTCAGTCTTCTTTATTCATTGTTCAGCTTTCACATGCATATGGAATGATTGAAAAATCCCATGGCTTGCTAATTTAGCACAGGCTAAAAAAGAGAAAGAGATGAAAATTTTGAAAGCAAAGTTAAATACATACAGAACTAGATTCAGAAGGTCCAATATCTATCTAATCTATCTAATCTAAACCCTTTTAAAGCAAAGACAATAAAGAAGACAAAATTTGAAAAATAATAAAACAGGATAAGGGACTTCCACTAAGATGGAGGAGTAGGCAGACAAGTGACACAGACCCTCCTCAACAAAGAAAAGAAAAAACAATTGACAGAGATACAGAAGATAATCTTGGAGCCCTGAGCTTTGAAAGGCACTATACAGAAGTAGATTAGGCACCAACTAGTGGAAAAATCTGAAAGAAAACAGTGAGTACAGAGATGGTCAGAGCTGTGGATTGTCAGCTACTCTGACGGGACCAACAGCCTGAATATTCCAAGTGGTGCTGGGACCTGAGAATTGACCTAAAGATCAGCCCTGGTCACCAAGGGCTGCAAGGACTGTACTGGTGGCTTATGATTAGAAAGGGAAACAGCTAGGAGGGAGACAACATGAGCTGTTGACTTTCTGCTGTCTGGAGGGTCCAGCCATTTTGAATGTTTACAAGCAGTGGCCATTTTGGATATTTAAGTGACCAAGAGTGCAGCCATTTTGAATGTTTTACAAGTGGCAACCATTTTGGATTTTAAAGTGATAGCATTCTCATTCAGATTCCAGGGACATAAGAATAGGCTGTTTGCCAAGGTCAGTAGGGACATATGAGAGGCTGATAACAGAAAAGGAGACAGGTGGTAAATGTATAAGTGCAGTAAACTAGTGAATGGAGGAGCACAGTATAGTGCCCTGCTTACACAGATAACATACAAACAAAACAAAGAAAATGAAAATCATGGGCAAGTTACTCCAACATAAAATCACCAATTAAATATAAACACAAAAATGTCACAATACCTCAGAGACAACAGAGCATCACAGTCCACACAAAGAAGCAAGATAAAGCAGAAGAAACAAGGGAACAGGATACAAACCCAAAACACATCCCTGAGGAAGACACAGCATTGGAACTCCTTGATAAGGAATTCAAAAGAATTGTATTTAGGTATCTTCAAAGGATTGAAAGGCAGATCAAGGGAAACACAGAAAAAACCCTAGAACAATTTTGAAAGACAATACAGGAACAAAATGACAAAATAAATGAAAAATTAGAAATGATACAAAATCTACAGATAGAAACCCAGAAGATTAATAGTAAATTTTCAGAAATAGGTAAGACATTGAATGGGCAAAGGAGCAGAATTTAATCAATGGAAGACAGAATTAGGGAGATTGAAGGCAAATACTTGAACACTTCTCTGGAAAGGCATAAATCAGAAAAAAGATCAAAACAAAATGAAGAAAGCCTAAGATTCATGTGGGATACCATCAAAAGGAATAACCTACATGTAATCAGAATTCCAGAACAGGAA
>NW_006921612.1:9791266-9792704 GCF_000298275.1 Orycteropus afer afer | reverse complement strand
GTATATATAAAAGACTGAAAGAGAAAAATGTGCAACCAAGAATTATGTACCCAGCAAAATTGTCCCTCAAATATGATGGTGAAATTAGGACATTTCCAGATAAGCAGAAATTAAAGGAATTTGTTAAAACCAGAGCAACCTTACAAGAGATGCTAAAGGGAGTCCTTTGGACAGAGATGCAAAAAACAGCCAACAACAACTAACCATTAATACACATGATAATATAAGCCAGAAACCAACCCACTATGGAAGTATCCAAAGTAAATAAGCCTACAGGATTGTAAACAGGGAACCAGAGACATTAATTGACAAATGAAGACAACTACAAGCCAAAAAGAGGGAAAAAAACTGTGTCATTACAGAACTTCTAGATGGTAGGGAAGTCAAGACAACTACAAGATAGAACAGACTGTTTTAAACTTGGGACGAAAACTATAAATCACAGGGTAACCTCAAAGAAAAATTATAAACCTTCACATCAAAAACAAAAAGAGGAGCAGCATAAATATTCAGCAGATACTAAAACAATAGCAATGAAAGAAGTGATAACATAATTCATAAACCAAACGAGCTCAGCATAGAAAATTATATGGAACAAAGAATTCAACACCATGAAAAAACACATAAAAATGACAGCAACAAATTCTTATTTGCCGATAATTATATCTGGCAAGGGGGTTATCTCTAAGATTTATAGAAAACTCCAATGCCTCAACACCAAAGTAATTAACAATCCAATTGAAAAAATGGGCAGATCACATGAATAGACACTTCACCAAGGAGGATATTCAGGTGGCCAGCTAATACATGAAGAGATGCTCACAATCATTGGCCATCAGAGAGATGTAAATCAAAACAACAATGAGATACTGTCTCACCCCAGCACTGATAGCAAGGTTCAACGAGGCAGAAATAACAAATGCTGATGGGGATGTGGAAAGTTTGGGACTCTCAAACACTGCTAGTGGGACTGTGAAGTGATACAACCACTGTGGAAAGTAATATGGTGATTCCCTAGAAAGCTGGAATTGGAGATACCATTTGACCCAGGAATCCCATTACTAGGTATATATCCTAGAGAGGTGACAGCCAGGACAGGAACAGATATATGCACACTCATGTTCATCATAGCATTATTTACAATAGCAAAAAGATGGAAAAACTTATGTGCCCATTAGTGGAAGAGTGGATGACCAAACTATAGTACATACACATAATGGAATGCTATGCAGCACTAAAGAATAATGTGGAGTCTGCAAAACACCACATAATATGGATGAACTTGGAAGACATTATGCTGAGTGGAATAAGTCAATCACAGAACAAATATAGTATTAGTTCATTGTTGTGGAGGGTCAAGGAAGGTTTATATATGGAAGGAAACTTTATTTTTTGGTTGCCAGGGGTGGGAGGGGAGGGGAGGGAATACTGAAAAAAA
>NW_006921612.1:9776829-9777952 GCF_000298275.1 Orycteropus afer afer | reverse complement strand
CTTCCTTCCGAGGAGTGGCTGGTGGGTTTGAACCGCCAGCCTTCTGGTTAGCAGTCAAGTGCCTTAGTCACTATGCTACCAGAGCTCCTGCACATTATTATTATCCAAAGGTTATAGATAAATAACCTGTGGCACAGACAAGTTAGCAAATAAAAAAAGTAAACAAAATGAACACACTGCTGTCAATTTGATTCCAACTCATCTAGTGACCCTATAGGAAAGAATAGAACTGCCCCCATAGTGTTTCCAAAGCTGTAGTCTTTATGGAAGCAAATTGCTACATCTTTCTACCATGGAGAAGCTGGTGAGTTCAAACCACCAACTTTTCAGTTTGTGTCTCTGTACTTTAACCACTGCACCACCAGGTTGCTTTTACACTATAGCAAAAAGGAAAAAGGAACTAAGAAAAAAGATGTTCTAAAAGTTAACTAGCAGTGAACTAAACAGGAGATGAATGAAAAAAGAATCCCAGGTTGGTAGTTGAGCAGTATTCCTAGAAAGAACTCCATTTACATATACCATATAATTAAGAACCATGGTCATAAATACGTGATGAGGGCTTATATCCCTTCCATCAATGGTGACAACAACAAAAACAGAAAAGGAAATTTTAAAAAATACCAGGGAGTGGGGGAGAGAGCTATACAAGAAAATCATGGCCTGAATGTGAAATAAATTAATTGGTGGCCTAATTTTGGAGCAATGGATTGAGGTTAAGAGGAAAAAAAAAAAAAGAGAAAGCAATTAATCTCAATCCTTGGAAGATTATCCTTCATATAGCTACAGTTTGGTGAGCTATATTTAAATATTGCTGTGCATATCTTTATAAAAAATACATTTCCTTGTCTATTTATTTTGCTTTGAAAATAAATAAATAACCATAATAATATAAGTGCTGATTAATTTTTATTTCAGAATTATTCTTAAAAGCATAGAACTCTAATTATAGAATTTATAGGAAATTTAATTTCTAAATTATAAAATGAATTATGTGCTGTTGTTGTTGTTATGGGTCCTCAAGTCAAACCCAACTCATAGCAACCCCTCCTTGGGTTTCCGAGGCAGTATCACTACGGAAGTAGATTGCCCAACCTTCCTTCCGAGGAGTGGCTGGTGGGTTTGA
>NW_006921612.1:9754305-9775914 GCF_000298275.1 Orycteropus afer afer | reverse complement strand
TAATAAACCCTGTAATCTGTGAGTTCTGTGTGGCCACTGTAGCATATTATCGAACCCAGGAGAGAGGTGGTGGGTGCTTTGGGAGGAACGGTTGGAGAAAGGGCTGGAGGGAGGCAGCATGTCTGGCCTGGCAGGAATAGGCCTTGGGTTACTACTGGTAATCCTGTCTTCCTCTTGTAGGGTTAGAGGAGGTCAGAAGATGTGGCCTCCTTGCAGTTTTAGCAGATGCCCTAGGTACTATGCTATCAGAGCTCCTGGAACATGAATAGAGAAGCATATACTTAAAGTTTTGAAGGTGCAGACAAACTTTAAAAATATATAACCAAAAAAATTCAGCATGTGAAAAAGATTAGAGAGTATGTAAAGGCACTAAATTCTGTCTTTGCTAGTAAGGAGTTGTTAATACACACCATGCAAAGTTGATTGACTGATCAAGAAAATAGTAGTGAAAACAATTTTAGGTAAAGTTATAGTGATAATTTCAAGGAGAATTAAAAGCGAAACTGATTATCTTTGGGGGACTGAGGATGAGGGAATATCTAGAGAGAAACTTTTTTTGTATCATGCTGCTTAATTATTTTTATCATGTGCATGTAGTACTTTTGTAATTTAAAAAGCAATTTTTTTAATCATCAGTAATTTTTCTGTTGGGGAAGAAAATAGCCAAATGATGTAGTCTATGGGATTTTTTCTAGAAGCTTAATAATAGATATCACTAACAAAGCACTGCTGAAATAATGAATTTCTGAGTCTTGAAATGTCTTAAAGTTTTTCTCAAATTGCAAATCTTCCTGTGTGTGTTTCTCCAATTCCTACTTATCAGACATACTACTAAGTTCAAATTATAAAAATCTTACCTGTAATTGAAGCCAGCTGCAACCTTTTTGACAAGTACTAATTGCCGATAATGATTTAAGTGCTGTAAATTCACATGCCACAATTGTTTTAAATAGGAGAACCTCTCACAGCTTTCTCTGAAAAGAACTGTTAATCTTTGCTGCTGACTTATCAAATCCTTCAGTCACCTGTTTGCCATCATTTTCATGGGCTGATAACGTGTTTATTAGAGCCATAATGTGCAGGTGGAAGCATAAAGGTCTCATTTGATGGCATTGGAATTTCATTTAACATTTCTATATGGGGAAACTTGGCAGAAGCAGCAGCCTTGGCTATAACAGAGAAAGACAATAAAGGGACTTTAAAAAAAAAATTCAAGGCAAATAAAAGTCAGCTTTTTTTTTAATATCTAGATGATATAACTGGGTATATCATTAGCTCTAATTGGTACTGAGCAAAACTGGGAGGCTGCAGGGTTGAAGTGAGCCCTCTCCCTCTCACTCTGCATCCTTGCCTCTCTTTTAGGGTCTCTGATCTTTCTTCTTTCCCCCCAATGCTGTGTCAGTTCTCCTTGTCTGCTCATTTATGGGGCTTTTAGCATTTTCACATACCACAAGGGAGTGTCAGTTGATATAACCTCTAAGTGACAGGAAGGAGAACAATCTGACAAAAAATACTTAAAAGTTAACATACCCTATGATGTTGCGATTGTGTTCTTGTCCTATGCCATCAATTTTAATGTAACAACTCCTAGTGACCCTAGGAAGGGTAGAAATGCCTCAGAGGGTTCCCAAGGCTAGCAATCTTTATGGAAACAGATTGCCACATCTTTCTCCTATGGAGCAGCTGGTGGATTCAAACTACAGACTTTGCAGTTAGCTGTCAAGCTCTTAACCACTGTGCTGTCAGGACTCCTTGCAATTATACATCTAAGGATTTATTTAAAGAAAATAACAATGAATAGTGTGCAAAATTTTAGCTATAAGAATATTAATCAAGGTGTTGTTTATCATGGTGTATCACTGGAAACAAATAAATGCCCCTCAATGGGGAATTGGTTCAATACATTACAGCTCAGCCATAGAAAGGATGTGCAGCTTCAGATTATCCATAGAATCTGACAGCAGGTTCAACAGCATGGACAACCATTGACAAAGGGTATGATCATCAGCAAATTGCTAAAGCTCTTGTTGTTATGTGCCATCTAGTCAGACCCGACTCATAGTGAGCCCTCCTTGGCTTTCCGAGGCAGTATCATTACAGAAGTAGATTGCCCCATCTTCCTTCCAAGGAGTGGCTGGTGGGTTTGAACTGCCAGCCTTCTGTTACAGTCTCAAATTCCTCATTTGTAAAATAGGATTATCAGTACCTTACCTCATCTGGTCATTGAGGGATTATAGGACCTAATGTACATCAAATGTTTGGCACAGTGTCTGGCATGTTGTAAATATTTGATGAATGCTGCTTAATAACAAGAAAAACAACAATAATGAAGTATTTGACCATACCAATCATGTTGAAATTGAATATATACTGATGTAGAAAATACCTGTGAAAGTGAGTGGAGGGCAAAAATTAAGTTTTTCTTAACTTCATTGAAGGAATGGAATATATACATAATAAAAGATTAATTACCAAAGGAAAATGTTAATGGTGATTCTCTGTGAATAGAAGAATAATATTTTCTATTCTCTGTATGTATAAACTTTCTACAATGAACACATTTTACTTTAATAAAGAGACAAAAAAAATGGATTTATAAAAATATTCCTGTTTCAGATTACTATAATTTACCACGCTTATTCAATGCGTACACTAAGCAAATAATCTGAAAAGCTGGACTATGTGAAGAATGCAACATCAGGATTGGAGGAAGATTAATTAACAACCTGCAATATGCAGATGATACAACCTTGCTTGCTGAAAGTAAAGAAGACTTGATCAAGATCAAAGACTATAGCCTTCAGTATGGATTATACATCAACATAAAGAAAAGAAGAATCCTTACAACTGGACCAATAAGCAACATTGTGATAAACGGAGACAAAATTAAAGTTGTCAAGGATTTAATTTTTCTTGGATCCACAACTCATGGAAACAGCAGTCAAGAAATCAAATGATGTATTGCATTGGGTGAATCTGCTGCAAAATAACTCTTTAAAGTGTTACAAAGCAAAGATGTCACATTTGACTAAGGTGTACCTGACCCAAGGCGTGGTATTTTCAATAGCCTTATATGCATGCAAAAGCTGGGCAGTGAATAAGGAAGGCTGAAAAAGACTTGATGCATGTGAATTATGGTGTTAGAGAAGAATATTGAATATATTATGGACCCCCAGAAGAACGAATAAATCTGTCTTGGAAGAAGTACAGCCAATTCTGCTTAGAAGCAAGGATGGTGAGACTTCATTTCCCATGCTTAGGACACATTATCAGAAGGAGCCAGTACCTGGAAAAGGACATCCTGCTTTCTAAAGTAGAGGGTCAGCAAAAAACAAAGTAGACATTCAACAAGATGGATTGACACAGTGACTGCAACAATGAGTTCAAACATAGTTAATTCTGAGGGTGGCACAAGACCAGGAAGTGTTTCTCTTGTACTTGTATGTAGGGTCCCTATGAGTCGAACTTATACAACAGCACTTAACAACACAGAATCTCAGAATTAGAAAAAGCTTTATCAATTGCTGTCTAGTAACTCTATGAGTGTTAGTTTAGAACTGTTCTCCACAAGGTTTTCAGTGTGGCTTTTTCAGGAGTAGATCACTATGGCTTTCTTTCTAGTAGTCTCTTGGTATACTCATTTCATTAACCTTTGGGTTAGCACCCAAGTGATTAACTGTCTATACCACCTAGGGAGAAACGTTAAGAAAAAGAAGAGTGCTGACTTCTCTGACCCTTTCATTCATCCAAGAACAAGCACATAAACCTAGAGTTCCCCATGATTCCACCAGTGCAACCAGAATCCAACACAAAGCATATATATCTAGTTATCTCCAGAGACCAGAACTGTCTTGGTCTGTTCCTCTACTACCCTTGTTACATGAATAATGCTGTGAATATAGCAGGAACTCAAAATATATTTTTGATTATGAATATGTGAATGTGAGTAACACATGTTCTCAAATGACTATCTACTAGAACATTGTTAGAGGACAAAGAGCTGTGAAAGCCACAGTTCATTCTCCTGGAGATATCAGGAAAGCTTCCTAGAGAGAACAATGAGTCCAAAAGTTTTATACTGAAGAACCAGGCATGTTTTTCTGTTGTTAACTACCATCAAGTTATTTCTAATTCATGGCGAACCCAGATGTGCAAAGTTGAATGATCTGTGGGATTTTCAAGGCTGTGATCTCTTGGAAGCAAATCCCCAGGACTGTTTACTGAGGTGACTCTGGATAGGTCCGAACTACCAACCAGCACTTAACCATTTGTGGCACCAGGGTCTTGTAGGAACTGGAAATGCACTGTGAGTTGAGGAAGAGACTATTGTCTTAGCATGGCAAGGCTTAAAGTCTGGGCAAAATAACACTTTAGGAGATTGGGAAAGAAGTGACCAGAACTGAGTTCTATTCTTCCAGGTATTCCTAGGCTTACATAAGAACTCAGTTTGCTCTCTGAGAAAAATAATTGAAGATAAATTGTTAGTAGCTGGTAGTAGCTTGATGTATTTTCTGTCCAGATAACATTTGCATTTTCACTGGGGCCCCTGTGACTTCACCAGCAGAAATGTGAGACTTGTAGGTAATGAGGGCAGGGCAGGCAGGAAGAGGTTCTCAGGCAGGGAGTGCCTCTCAGCCCTCAGTAAATCACCTCACACTGACAGCTAACTTCCCCACCCCAGAGTATCTCACTCCAGGGAGACACTATAAAAGATAACCCCACACACCTTTCCTCCAACCACTCTAATATCCCAACGCTTCTCTCACATTCTCAAACAAATATACTCCTAGGGACATTTTTATGGTGGATATTTTTTTCATTTAAAGGTAATCACATTTTCCTTTTCATCTGCTTTTCTGGACCTCTTACAATGTGAGAGGTTGAAAGAAGTTCAAAAAAAGAAAAAAATAAGTCACTGCTTTCCCACAATTCAATTTTTCATCACTAATCTCCTATTCATAAGCACTTAAGACATTACACTTTGTACTATTGGAACACATTATTTCCCTGGGAGACTCGATGTCTGTTTTGATAGGAGCAATTTATCAGTCTGGTGAAACCATATTGCTCTTTGGAAGGCAGGGCCCAGGATTTATGAATCCCTTTACACTGAGAGTGAATTTAATTCCCAGGGGTAAAAGCAGTATTAAAAGATTTGGCCTGCTGCACCTGTGGCATTTGAGATGGTGGCTTCCAAAGTGTGTGGCAGCTGAGCCTAGCAAACATCTCCTCTCCTACTCACACCCATATCTGTATTGTGTTGTAAAAGGCTTCACCTTCCCAAATATGGAGAAAACTCATTTTGTTGTTGTTAGGTGCTGTCGAGTGTCTCCGACTCATAGCAACCCTATGCACAGCAGAATGAAGCACCACCCAGTCCTGAGGCAGCTCCACAATCCCTGTTATACTTGAGCCCATCAGGGCAGCCACTGTGTCAATCCATCTGGTTGCGGGCCTTCCCCTCCTTTGCCAACCCTCCACCTTACCAAGCATGACATCCTTCTCCAGGGAATGGTCCCTTCTGACAACATGACCAAAGTAGGTGAGACGAAGTCTGGCCATTCTCACTTCCAAGGAGTATTCCAGCTGCGTTCCTCCACAACAGATTGGTTAGTTCTTTTAGCAGTCCATGGTACTTTCAACATTCTTCTCCAGCAGCACAACTCAAAAGCATCAATTCTTCTTTGGTCTTCTTTATTCACTGTCCAGCTCTCACATGCATATGAGATGATTGAAAATATGGCTTGGGTCAGGGGTACCTTAGTCCTCAAGGAGACATCTTTACTACTCAGGACTTGAAAGAGGTCCTTTGCAGCTGACTTGCCCAGTGCTACATGTCATCTTATGTCCTGACTGCTGCCTCCATTGGTGTCGATTATAGAACCAAGCAATGTGAAGTCTTTGACAACTTAAATCTTTTCTCCAAGCAATGTGAAGTCTTTGACAACTTAAATCTTTTCTCCATTCATCGTGAATGGAGGTCCAGTTGTGAGAATTTTTGTTTTCATTATATTGAGATGTAATCCATACTGCAGACTGTATTCTTCAATCTTCAGCAGTAAGTGCTTCAAGTCATCCTCATTTTCAGAAAGCAAAGTTGTGTCATCAGCATATCTCAGGTTGTTAACGAGCCTTCTTCCAATCCTGATGCCACATTCTTCTTCCTATAGTTCAGCTTCTTGAATTATTTGCTCAGCATATAGATTGAATAAATATGGTGAAAGGATACAACCCTGATGCCCTCCCTTCCTGATTTTAAACCATGCAGTGTCCCCTTGTTCTGTTTGCATGACAGCCTCCTGGTCTAGGTACAGGTTCCTCATGAGTACAATTAAGTGTTCTGGCGTTCCATTCTTCTCAATGTTATCCACAATTGATTATGATCCACACAATCAAATGCTTTGGCATAGTCTATAAAACACAAGTAAACATCTTTCTGGTATTCTTTGCTTTGAGCCAATATCCATCTGACATCAGCAATGATATCCCTTGTTCCATGTCCTCTTCTGAATCCAGCCTGCACCTCTAGATGTTCTCTGTCAATATACTGCTGCAACCGTTTTTGAATGATCTTAGCAAGATTTTATTCTGTGTGATATTAATGATATTGTTAGGTAATTTCCACATTCTTCAGGATTACCTTTCTTTGGAATGGGTAGAAGTATGGCTCTCTTCCAGTCAGTTGGCCAGGTAGCTATCTTCCAAACCTCTTGGCATAACAGAGTGAATGCCTCCCATGGGGCATCCATTTGTTGAAATATCTCAATGGGTGTTCCGTCAATTCCTGGAGCCTTGTTCTTTGCCACTTTCTTCATTGCAGCTTCGACTTCCTCCTTCAATACCACTGGTTCTTGATCATATGCCACCTCCTGAAATGGATGAACATCAACCAGTTCTTTTTGGTGCAGTGACTCTGTGTTTTCCATCTTCTTTGGCTTTGGTGGTTGGTGCATAAATTTGAATAATAGAAGTATTAACTGGTCTTCCTTGTAGGCATATGGATATTATCCTATCACTGACAGCATTGTACTTCAGGACAGATCTTGAAACATCCTTTGTGATGATGAATGTCACACCATTCCTCTTCAAATTTTCATTCCAGCCAAACCAGTCCTTTTCAGCTCACTAATGCCTAGGACATCAATCTTTATGCATTCTATTCATTTTTGACAACTTCTAATTTTCTTAGACTCATACTTCATACATTCCATGTTCCTATTATTGATGGATGTTTGCAGCTGTTTCTCCTCAATTTGGGTCATGCCATGTCAGCAAATGGAGGTCTTAAAAGCTTTACTTTATCCATATCAGTAAGGTTGGTACTACTTTGATGAGGCAGCTCTTTCCTAGTTGTATTTTGAAAGCCTTCTGACCTAATGGGCTCGTTCTCCTGCACTGTATTGGATAATGTTTCCAAGCTGTTCATAAAGTTGCCCGTAATTTATCAGACAGTGTTTCTCTGCTATTCATTAGGTTTTCCCTGGCCAATTCTTCGAGAAGTAGATGGCCTCTTCCTTCTTCCTAGTCTGTCTCAGTCTGTAAGCTGCATTGAAACCTATGCACCATTGAAACCAAGTGCAACCCTGCTAACACACACTGGTGGCACAGCCTCAAGCCTCATAGCATCACACAAGCCACAATAACACAACAAACTGACAGACTTGTTTGCCTCACTTAGATGTTCAAAACCTCTCCACCCTCCCCTTACCTGGATCCCTGGATGCTTCTCTGCTCTGTCGTCCCCTCTGGCTTCTCTTCACCCCATTTTCCTGGCTGGTGGGGGTGGGGCCTGGGTCCCTCCCTTTACCTGAATGCCTGGCTGCTGCTCATTTAGGGCATGAAATCCAATAAAGTTGGATGTAAAACAATGGTTTCAGTTATAATGAATTCAAGCTAACAGAATTGATTGCTAGAAAATTTTTCATTCTTTTTAAAATATTTTTTTAATTAGTGTTTTGAAATTGTCAATTTAAGATAACTTTTCAAAGTATCCATTTCTGCTGTTAGATATTTTTAAATTTTTTTCATTTTCATGAAAGTGTACACTGCCAAAGATTCACCATTTCAATAACTTCTACATGTACAATTCAGTGATATTGCTAATATTCTTCAAGTTGTGCTACCATTCTCATTATCATTTGTCACATTATTCCATCATCACTATCTTAAACTAACTCCCCCTAAGTTTCCCATCCAACTTTTCAAATTGCTGTGTCCATTTGATCTCACATACATAATTCTTTAGAAGAGCACAATGCTCAAAGGAGACCTACTTTTAATAGGTAAAATAAGCTATATTTTGATTCAAAGATTTCATGGCATAATTTTGATTGAAAGTTTAAAGATTATTTCCAGGCAATAGTTTCAGGGTCTTACCCAGCCTCAAAGGCTCCAGAAAGTCTAGATTCCACTGAGAATTTTAGATCCTATTCCACAGTTCTCTCCTTTTGATTAGAATTATTCTATAGAATCTTTGATCAAAACAAAAATTCAGTAATTATGACTAGGCACTATCCTGTTCTTCTAGTCTTATGGCAGAGGAGGTAGGTGGTCATAGAAGCAACCAGACACATTTTATTTTAAAGCTCCAAACTGAACTCTTACCATATTTTGGGTAATTCTTTCTTACAATTCACAGTGTCTTGTTTCCTTATATGGGCAGTGGTGATTCAGTGGTAGAATTTTTGCCTTCTATGTAAGAGAGCTGGCTTCAATTCCCAGCCGATGTACCTCATGTGCAACCACTTACATCAGTGGAGTCTTGAGTGTTGCCATGATGCTGAACAGGTTCCAGCAAGGTTTCTAGACTAAAGAAGACTAAGAAGAAAGGCCTGGCAATCTACTTCTAAAAGTCAGCCAATAAAAATCCTTGAATCACAATGGTCCAATCCCATTGTGTATGAGCTCATCATGAATCAGGGGCCAACTTGAGTACAGTTAATAACAATAACAACAGTTTTCTCATATGCATTGTAGTCCATATAAGATATTTTATAAGGCACTGGTTCTCAATATTGGCTGCACATTTGAATCACCTGGGGAGTTTTTAAAGCTACTTATGCCTGAGTTCTATCTTACCTCTCTCACTACCACCCCCAAGAGTCTGATGCAATTGGAATGGAGTGTAGCTGGAGCATATGGATTTAAAAAAAAAGAAATCCTAGGTGATTCTAATGTATAGCCAACTTTGAGAACCACTGCTATAATGTAATAAATTTAGTATTTTTAAAACAAACACAGCAAAGTTTCAAATTAGTCATCTTTCTTATAAATAGTCATCTATTTTAAATGTATCAAACCTGACTTTCCAAATAGTTTCATTGATCTTATTGGTAATTGGACAAATATGTCTTATATCATCAAAGACAAGTGTGGTGTTTACATAATGAATTGTCTTTACCTTCTTTAAAATTTGTGTGAAAATCAATGATCCTAGCTATTAGCAGTATTTTAACTCTACAGATGTTGCAACCTATCAAAGATCACACTTGTATCAGTTTAAGTTCATGCATTACTTGATATTTATTAATTGTGCCAAATAACGATCACTCATTTTCTGCTCCTACTTCTACTCAACATCTCTGCTTCTCATCTATCCTCTCTCTATTCATTCGGCCAGCAGCCCTCTCTTAGGCACTGGTATTACAATAACGAGTAAGATATGATCTCTGTCTTAAAGGAGCTCACAATCTGGAGAGGAAAGTAGACAAGTAAACAGAAATAATGGAAAAGTGTGGGAAATGCTATGCAAGAGGTAAGCTGATGGTACAGAGAAAGCACAGAAGACAGAATCTAACACTGTCTTAGGCAGGGCAGATGGCTGTCACAATCACAATTTGTTACTGTTGCAAAATCAGTATTGTATTATTAAACTCTTAAAATACTGAACATCATGTGTTGGACATAGGTTTTGCATTTTTATTTATTCAACAGAACTAAATGAATATATTTATTCAACATTTAGAATATTAATGAAATATGAAAGTATTAGGATTCATGTTATGTTATTTGATATTCTTTCTTGTTGTTGTTGTTATGTGCTAGCGATCACTATGGAAGTAGATTGCCCAAACATCCTTCCAAGGGGTGCCTGGTAGGTTTGAACCACCAGCCTTCTGGTTAGCAGTCAAGTGCCTTAGGCACGATGCTACCAGAGCTCCCTCTTTCTTGTTAGGGGGTAATAGATTTGTCATGGATTAAATTGTGTTTCCCAAAAATATGAGCTGTAAATTCTAATGTCTATACCTGTGGTTATAATTCCATTTGGTAATGGGTGGTCTTTGTTATGTTAATGAACAGGATCAGTGCAGGGTGTGTTTTAAGTCAATCTCTTTTGAGATATAAAAGAGATTAAACAAGCAGGAGAAAGCAGCGATGGGGGAAGAGAGATGCAAAGCCTCAGGAAAGCTGTCCAGGAGCATATCAGAAGAGATAAGGACTTTCCTCCAGAACTGACAGAGAAAGAAAGACTTCCCCCAGAGCTGGCATCTTGAATTCAGACTTCTAGCCCTCTAAACTAAGAAAATTAATTTGTTTGTTAAAGCCACCCATTTATGCTATTCTGTTACAGCAGTACTAGATAAATAAGACCATATATGCCAAAAACTCTATTTCAGTCTTGCTGGATCTTTTAAAAGTACAAAACTCACAACCAAGGACATGTTTCCACATCAATAATGCTGCATACTTAATGGCTGTCACCAGGGTCAAGAATGCTGTGATCTTTCTGAGATTTCCTTTTTAAATATCACTGACAATGGGGAATTCTTCACATTAGTAGGTCACCACATGATAAAGCTTCTGCCTATTTTAAGACCAAATACAGAATACTGAAGAATCAAAGATCAACGCAAATATCAAGAATTTCTAGGCTCCTAGGAAGCAGCCTCGGAGAAATGCCACAGTGGGAAACAGGGCAGAAGGAGGCAAAGTAACCTTGTCCACATACTTGATGTTATGGCTTACAGGGCTGCATAAAAAGCACAAATTAGGATATAAATCAAAAGATTCTGAGCAAGTTGATAATATCAAAAGGGAGGGAATGCATGTGGTGTTTTCCTTTCCCCCTTTTGAAATGAGTTTAGGGTCTGATTTTCATCTTTATGTTCTTACAAAATTGGAACTCTAAGGAATATTAGAGATAACTTAACCTGGTATTAATTTACAAATGAGAGAGCCGAGGTTTGGAGAGGTGAACAAATGGCTAGCAACATACTTTGAGAAAAGGTCAGAGTCAGAACTGAAACAGTAGGTTTCTTAACTCCCAGCCCATAACTCTCTCCATTATCTACAGGATGGTAACTAAAGTATTCCTAAAATACTTACCACTGCTAAGAACTCTAATTCTCACTGCTACTACTATAGCAAACCTATCACTAGTTAACTCATGCACTGGCTACAAATCTCAGGCTACAGGTTTGAGTGTATAAAAAATATTTAGTCTATTTTTCACTCAAACTCACTGCCGTCGAGTCAGATCCGACTCATAGCGACCCCTCCTTGGGTTTCCAAGGCAGTATCACTATGGAAGTAGATTGCTTACTATTATGGCATTTTATTTCAGAGTCTCATGTCCTCCTTTTCAGAATTGCATCAAAGTCTAGAGTGCCAAGACAATGGGGATGGGGGGTCATGAATTGATACATTTGGCCCTTGGTCATCTATCAAGGTGGTATCCACAAACATGTTTTCATTCCATCTGGTTTTCTGATGTCAGTTCATGCAACTTACCACAATGTTGTCCTTTCCCCTTGTCCCTGGCTACAGGAATAAATATTCTCTGCTATTTTGTGCTGTTCTCATACTACACTGAGGTGAGACAGGACACATGGGGGAGCCTACGAGGAGGCTGCTTCAAGCCTGTCCACCTAAACATCCAAAGTTAACAAGCCACTTTTCCTGGCCCTACTTAGGAAATTTCAACAGTAACAAGAGCTTTCTGCCTTCAAGGAGTTCTCAAAACATATCTGGGAGTTCTATATGGATCCTCCACCCACCCACTCCAACTGGGGACTCAGGACTGACCATGGGTATGTGGGTAAAGGCAGAGACCCAGATATCTTCTCAGGGACCCAGAAGGTCCAGGTTCTCTTCTTACCCGTCCCAAAACTCTAGATCCTTTATTTAATATCAGGGCAACGGGGGAAAAAAAATGACTCTGACCTAGTATTCTTCCAAATGTGTTGTTCATACTTGAGTTCTTCTTTTGAAATTCAAAAGCTAAGAATCGATTTCCCTATTCTTCTGAATTCATCTCCCTTGTGGCAATGAGTGCTGAGCTTCCCAAAGTAGAAGGTATGGAGTATTAGGAACATAGGGGAAGGATCAATGAGTAATAACTCAGAATATTACTCTACCTCACCAAGATCAAAGTGCCAACATGGCCAAATGTACAACTTGGGTCATCACACGGGGCTCTTTAGCTCTACCGCAACCTACATCTCAGGCCCAGTCAGTTTCAAATATGCTAGGCACAAAGCAGGAATTGAGATAAGATACACCAAAGAATTAGTACAAGCTATCTCTACTAGCAGGGGCAGAATGAAACCTACTAATGGTATGTCAGCATTGCTTTTTACTCTGAAGTCCACCACAAAATGAATGCATCCTCTCTGAGCTCTAATTGTTCTTATCTGTACAATGCAGATAACACTATCTACTTTGCAGTGTTCTTATAAAGATTGCAGATAGGGTATGTAAAGCCTTAGCATGGTGCATATGGATAGTTGTTGCACAATAAATAGTAGCTACTGTTTAAATTTTTCTCTTCTGTATTATTATTCACATCCTTTTTAATAATTGTGAAGTTTCCAGTTGGCATCCTTCTAGGTTTACCAGCTGACATAGTATTAGTAAGGAGACACTAGGCCATAATTTTAGTCACAACACCACAGGGTACATGAAGAACGATGTGTTTGACAAAAGCCTACATTTGTAAGATTATCTAAAAAATGTGAACCATTGCTAATGAAAGCGGTTTGGCAAGGGTATGAATGACTCAGGTAAGACCATTCCCATTTCTAGAAAAACAACTCAAACAGCTTTGTCTTACAAAGAACAAGTCTGTAACACAATTACTGTAAGTTATAGCCCCTTATACACATTATGTAAACCAGTGGTTTTCATAGCCCCTCCCTTGTTCATCATGCTAGGTCGTCACTAACCCCTCAGTCCACTCCAGTAACACTCACCTGGGTGTTAAAAAATGCAAGTCCCAAACCCACTCCCCAGAGATTTTTGATTCAGAATGACTGCCATGTGGTCATTTAAGGACTTCATGAAGGAGAAAGAATTTCAGAAAGCATCTGCAGGAATTGCACCTGAGAATGCTTTCACAGAAGGACATTCCAACTGAGAGCAGGTGCAGACTTGTGGGGTTTCTCATGCACATCTTGCTGGATGTGTCCCAGTCAGACTTGCTGTACAGCATTCACGTTGGTCAAAAGCATAAAGCAAACCTTTGCCCATCCCTTTGCTTCATTTGGGTACTCCACAGATTTTCTTTTGACAGGTTGTACTACTTTCAGATAATTGTACTGAGTAATCAAACTGACATAACTACCATACTTGCTCATTTTTCATAATCATAAGAGCTAGCAGTGTTTTAACCAATAATCTCCTGAAACTGCATTTTATATAAACTTGGAGCCAGCCCTGACTGTACCCAGCCCAACACCTCCTGGAATAGGTTTTCCTCATGGAACCCTTGCCAGGGTAAACAGTTTATAGTACCAATGTGCAGAATCCAGTTTCATCCAGAACTCTACTCAAGTCTCACAGTCTCACCTTTTCAAACACTCTAAATACCTAGAAACTCATATGAAGCTAACCAGTTATGCCAGTATGAGTCCACTAATAACTGGGAACTCTGGAACATACATTAGCAATGGTTTCCATTTGGTCTAATGGTGAAATAGGTCAATGATATTTTCTCTCTCTCTCTCTTTTTTTTTTTGTTAACAATAAAGTTCAAAGTCCCACACCAAGAGCTGCATTAAGATCGATGGCTTGGTCAAACAACCCTCCAGAATCAAGACAGTAATAAAATAATAGCTAAAAGCCCTCACTCACATGGAGCTTACTCCACCAACCTCTATTTTGAGCACTTTATTCACATTAATTCATTTAATCCTCACAATAGCCCAATGAAGTCAATACTATTATTATCCTCAATGAAGAAACTGAGGCACAAAGAGCTTTAGGCCACAGAAGCAGTAAAGCCTACTACTAACCCAGGCAGTATGGCTCAAGAATCCACACTCTTGAATGCAGGTGTTCAAGAAGTAGGGTAGAGGGTATCTGGATATGGGCCTGAGGACAAAAGAGTTTTAAAGGGAAAGAAGGGGATTTTCAGAAGCATGACATTCATTATATAACTCTTTCCAAGGCAGCATCCAGTCATCTCCAGTCACCAAGATTAATTCACTCCATCTTTCTTCCATTCAATATGGTACTGTGTGAGGCTCATGAAGTGAGTAAAAATGGTTCCCATCTTGAGATGCCCAAGTATAATAATACATCACCATATTGAGCAATCAGGGCTGTAATAGGAGAAAGAAAGTTGTTTCTTTTACGGAGGCCAGGAACAGTGTATAATTTATATCAGTTTTAGAACCATGCCCCAGTGAAGGTACCCAGGAGCCACGTACCACCTTACAGAAGTTTCTCCAGATGTATCCTGCTGTGTCCAGGCATCCTGTCAGCAGAGGCTATCCCACAATCAGGCCAAAGCATAAGAAAAAAGATGTCACTAGCTGTATTCTAGGCATCACTATCTCTCACCTTGCCTCCAACACATTCAAATGCCATAAGCCTTTACTCTGGAATGTGGAGCATGGGTGTATTTCCCACTTCATGAATCCAGTTTTATATGAAGGCACAGGGAAAGAAACCATACTAAGGAGAAAGCCCAGCCCAACTCTCCAACTCTAGTTTGGAGAACACAGAACAAGCAAGTTATCACAATGGAAAATGATACAATACAGTCCAAGATAACAGCAGGTGTGCCTATTAAAAATAATAGGCAAGGTGATTTCATAGACTCTATGGGAATTTCCCCAAATCCAATCATCAGCAACCAATTTAACATCTTCAATTAACACACACACACACACACACACACACACACACACATATATATATATATATAGGCCTTCATAAATTACTTGTAAGAAAACTTTTAACAGTAAAACAGTGTTTTTATCTTGACCCAAATACTAAATACAGCTTAATTGGCATAACTCAGTGAAAGATGCTCTTAAAGCACAGTGATGATTCGCTTACTCACAATGATGTGCTCAGATCTAGCTGTCAGAAGGCAACTGACTAATAAGCATTTAGGCAATAGTGTCTGTTTGCTGAGAGAATTAAGGATTTTTTTTTCTTGAGTTTTTAAAAACTGTGCCAAATTCTTGCTGACTGGTAACCCTATACAATGGCATATCTTACTTTACCATTTATCATTGAATGTGGCTCCAATTCACGGTGAACCCATGTGTTTCAGAGTAGAACTCTGCTCCACAGGGTCTTTCATGGCTTATTTTCAGAAATAGATGCCCAGGCTTCCCTTCTGAGGCACCTCTGAGTGGATGTAAACCGCCATATTTTGGTTAGCAGCTGAGTGTGTTAACTGTTTGCACCACTCAGGGACTTCTATACAATGGCATAGGGAGGGGATAATGACATCTCAAAAGTCTATTTAAGCCTAAAACACCCTCCCCATATTATTGGTTCTGCCCTGGATCTCACTGGGAGAGGACAGTAAAGTGTAGGAATATCCGGAGCTCTGGTAGCATAGTGGCTAAGACACTTGCCTGCTAACCAGACGGCTGGCGGTTCAAACCCACCAGCCACTCCTCGGAAGGAAGGTTGGGCAATCCTACTTCCGTAGTGATACTGCCTCAGAAACCCAAGGAGGGGTCGCTATGAGTCGGGGCCGACTCGACAGCACACAACAACAACAACAAGAGCCTCAATGAACCCACTCTACCTATTCATTAAAAAAAAAAAAAAAAAAAAAACCTCACTGCTGTCGAGTCAGATCAGATCATAGTGATGCCTCCTTGGGTATCCGAGGTGGTATCACTACAGAAATAGATTACCCCATCTTCCTCTGAGGAGTGGCTGGCTGTGGGTGAACTGCCAGCCTTCTGGTTAGCAGTCAAATGCCTTAGGCAGTACGCCACCAGAACTCCTTACCTATTAATAGCTCAGCACAAAACTAGATAAATAGAAGGCATTTGGGAAAAGAAAAAACTGCATTCCTAGAGAAGAACACACAATCAGCAAAAATAATATGATTCAAAGATTACTGGGCAGGAAATGTCATAGAATGAAGTATCTTGATGAAAACAACCAAGAAAATGAAAGCATCTGTCTAGTACCTGAAAACTAAACTATTCTGCCCACTGGCCACCCCACATACACACAAAAGCCCATCTATAGCACCCAAATACAGCCTGGTCTGAAGAATTAAACGAAGTCCCCATCTTCTCCATGCCTTCCAAACACACACACCACCATCATCCAGTCTTCATCCCTACACCAAAAACAAAAGGCGGAAGAGACTGCAGATAAGTCTTGGTGCTGCTTTTAAAGAACTAGATCTCCTAGATTCCGTGATCTTCTTAAGTACATGGCTCTACTGGGGGTTAGATGTGCTCCTCTGAGGAAGTCTCAAACTATGCAGTTTACAAACTGGGATGTATGTCTTTCTTGGATGTAAACTTTATCATTGGGACATTCTATTGCTCATTTTGATGACCTATTTATTTATTTATTTATTTTTTGATCATGTCTTATACATTCATTGTATAAATATGATTAAAAAAAAGTAAAATTTTTAGACTATTGAATGAAAGTGAATAAAACTTAAATTCACTTCTGGAAATGTCACAGATATGCACGGTGTATGCATGGAAGCTCTCTGCCAGAACTTCTAATATAATTTTGTAATTTTCTCCTGTTATATGTATATGCATTATTTCTGTGGATGCCTTATTTGTGGAAAAATAAGGTATTAAATTACGTTCTCTTCAGATAATTTTTTTTTTTCCAATAGTGGCTTGGGTTAAAGTTTACAGAGCTAATTAGCTTTCTGTTCAATAATCTATACACATTTTGTCTCATATATAACATTGATTGCAATTCCCTCAACATAACAGCACCGTTCCTGCTTCCTCCCTGTGTTCCCTATCTCAATTGGCCCTTCTTTCCTGTCCCCTCCCACCTTCTGAGCTTTATTTTTGGGCAAATGCTGCCCTTTTGTTCTCTTATGGTTGATTGTTCTGAGGAGTATATTCCTCAAGAGTGTTCCTGTTCATTTTATAGGCCTGTCTGTTGTTTGGATACAAGGTGATCCCTGGGGGGATTTCGGATAAAGTTTGAATAATGTCTAAAAGTCACAGTCTCAGGGTGCGGGGGATGCTGAGGCCATGCCCCAGGCGCAACCTCGTTGCCTAGAAGGTTGAGGGACTCCAAATCAATGTTCTCTCAAACACGAGGCATCTCTGGCTTTGTCTCCTCAGAAAGGAAACTGATTTCCCTCACCCTGCGAGGTTTCCAAGAACTCATTCCTGGAGTCTCAATGGGGAGTTAAGACTGGAAGTATTCTTAGATTTGGGTCACTTGTGTCAACAAAGCCGTGGGCAGGGCGCGGCCTCTGCACCTGCCTGCCTGGCAGGAAAGCTCTGCCTGGCTCCTGCCTGCAGAGTCTGAGCTCACCCGCCCGGAGCGGCCGTCGGGCCACAGCCCTGGGTCAGCCGCAGGCCGCTCGCGCATTAGCTGCTTCTGGAGCCAAAGACAGAGCCCCGCGAGGCTGGACACAGGAGGGCCTGCGGGCAGTGATGTGGGTATCGAGGCCTCTTTGTGGGCTGCACCCAAATCCTGGGTGTCTACGGCACGTACGAGGCAACTGGGCACCCTTCCCTCTCTCTACTCTTCCCTCTTCTCTACAAAACGCCGCCACTCCCTGCACACCGCGCTAGGTACCTGCCTACACCAGGCTTCCTTCCCTTGGATCCTTTACCCGGGTTGCTGCTGGTTCCATCTACCACGCCGATCCGGGACCCGGAAGAAAGTTTGGGAAACTCGGGACTGGGTGCTGCACCCACCATACAGGAGGTCTGTGCTGCAGCAAAATGTTCTCAAGCTTTTCTTTTTTCCTGTTTACTAATTTTAATATGTACATATAGCTATATTTAATGTATTTATTACATATTTTAATATGTCTGCATACATGACCATGTACTGTAGATAGATGTACATGTTAAAGGGCACATAACAACTATATATGTATATACATATATGCTCTGGTAGCATAGTGCCTAAGGCACTTGACTGCTCACCAGAAGGCTGGCAGTTCAAACCCACCAGCCACTCCTCGGAAGGAAGGTTGGGCAATCCTACTTCCGTAGTGATACTGCCTCGGAAACCCAAGGAGGGGTCGCTATGAGTCGGGGCCGACTCGACGGCAAATAACAACAACAACAACAAAATATCTTTATGTTGTATAAATTACATATTATATAGCAAAAAAAAAAACAAAAAAAAAACTCACTGCCATCTAGTAGATTCCCACTCATAGCGACCCCGTTTGGGTTTCCAAGGTGGTAAAACTTTACAGAAGTAGATTGCTTAGTTTTCCTTCCGCAGAGTGGCTGGTGGGTTTGAGCTGCCGACCTTCTATTAGCAGTCAAATGCCTTAGGCACTATGCTACCAGAGCTCCTTATATGTACATATACCTGATATTTATTACAAATATATGTATTGTGTGTTTGTATCTGGTTAAAATTCCACAAATGCCTCATGGTTCTACCCTAGGAAGTAAAAAGTCAGTCTTTCAGAAAGAAGAAGTGAGAAATAAGTAGGTCTTATTTATGTATTCAAATGTATTAAATAAATAACAAAGTAAGCACAATCACACCTCCCAAAGACCGGGTTTCAACAGCCTTTCTCCCAATGGTGGGTAAATTCAAACTGTGAAATAAAATGTAAAAGCCAGAGCCAGGCAAAAGGGGAAGAAAGGAGAGACTGCAAACAAAATCTTCCCACAGGAACAGCCCTCTTCCTCAGCTGGAGGTGGGGATAAACAGGAAACAGTGATAGCATTCTTAAAAGGTTAGATAAGAAAAGCAGGTGCAGCCCTACCTGGTTTTTATCTTCTTGGCTTTTACTTGCTGGAAATATTTATCCTTTGTTATCTACTGTACTATATTTAGGATCCCATTGGACCCTTTTCTGTTGGTCCTCCCCACCCCCTTCTTGTTAACTTGTTCATATAAGCAAGCTGTTTGAATTTCATTTAAAACCTGTGAGAGATCCTCACTCCTACTCCATATCACACTCTATCCTTTCTTAACAAGTAAACTAAAGTCAATTTTCCAGATGTTAAATAACATTGAAGAATAATTGCACAATCAGCATAAAAATTAAGTGCTGGGTTATCCCACAGGAAAATACACCGTATTTTCTGCCTGGTCTCAATATCATTTCTTTGAATTCCCATAGTGCCTAGTCCCACTGTTGCAGTATTTATTTTCTTATTGATTTTTAGTGTATTACTTGAAAATCCTAATTTCCTACTGAGAGAATGAATGCATTTAAAATGTGACATGTAAGCAAGTTAATGGGAGTAGAGAGGAGATTGGAGTAATTTTTTTTTTTTCCTTTTGACAGATGGGTTACTCCAGGGAGAAGCTGGGTGGTTAGTGTTATGGGGTCATGCTGTAGACTCACTTGCCATTTATTTGCCTGCTTTTCTGGTCTCACAGTTTATTCTTGTGCTTGTGTTGTTGTTGCTGTTATGTGCCGTCGAGTCGGCCCCAACTCATAGCGACCCCTCCTTGGGTTTCCGAGGCAGTATCACTACGGAAGTAGGATTGCCCAACCTTCCTTCCGAGGAGTGGCTGGTGGGTTTGAACCACCACCCGTCTGGTTAGCAGGCAAGTGTCTTAGCCACTATGCTACCAGAGCTCCCATTCTTGTGCTTATTACATATTTTGTACTGAAGTGAGAATTGTTACTTCGCTCACACCATTATAAAATATGCAGTGACATGGAAGAAAGATGTGAATCTAAAATGCTCATATTCACTCAAGGACCCAGACACAAGCAGACAGAATGCCAACCCAGGTCCTACATCTTGCAATGACTCATTAGCCCTAGTCTGATGCCAGTCTGTGACCAAATCGGTTTTTGTTAGTTGGCGCAATAGTATTTCTCCTCTGAAATAGTGTTAGGATTTTAATTCAGTCTTCCAGGTATTAAATGATTAGACAGTAAATGCTGCTCATCTCACCTGAGCCACAACTGCTAAAAAGCACTAACTTGACCAAGTAGAATTGTACAATAGTTGGATCACTGACATAAACCATATCAGCCTTGACATTGCAATTTTCAAAAGCCAGTGCAGACCCAATGATAATTGCACTGGTGCCTTCCAATGGTCATCTTAGCCTCATCCTGATCATGCATGTTTCTCTCCACTACTCTCCACACACCCATAAGCACTGAAACAGCAAATTCATTCATGTGCTCTTCTCAATCACTGACCCCCCCAACAAACCAACCAAAACCAAACACACTGCCGTCGAGTCAGATCCAACTCATAGCAACCCCTCCTTGGGTTTCCAAGGCAGTATCACTACAGAAGTAGATTGCCCAACCTTCCTTCTGAGGAGTGACTGGTAGGTTTGAACCACCAGCCTTCTGGTTAGCAGTCAAAAGCCTTGGGCACTACACCACCAGAGCCTTCCCCCCCACCCCCCAAAGCAATCAGAAAATAGAGAATAATGACTTCATAATCACTTCCCGGGAGCTCTGGTAGCATAGTGGCTAAGGCACTTGACTGCTAACCAGAAGACTGGCGGTTCAAACCCACCAGCCACTCCTCGGAAGATGGGGCAATCTACTTCCATAGTGATACTGCCTTGGAAACCCAAGGAGGGGTCGCTATGAGTCGAGTCCAACTCGATGGCACATAACAACAACAACAACTATCACTTCATGATCCTATTTGGTCCTTAAAACACCACTTTTACGAAATAAGCATGGTTATTTAGTAACCCGGGCTTTAGTGCAACATGTTGATTATGGTAGGTAACCAGTAAATATTTATTGTTGGACCCTCAAGTCCTAAAAGGACTCTGTATGATTCTCCTTTATACTTCTTCAATTTGAATGTCTCAAGAGCTAAGATGTTTGTCTTGGTTCTTGATTCTCTTCTGCTTCCAGATCCTTCCTTATCACTAACCAACCCTACCCTGTGAGACACTAGCCAGAGTTCATTATAAATTAGGCTTCAAGTGGACTCCATGGGGATATAGCCTCCCTTTTTCTGAAGCTAGTATACACACACACGCAGCCTTCCTTAAGTGTCACCTTCCCGAAGTCCAGGACTCTTTTCCCCCTTATTTCCTCAAAAGTCTGCAATGGCTTCTCCCTGATGCTCAAATTAAATAAAAATACTGACCCTGGTGCCAAGAAGGATTTCTTGAGTGAATAAGTAAAGAATAAACAAGGCTACTGACCATTGCTACATTTTCTAACTCTTCTTTTCTCCCTGTATTCCTAGGTTAATGGCCCCAAGGCTTTTAGACTTTATGGATCCT
>NW_006921612.1:9732330-9754189 GCF_000298275.1 Orycteropus afer afer | reverse complement strand
ATATATATATATATATAAAATGTATGTATGTATTGTATTTATTTTGTCAAGATAAGCTATTTTTGAAGAGCCGCTGTCACCATCCACCATTATTTCATAAAAGAAAAGGCAGTTCTGAAGAATAAAAGAAAATCCTTTCAATTGAATAAATTTAACAAGAGAACTCTATCATAATTTTTCTTATTTCATAGAGACCATTAAAAACTTTATGAAGAATTAAAGCTGGCCTCAGCAGTACCACTGGGGAAGAATCTCTGTGGTGTTCTTGCTCTTAGCTACACTGCTCACCCTCTATCATTCTCCACACTGTTTCTCTTATAGAGTGAGAAATGGACTTCTCCTTCTTTCAGACCATCCACCTCTCCTCTCTTTTCATCCTTGAGAAAAACCCCATGTCTCTGTGAAACAGCATAGATCCACCTCTCTGGAGCACTCCTGTCATCTGGGTATTTTGGGCAGAGACTGACTCTACCTACTGCTTGGGACCACCCAAATCCAACTGTGTCTGTTTCTTAAGCAGAAGGAGAAATTCTTGCTTTTCATTTCCTTTTTCCCCACATTCCTCAGCATCTGGGCCAATGCCTTTTCATATTATTGACTAATCCTCCTACACAGCAGACCTAAATGAGCCCTACTCCTAAAGATTTGTTTAACTTGCAAAAAAAAAACCAGAACCTTGAAATCCAGTCACTGTCCAAGTGAGATTCTTTATAACTGATGTAATAGGCCAATTTATTTTAGAGTCTGAATAAATATCAAGTCACTTTTGGCCCCACTGGAGATTACCTAGCATGACATCAGAGTGCCCAACACAAACAATGCTACAGAGACATTCTGTCTTTTAGATGTGAAGAAGGCAATGTTTTGAGTTATTTGTTACCCTGGCCTAAAATGCCCTCTGTGATCCGCCAAATGCTGCCCAACTTTCAGAACTTAACTCAAGCTCCACCTCCTCTATACAGTTGTTCTTGCCTATACCACATTTCTTGCATCTCTACTGCTTCTGAATCCAACATCACTTCTAGTCTTTTAAATTAGCATTTAATTATAAGGCTGCCTTGTCTCGTTCACCCTGGTTTCATGTGGGTTATTCTTGTCTCTCTAAGTGGATTGTAGTGGGCAGGACCAAGGTCTTCATGTCTGTCTTTTTCTGTGCTCTTTCCAAGAGGACCAGGTGTAGCATTTGCACACCAGGAGAGGCTGAAATGCCCTTCACTAACTGGATGATTGCATCTTTCCATCTCTTGTCCTTAAAGCAGACCATTTGTAACCAAAGACAGTACAAGATATGGCTGGTTAAGATTGCTGTCAGCATCTGGGAAAATATTTTAACTTGACCTCATTAAAACTACATTCTGGGAAACTGTAGCAACTTCTAAGAAGATTCTAGTTGGGAAATTAAAAAAAAAAAAAAATCAGTGAACAATCATGATTTGCCACACACTGTGTAATTGTTGTGCACCTTGGTGTTCTAACTCATATAATCCTATAGGACAGACTAGAACTGCCTCATAGGGCTTCATAGGCTATAATCTTTATGGAAAGGGCCCTAGTGGCACAGTGATTAAAGTGCTTGGCTGCTAACCATAAGGTCAGTGATTTGAACCCACCAGCCACTCTGCAGGGCAAAGATGTGACAGTCTGCTTATGTAAAGATTTACAGCCTGGAAAACCCTGTGGAGCAGTTCTACTCTGGCCTATAGGGTCACTATGAGTTACAACAGATTTGATGGCAATGGGTTTGTTTTTTTGGTTCAATATTTACAGGAGCAAATCACCAGGTTTTTTTTCTCCTGCAGAGTCACTGGTGGGTTTGAACCACTGCCCATTCGGTTAGCAGCTGACTGTTTAACCATTGCTTCACCAGGGTTCTTGTGCATTGTATTACCTACCCAAATAATTACAATAAGATACGCAACAATACAAGTACTATAAAAGAAATACAGAATGCTGAAAATGAGACACATGGAGCCATGGACTATCAGCAATCCTGACAGCACAGACAGCTTGGATATTGCCAAGTGGTGTTAGGACCTAAAAATTAACCTAAAAATCAGCCCTGCTAGCCAGGGACTGCACGGAGGACTGCACTGGTGGCTGGTGAGTAAAAGGAGAGGCAGCAAAGAGGGAGATGGGCTGAGCTTTGGACTTTTGGCTGTCCAGAGGGTGAAGCAATTTTGAATGTTTACAAGTGGTTTGACCATTTTGGATATTTAAAGCGACAGTGTTCTTTCAGATTCTAGGGACCTAAGAATAGGCTCCACTTGCCAGGGACCACAAGAACATATGGGACACCAAGGACTGGAAAGGTTCTCGTTTTCAGCTTTTTCTCTCTTCCTTTTTCCTGGTTCCCATTTTTCTCTTTCTTTTGGTTCTCCCCATTCCCTGATTTCCTTTTCGCATGTTTCTCATTTTCTTCTTAATTATTCTTCTATTCTCCCTCATTTTTCTTCTTCCCCCTTTCCCAGATAGTACATTTTCCCCCCAATTTTTCTATTCATAATTCTTATGGCTTTTTAAAGTATTTCTTTAAATATTTTATCTCATTTGTTGCCTTTCCTCTTTTTTTTCTTCTTCTCTTTTTGTTGATTTTTCCTGTGTGTTTATGTGGTATGTGTTTTTTCTCCTCTTGCTTTTACTTTTTTGATGTTTTTTTGATTCTTGTTTTTGCCTACCTGAGTGGGAGACAGCAACCATGTCCATATGACACAACCACACTCACACCTCCTGCAGTTCCACTTACTAAGTGAGAGCCACCATGTCTTTCTGCACCAACTGGCCAATGATATATGATAACCAATAAGAGCTGGACTCACCCTTAACTACTCTTCAGAAACAGTTAACAGAGATCTGTGAAGCCACTCTCATTCTCTATCACACCCACCAGAAGAAAGGTGGTAATGCATACGTGCTGCCAACTAGTGAATAGAGGAGCACAGTACCCTGCTTACCCAGATATACCCCCCCAAAAAAAAGACAAAGAAAATGAAAATCTTGGGCAAAAGACTCCAACATACAATCACCAATTAAATATAAATAAAACAAAGTCACAATATCTCAGAGACAACAGACCATCACAATCCACACAAAGAAGCAAGATAAAGCAGTAGAAACAATGGAACAGAGTACAGACCCAGAACACATCTTTGAGGAAGCAACACTGGAACTCCCTGATAAGGAATTCAAAAGAATTATATTTAGGTGCCTTCAATGGATGGCACCTAAATCAAGGAAAACACTGACAAAATTAAGGAAAAGACAGACAAAACCCTAGAACAATTTCGGAAGACAATACAACAATAAAATGACAAAATAAATGAAAAATTAGAAATGATACAAAATCTACAGATAGAAATCTAGGAGATTAATACTAAATTTTCAGAAATAGATAACACATTGAAAGGGCAAAGGAGTAGAATCAAATCAAGGAAGACAGAATTAATAAGATTGAAGACAAATACCTGAATACTTTTTTGGAAAGAGATCAATCACAAAAAAAGACCAAAACAAAATGAAGAAAGCCTAAGATTCGTGTTGGATACCATCAAAAGGAATAACCTACATGTAATTGGAATTCTAGAACAGGAAAAGAAAAAGAAAACCACTGAGAAAATTGTCCAAGATTTGTTGGAAGAGAACTTCCCTGATATGTTGAAAGATGAGAATATATCCATCCAAAGAACCCCAAATAGGATAGACCCCAAAAGAAAATCACCAAGACATATTATTTTCAAACTCATCAAAACCAAAGACAAAGAAAGAATGCTGAAAGTAGCATGGGAAAAACAAAAATTTACTTACAAAGGACAACCAATAAGATTAACCTCTGATTTCTCAGCAGAAACCATGTAAACAAGAAGGCCATGGGATGGTATATATAAAACTCTGAACAAGAATAATTTCCAATCAAGAATTATATACCCAGCAAAATTATCCTTCCAATATGATGGTGAAATTAGTAGATTTCCAGATAAGCAGAAGTTAAGGGGATTTGTTAAAACCAGACCAACCTTACAAGAGATACTAAAAGAAGTCTTTGAACAGAGAACTAATAATACCAAACAAAAACCAACCGTTAATACACATGACGATATAACCCAGAAACCAACACAGCTATGGAAGTATCCAAAGTGAAATAAGCTTACAAGATTGTATACAGGGAACTAGAGACATCATTTGGCAAATAAGAACAACTACAAACCAAAAAGAGGGGGGAGATAGTGTAGTTATAGAACTTCTAAATGGTGAAGAAGTCAAAGAGAGTTGCAAGATAGAATGAACTGTTCTAAACTAGTGGAGAAAATTATAAATCACAGGGTAACCTCAAAGAAAAATTATAAACCTTCACATCACAATAAAAAAAAAGATGACAAGCACAAATATTTGGCAAATACTAAAACAACAGCAATGAAGGAAATGATAACACAATTCATAAATAAAATGAGTTCAGCACAGAAAATTATATGAAACAAAGAAACCAGGAAAACCACAAAAATAAAAAAAAACACGTAACAAAATGACAGCAACAAATTCATACTTGTCAATAATTACACTGAACGTCAATGGATTAAATGCACCACTCAAGAGACAGAAAGTTGCAGACTAGATAAGAAAACATAACCCATCAATACAAGAGACACACCTTAGAGACAAAGACAAAAATAGACTAAAAATCAAAGGTTGGAAAAAGATATATCAAGGAAATGGCAACCAAAAAAAGAACAGGAGTGGCAATATTAATTTCTGATCAAATTGACTTTAAGACAAAGACAAGAAAAGAGACAAGAAAGGACATTATATAATGATTAAAAGATCAATCAAACAAGAAGATATAACCATAATAAATATCTATGGACCCAATGAAAGCTCCCCAAAATACATAAATCAGACTTTAACAGAATTGAAAAGGCAAACAGATGACTCCCCATTCATAGTGGAGACTTCAATACACCACTTTCAATCAAAGATAGAACTACTAGAAAGAAACTCAACAAAGATGCAGAAGAGCTAAATAATACAATCTACCAACTTGACCTTGTAAATATCTACAGAGCACTTCACCCAACAGCAGCACAATATATATTCTTTTCCAGTAAACATGGAACATTCTCCATGATGTTAGGCCATAAAGCAAGCCTTAATAAATTTAAAAGTATTAAAATACTGCAAAGCATTGTGGTAAACTGTGGTGAATGACATGAGACAAAGTATATGTGAACAGCTATATGGAAAGTGAATTTGCTCTGTAAATCTTCACCCAAATCACAATCTAAAAAAAAAAAAAAAGACTTAAGGAAAAACACTTTAAAAATGTATGCTAGTTTTAATTATAGCTGGATTTAACAATAAATTTTCAATGTCAATGGCATATAGAATATTAAAAGGACAAAGTGAGTAGGTAGTTTATTCACTATTTACTTTAACTACCTTCCTCAGAGGTTTTGAATGCAATACTTTTCCTTTCCTGGGGCCCCACTCTAGTCAAATTTCCAACATGTAGATAGCCAGGCTTCTGTATCTACAGGGTAAGCCTCCAGTGATCTTGGATTTTGTAGCAGTGATGCTAAACCTGACTGAATCAGAATCACTTGAGGAGCTTTAACAAGAGGTTTCTAGCTCCTGCCCTCAGATTCTAATTCATAAGGTCAGTCTGGGTTAAGCCTCTTTTTAAAAAAGCTATGTGGATGATTCTGATATTGGCCAGGTTTGGGTACTCCCAATCTAGAAAAGTCTCTGTTCCCAAGAACAAAAGCCCACGCTCCTGGAGGACAAGCCACATACATCCTCTCTATATACAATCTTAGCACAAGACTTTACAAGGGGAACATGCAAGAAGCCATCTTATCAAAAGCCAAAGCCCTTACTAATTAGAGTGTAGTAAACTCGGTTCTAAGGTTGATGACTTGTCAAGATTCTATCTTGTTTACTCAATTTACAATTATGTGAGTGGTAATTACATGTAGCACTGTATATGATGGCTCACCAAAGATGAATTCCAACAGAATGTAGAAATTACCTAACAATACTATTAATAGCACACCCAAGTATAATTTTGCTGAAGATAATTCAGAAACAGTTGCAGAGTACATCAACAGGGAACTACCAGAAACTCAAGTTGGATTTAGAAGAGGATGTGCACGAGGGATTATCATTGCTGACGTAGAGGGATCTTGACTGAAAGCAGAGAATACTTCAGGATACTTGTGTGGACCATAACAAATTATGGGTAACATTGTGAAGAATGGGAATTCCAGAACACTTACTTGTGCTCACAAGTAACCCGTATAAAACGCAGTAATTTGAACAGAAAAAGGGATACTGCATGGTTTAAAATCAGGAAATGTGTCAGGGTTGTATCTTTTCACCATATTTATTCTATTTGTATGCTGAGTAAATAATCTGGGAAGCTGGACTATGTAAGAAAGCGGCATCAGGATTGGAGGAAAACTCACTAACCTGTAATATGCAGACTACACAATCTAGCTTGCTGAAAGTGAAGGTGACTTGAAGTATTTGCTGATGAACATCAAAGACTAGACTTCAGTACAGATTACACTTCAATGTAAAGAAAACAAAAATCCTCACAACTGGGCCAATAAGCAACATCATGATAAATGGAAAAAATACTGAAGTTGTCAATGATTTCATTTTTCTTGGATCCACAATCAACACCCATAGAAGCAACAGTCAAGAAATCAAAGGATGTATTGATTGGGCAAATCTGCTGCAAAAGACCTCCTTAGAAAGTGCTAAAAAGCAAAGAGGTCACTTTGAGGACTAAGGTGAACCTGACTCAAACCATGGCATCTTCAATTGCCTCATATGAATGCAAAAGCTGAACCATGAAGAAGGAAGACCAAAGAATTGATGCCTTTGAATGGTTTTGCAAATACTGAATATACTATGGACTGCCAGAAGAACGAACAGTGTACATCTCCAGGTAACTCCCAGACTGTAAAGTAACAAAGGGGTTACTTTACGTATAGCTGGAATGCTCCCTCGAAACAAGGCTGGTGACTTCGTCTCATGTACTTTGGACATGTTAACAGGAGATACCAGCTCCTGAAGAAGGCCATCAAGCTTGGTAGAGCTCAAACATGACAACAATTATGAGGAAGGTGCAGGACTGGGCAGCATTTCATTCTGCTGTACACAGGGTCACAGAATTGGAACTGGCTGGTTGCTTGGGGTTAGAGGTAAATGCAAGGATAAATAAGAAAAAAAAAATACTGCAAAGCATCTTCTCAGATCACAATGCACTCAAATTAAAAATCAACAATAGGAAGATGAATGGAAAAAAAGCCAACACATGGAAACCGAACAACACCCTCCTTAAGAATGACTGGGTTGTGGAAGAAATAAAAAAATAAATTACAAAATTCCTTGAATCAAACAAGAATGAAAACACAATGTACCAAAATCTTTGGGACACAGCAAAAGGAGTGCTCAGAGGCCAATTTATAACAACAAAAGCATACATCAAAAAAGAAGAGCCAAAATCAACACCTTAAACCAACATCTCCAACAATTAGAAAAAGAACAGCAAGAAAAATCTACAGTCAGTCACCAGAAGGAAAGAAATAATAAAGATTCAAGCAGAGATCAATGAAACAGAAAATATAAAGACAATAGAAAAAATCAACAACACTAGAAGTTGGTTCTTTGAAAAGATTAAAAAAATGACAAATCACTGGCAAATTTAACAAAGGAAAAGAGGGAGAGAATACAAATAACACAAATAAGGAACAAAATGGGTGATATGACAACAGAACCAACTGAAATAAAAAGGATAATATCAGGATACTATGAAGAACTGTGCTCCAACGAATTTGAAAATCTGGAAGAAATGGATGGATTTCTAGAACCACACCACTTACCTAAACTAACACAGACTGAGGTGGAAAAGTTGAAAAGATCTGTTCTGATTACCTAGTGCTGCTCTGACAAGAATATACCACAAATGGGATGGCCTTAACAAACAGGAATTTATTCTCTTACAGTTTGGAAGCTAGAAGTCCAAGTTCAAAGTGCCAGGCTCTAGGGGCTGTGTGAAAGCCCCTCGACCTTGGGCTTCAATTCTGCCTCTTGCTCCTGGCCCACTGAAGATAGAGGCTTTTCTTCACTCAGGCAGCTACTGGCTGCTGAGGCTAACAAGCCCAAAGTCAACAAATAAAATGACACAGTCCCGATGTTACCAAACCACACAGCTGGTCATTAATTAAAGTCCATTGTAAGTTCTAAGGTCAGCATAGCATGGCAGGCTGCTGAACAATGACGTGGCTACATGCAAGGCCAAGCATGCCATAAACTAGAGACTATCCCCAAGGCTTCTGCTTATATACAGGAAGCAGACCACCTCCCAAAGGCAGCTACTCAGCTGCTTATGGTAGATCCCACCATGGAGTTGATTGCAGTCTCATCATGAGGAATAACTACCACCAGCTGCCCAGCCACATAATCAGGCCCAGCCAAGTTGACATACAAATTTAACTACTACAAGATTCATAACAAAAGAAGAAATTGAACAGGTCATAAAAAAATTACCAACAGACAAAAGTTCTGGCCCAGATGGTTTCACTGGACAATTCTACTGAACAGTCAGAGAAGAACTGACACCAATCCTACTCAAACTATTCCAAAACATAGAAAAGGATGGAATCCTCCCAAATTCATTTGATGAAGCAAGCATAACTTTGATACCAAAACCAGGCTAAGACATCACTCAAAAGGAAAACTACAGACCAAAATTCCTTAGGAATATAGATGCAAAAATCTTCAACAAAATACTAACCAATAGATTCCAACAACATATCAAAAAAATAATACATTATCACCAAGTGGAGTTCATATCAGTTATGCAAGGATGGTTAAACATTAGGAAAACAATCAACATCATCCACCACATAATATAACAAAGGAAAAGAACCACATGATCATATCAATCAATGCAGAAAAGGCATTTGATAAAATTCAACACCCACTCCTGATCAAAACTCTCCGCAAAATAAGAATAGAAGGACCATTCCTCAACATAATAAAGGGCATATATGCAAAACAAACAGCCAATATTATTCTCAATGGAGAGAGACTTGAAACCATTCCTCTTGAGAAAAGGAACCAGACAAGGATGCCCTCTATCACCACTTCTATTCGACATTGTATTGGAAGGTCTAGCCAGGGCAATAGGCAAGAAAGGGAAATCAAAGGCATCCCAATTAGTAAGGAAGAAGTCAAACTATCCTTATTTGCTGATGATATGATCCCATACCTAGAATACCCAAGAGACTCAGTAAAAACTACTGGAACTAATTGAGAGATTTAGCATAGTGGCAGGATACAAGCTCAGCATACAAAAATCAGTTGGATTCCTCTACACCAGCAAAAGAGATTTCTGAAAAGGAAATAAGAAAATCAATACTATTTACAATGTTGTTGTTGTTGTTATGTGCCATCGAGTCAGCCCTGACTCATAGAGACCCCTCCTTGGGTTTCCGAGGCAGTATCACTACGGAAGTAGATTGCCCAACCTTCCTTCCGAGGAGTGGCTGGTGGGTTTGAACCGCCAGCCTTCTGGTTAGCAGTCAAGTGCCTTAGCCACTATGCTACCAGAGCTATTTACAATAGCTACCAAAAAAAAAAAAAAATACTTGGGAATAAATCTTATTAAGGACACAAAAGACTCATACAAAGAAAACTACAAAAGATTACTTCAAGAAATCATAAGAGAGCTACATAAATGGAAGAACAAAGTGTGGTCTAGGAACCAGCAGCATGGGCATTACCTGGAAGCTTATTAGAAATGTAGAATCTCGGGGCCTACTGAAGGCATGTTAGCATGATCTCCTGCATTTTAATAAGATCATGTTCACATTAAAGTTTGAGAAACCTGCTACTGGGAATGGTTGTTGTTGCTGCTCAAGAGCATCCACTCCTTCATAGCAAATAGTGCCTCCATTTCCCTTTAGAGGAATTACCCTTAAATCATTCAAGGAGCTTTGGTGTTGCAGTGGCTCAAGCATCTGGCTGCTGACCCAAAGGTCAGTGGTTCCACTAGCTGCTCCATGGGAGAAAGATGAGGCAGTCAGTTTCCTGAGAGGTTTATAGCCTTGGAAGTGCTATGGAGTAATTCTACTCTGTTCTATAGGGTCACTGTGAGTTGTAATTGACTCTGGCAGTGGATTTGGGTTTGTGAATCATTCAGGGACTGGAACTACACTGTTGTTGTTGTTGTTGTTATGTGCCATCAAGTCAGACCCGACTCATAGCGACCCCTCCTTGGGTTTCCAAGGCAGTGTCACTACGGAAGTAGATTGCCCAACCTTCCTTCTGAGGAGTGGCTGGTAGGTTTGAACTGCCAGCCTTCTGGTTAGCAGTCAAGTGCCTTAGGCACTATGCTACCAGAGCTCCTGGAACTACACTAATCAGTACATTTTCTCTTACAGACCACCATGACTGGTCTAAAAAGGGTATATGGCCCAGAGTAGGCCAATTAAGGTCAATTAGACAAAGTCAGGGCTGATGTTTGGACATTTAAGAAACTCGGCTTGCTTTTCCCCTCAAGATGAGAATATGAGAGGACATTGGATTGTCACTATTACACAACATCTTATGACTACTTGGGACCTGAAAATGTAGCCAATGGGCCAAAAAAAATGAAGAGATTGAGGCCCTTTATGATGATATTCTTTGAGTCTGGATGGAGCTGTGTCTAAAGAATTATTCAATTACATGACCCAATAAATTCCCTATTTGTATACGTCAGTTTGGAATTGGTTTTCTGACACTTGAGAGTTACATGAAAATCCACTCCAAAAGTGCCTAGTATTTATTATATTTGATACCCATTAGATGCTCAGTACAGAGAGATGCTATTGCTAATGCTATATGACTGTGGTTTCTTGAGTAATTGTTATGGCAGCTGGCCTGGGCCTTGAACACTGTGTAGACTTTCAATAGCTCCAATTTAAAAATGGATGAGGAAGGGAAAATCAAGGCACATTTTACTCAACATTGCCCAGCCTAGACAACATGGAGTTTGGATGGGGAAACCAAACAACCAATTGCCATCTAATTAATTCCAACTCATGGAAATCCCTTGTGTTTCAGAGTTTAACTCCACTCCATAGGATTTTCAATGGCTGTGACATTCTGGAAGTAGATCCTTAGGGCTCTTCTGGGGTGCCTCTGAGTATACTTGAACTCCCAACCTTTTTGTTAGCATCCAAACACTTAACCATTTGCACCACCAGAGTAGTAGAGAATAAAATTGGGGTGAATAAAAATTGGGGGCATTGAGCAGAAGATCAATAGATCTGTTTTCCTAAGGGAGAGAAAGTTTTCCCTTCTCCTGATGTTTCCTCTTCTCTTACTATCCCTCAAAGATAGACAGTGCTGTCTGATTGTTAAACTTAGGAAGCACAATTAGGCAAGCTTAGCTCACCTCTGTCCTTCTTTTCCTCTCTGGAAATAGCATGGCTGTTTTTGAAGAATGTGAAATTTTCTCTGCTGCTCTGGGTTTTTAGTCATACCATGGTCAGCACACACACACAGCTATGAACACTGCCTCAGGCTAGTGCTGCCAAGACTTCTGGCTAAGTTGGCCTAAATCTGAGGTCAGTATAGCAAGCCACTTAGCTAATACATCAAACACCATATCCTCCAACATAGTCTCTGTCAGGAATAAAGATGTGTCCATCTTTGTTCACTATAACATGTTTAGAAGCCAGGCAGAAAAGAAAGGTGCTGTTTTTGGAAACCTCATGAAAGCTATGATATTCAGCATAGATTGGAGAGGGCTGAGATGGAAATGAGGGAACCAGTTCTGAATCCAATGCAAAGGACTAGGCCTGTGCTAGCAAGATAGCAAGTATAAAATAGAAAAGAGAGATAAATGTGAGAGAAATTGAAAAGGAAAAATTCATAGGATTCAGTATTCTATAAAATGCAGACGGGATAAAGAGGGGTGTGATAAAAGGAAGGATTGTGAGTGAATTCAGTTTTAGGGCCTACAGGGCATCTTGATGGAAAAATCCAATGGGAATTAGAAATGTGGGACTGAGGGTCAGTAGAGAGAAAAAATGTACTGCATAGAAATAAAAAACAAAACATAGTTGTGGATGAAATACAGAGAGAGAATATCTGGAGCAAATGAGAAGTCAGTTAAGGACAGAACCAAATACAATATTCACATTTAGGAGAGTAGAGAAATAAAAACAATAGACTAAGAAAAGCAAATCGGCAGTCAAAGAGTTCAGGGTCCCAGGAAAAGTATGTAAACCAAGGGAAGATAGAATTTCAAGAAAGAAAAGACATACCAAAGATGATGAAATAGGCAGATACACTATCCAGACTCTCAACAACAAATCAAGTGAAACAAATAAGGATGACAGTCCTAGAAGCCACCACTTCAAAGGAAAGGAAAAAGAAGTAGATCAAATACCAGGTAGAGGAAGAAATTGAACAAAAACAGCAAACAAGGTATATGCAACAGCTAATTGCCAATGGGACCAGCACAGCATGGTCATTTTGACTTATTGAAAGCAGCATACCAATCAGGACAAGAACCTAATAACTGGCTCTGCATGCCCAGGACTGCACCAATATCAACATGGGTGATACACGTGACAAGAGAGGTGTGATCTCCACTTGTACGCCAAACAACCTGCCAGTGACCAGAAATGTAGGCCTCCCACACCCACCACCTGACATGTTTTTTTTTTCTTTTCTTCTTAGTTCTTCCCTCTTTCCCTCCTGTTTTTCTCGTTTTTAATTTTTATCTCCCATCCCTTTTTTATTCCTGCAGAGCAGGTGCCCCATGTCAGAGGCCTCATTGATCAGCAGTGCTTGCCCCCACACCTCCACAGTTGGCAGTGAAGTTGGCAGTGCATGCTCCTATTAAGCAAGATCCACATTTCCACTGCTCCTACAGTTGGTGGCTAGCACATACAATACTATGCCACATTTTTTCTCTTTCTTTTTTTCTTTCATCTTAGTTCTTCCCTCTCACCTTTTTTTTCTTTTTTCTTCCTCTGCTCCCCCTTGTTTTCTCCCATCAGTCATGAGACAGTGACCCTATGGAACCATACCAACCACACATGCCTTCACTTCTACTGGGTGAATACCACAACCCACACCAGCACCACTGGATTGATGATAGATCATGGCCAACATCACCCTAGCTTGCCCTCATTTGTTCTACATAAGCACTGTTTAGAAAATCATTCCCATATTCCCAACTCTTATGAATTCATCCAGAGACAGATGGTGAGCATCCCAGTACCACCAAACTAGTGACCAAAGTAACACATTTGTCCCATTTCCCAGATAAATTAAAACAAAACAAAATAAACAGGGTAAATAAAGCCAGTATATAATCAACAAATTAATATAATAACACCACAGTCTTAGTAACAACACATAACTTCACATAAGGAAAAATAAATAAATAAATAAGACAAAACGGTACAAAAAAGTGACCAAAACACAGGGCCAGAAAATCTTCTGGAGAAAGAAATACTCTTAGCACTACTTGATAAGGAATTTGAAATAATTATACTTAGGTCTTTTAAACAGATTAAGAAAGAGATCAAGGAAAACAAAGATAACATCAAGGAAATCAGCAATAAAATAAAGGAAAACACAGAAAACAAAAACTCTAGAATAAATCAGGAAAACAATATAAGAACAAATTGACAAAATAAATGGAAAATTAGAAATCATATGAAACCAATAAATAAAAATCCACAAGATTAGTACTACATTTTTAGAAATAGATAGCACACTGGAAGGACAAAAGAGTAGAATTGAATCAATGGAAGACAGAATTAGGAAAACTGAAGACAAATCTGTTTCAAGAACAATCCGAAAAAAAGAATGGAAAAAACAAAGAAAGCCAAGGAATTAAGTGGGACATCATCAAGAAAAATAACTTATGTGTGATCAGACCTCCAGACCAGGAAGAGATTTAAAAAAAAAAAAAAAGACTAAGAAAATGCTTTAAGATTTGATGGAAGAAAATTCCTCTAACTTCATGGAAGATAAAGAGATATGCATTCAAAAAGCTCAATGAACCCAAGTAGTATAGACCCCAAAAGAAAATCACCAAGACATATCATAATGAAACTTTAAAACCAAAGACAAAGAAATAATCCTGAAAGCAGCTCAGGAAAAATTAAAAGCACCTCAAAAGGAGAACAAATAAGATTATGCTCTAATTTCTCAGCAGAAACCATGTGGACAATAAGGCAATGGGATGACATATATAAAGGAAAAAAAGTGTCAACCATGCAGTATATATCCAATAAAAATTGTCCTCAAAACAAATGGTAAAAATAGGACATTTTCAGATAAACAAAAATTAAGGAAATTTGTGGGAAAAAAAAAAAAAAAAAAAACCTACCTTACCAGAAATGTTAAAGAGAGTCCTTTGGACAGAGAACTACCAGTAGAAGACAACCACCTATGATTAAGAAACACAACACCACCCAAAATCAGCCCATATATACAAGCATCAAAAATAAAAATAAACCTACAAGACAGAAAATATGGAATCAGAGATGTGAATTTGTAAACAATACAACTATGAAGCAAAAAAAGGGAATAAACAATGTAGTTACTGAACTTCCAAATGGAGAGGAAGTCAATATGATATTAAGATAGAACAAATTGCTTTAAACATGGCAGAATAATAATATACAGGGTAATCTCAAAGAAAATTAATAAATCTTATCACCAAAAGAAAAAATAACGTGATTAAGTAAATGCTAAAACAACAGCTATGTTTTGTTGTTAGGTGCCGTTGAGTCATCTCTGACTCATAGCGAACCTATGTACAATAGAACAAAACACTGCCCAGTTCTGTACCAACATCACAATCCTTGCTATGCCTGAGCCCATCATTGTAGCCACTGTGTCAATCCATCTTGTTGAGGGACTTCCCCTTTTTTGCTGACCTTCCACCTTACCAAGCATGATATCCTTCTCTAGGGAATGGACACTTCTGACAACATGACCAAAGAAGGTAAGACGATGTCTGGCCGTTCTCATCTCCAAGGAGCATTCCAGCTGCACTTCTCCCAGAACAGATTTGTTCATTCTTCTGGCAGTCCATGGTCCTTTCAGTATTCTTTGCCAACACCACAACTCAAAAGCATGAACTCTTCTTTGGTTTTCCTATTCATTATCCAATTTGTACATGCATATGAGGTGACTGAAAATATCATGGCTTGGGTTAGATGCACCTTAGTCTTCAAAGACACATCTTTGCTCTTCAGCATTTTAAAGGTCTTTTGTAGCAGATTTGCTCAGTGCAATACATCATCTAATGTCTTGACTGCTGCTTCCATTGGTGGTGATTGTGGAACCAAGTAATATGAAATCTTTGATAACATCAATCTTTTCTCCATTTATCATAATGCTGCTTATTGGTCCAGTTGTGAGGATTTTTGTTCTCTTTATGTTGAAGTGTAATCCATACTGAAGACTGTAGTCTTTGATCTTCATAAGTAAGGGCTTCAAATCATCCTCACTTTCAGCATGCAAAGTTGTGTCATCTGCATATTGCAGTTTGTTAATGAATCTTCCTTCGATCCTGATTCCATGTTCTTCATATAGTCCAGCTTCTTGGATTATTTCCTCAGCATATGGATTGAATAAGTATGGTGAAAGGACACAACCCTGACACACCCCCTTCCTGATTTTAAACCATGCAGCATGGCTTTGTTCTGTTCTAATGACAGCCTCCTGGTCTATGGACAGGTTCCTCATGAGTACAACTAAGTGTTCTGGAATTCCCATTCTTCTCTATGTTATCCACACAATCAAATGCTTTTACATAGTTAATAAAACACAAATAAACATCTTTCTGTTATTCTGTGCTTTGAGCCAAGATCCATCTGACATCAGCAATGATATCCCTTGTTCCATGTCCTCTTATGAATCCAGCTTACACCTCTGGAAGCTCTCTGTCAATATACTGCTGCAACCATCTTTGAATTACCTTCAGCAAGATTTTACTTGCATGTGATATTAATGATATTGTTCTATAATTTCCACATTCTGTGGGATCACCTTTCTGTGGAATGGGTACAAATATGGATCTCTTCCAGTCAATTGGCCAGGCAGTTGTCCTCCAAATTTCTTGGTATAGATGATTGAGTGCCTCCAGTATGGCATTAATTTATTGAAACATCTCAGTGGGTATTCCATCAATTCCTGGAGACTTGTTTTTTCTAATTCCTTCAGTGCAGCTTCAACTTCTTCCTTCAATACCATTAGTTCTTGATCATATGCCAACTCCTGAAATGGATGAACATCGACCAGTTCTTTTTGGTACAGTGACTTTGTGTATTCCTTCCATTTTCTTCTGATGTCTCCTGAATAATCCTTCCATCATCTTCTGATGTCTCCTGCATCATTCAATAGTTTACCCATAGACTCTTTCAACATTACAACTCAAGGCTCGAATTTTTTCTTCAGTTATTTCAGCTTGAGAAATGCCAAACATGTTCTTACCTTTTGGTTTTCTAACTCCAGATCTTTGCACATTCCATTATAGTAATTGACTTTGTCAACAGCAATGAAAGAAATGATTTTAAAAATTCATTAAAAAAAAAAAATGAACTCAGCCCAGAAAAATATATGAGAAAAGGAAAACATCAGCACCACAGGGAGAAAGAAAAACACAAAGCAAAATGACAGCAGTAAATTCATACCTATTGATAATTACACTAAATGTAAATGGATTAAATGCACCAGTCAGGAGATAAAGAGTTGTTGTTGTTGTTGTTGTTATTTGCTGTCGAGTCGGCCCCGACTCATAGCGACCCCTCCTTGGGTTTCCGAGGCAGTATCACTATGGAAGTAGGATTGCCCAACCTTCCTTCCGAGGAGTGGCTGGTGGGTTTGAACCACCAGCCTTCTGGTTAGCAGTCAAGTGTCTTAGGCACTATGCTACCAGAGCTCCCAGAGATAAAGAGTAGCAGAATGGATAACAAAATATAACCCATCCATATACTGTCTACAAGAGCCATTCTTTATACACAAAGAAAAGAATAAGTTAAAAATCAAAGAATGGGTAAACATATATCATGCAAATGGTAACAAAAACAGCTGGATTGGCAATAGTAAGTTCTGGTTAAATAGATTTTAAGGTAAAAACTAGCAAAAGAGACAAAGAAGAGCATTATATGATGATTGAAAGTCAATCAAACAAGAGGATATAATCATAATAAATGTCTATGCACCCAATGAAAGAGCCCCGAAAGACATAAATCTAACTTTATCAGAATTGAAAAAAGAAATAACCAACTCAACAATAATAGGAGAGTTTAATACATTATGTTTGATGGAAGATAAGAACAACTAGAAAGAAACTCAAAAAGGATACAGAATATCTAAATAACACAATCAACCACCTACACCTCAGAAACATGCACAGATCACTGTACCCAACAATATCTCAAACTCTATTACATGCAACATTCTTCATAATAGACCATGTGTTAGGCCACAAAGCAAACCTCAATGGGTTTAAAAGCATTAAAAAGTTACAAAGCATCTTCTTAGATGACAATGTTAAAAATTAGTAGTCAACAACAGGAAGAACGGGGGGGGGGGGAATGGCATGGAAACTGAGTGATACCCTGTTTAAAAACTACTGAGTAACAGATAGATAAAAAATCAAATAAAATTCTTCAATCAAGGGAGAATAAAAACACAACATACCAAAATCTAATGGACACAGCAAAAGCAGTACTCAGAGGACAATTGATAGCAATAAATGCACACATCAAAAAAGAAGCAAAATCAACACCTTAACTCAACATCTCCAACAATTAGAAAAAGAGCAGAAAAAAAAAAACTATAGTCACCAGAAGAAAGTAAATAAAATTTTAGCAAAAATAAATGAAACAGGAAGAAAAGAAAAATCAACAAGACTAGAAATTGTTTCCTTGAAAGAATTAAAAAAAAAAAAAACGGCAAACCACTGCAAATTTAGCAAAGGAAAAGAAGGTGCAAATAACATCAATATAAAATGAAATAGGCAATGTCACAACAGAACCAACTGAAATAAAAAGGATAATAACAGAATACTGTGAAGAATTGTACTTCAACAAATTTGAATCTAGAAGAAATGGATAAACTTCCCAAACTAACACAATCTGAGGTGAAAAATTTTAACAAACCCATCACAAAAGAAATCATCACACAATTCATTATAATACTTTACTTTGTCTTCTCAAGTGCCCTTTGAAATCTTCTATTCAGCTCTTTTATTTCAATTCTTTCTTCCATTTACTTTACTCTCCATTCAAGAACAAGTTTCAAAATCTCTTCTGACATCCATTTTGGTCTTTTTTTCCCTTCCTGCCTTTTTAATGGTCTTTTGCTTTTCTCATGTATGATGTTCTCTATGTCATACTACAGGAGCTCTGGCAGCATATTGCCTAAGGTATTTGATTGCTAACCAGAAGGCTGGAGGCTCAAACCCACCAGCCAGTCCTCAGAAAGAAGGTTGGGCAATCTACTTCCATAGTGATACTGCCTTGGAAACCCAAGGAGGGGTCGCTATGAGTCGGTGCAACTTGACGGCACATAACAACAACAACAACAATGTCATACTACAACTTGTCTGGTCTTCTGTCATTCAGGTTCAATGCATCAATTCTATGATTCACATGATCTCTAAATCAAAGTGGAGTTTAATCAAGGTTGTATTTTGGCACTCATGAACTTTATTTAATTTTCTCCTGCTTCAACTTGAACTTGCATATGAGCAATTGATGGTCTGTTCCACATTCAGTTTCTGGCCTTGTTTTGACTGATGATATTAACTTTCTCCATCACCTCTTTCCACAAATGTAGTCAATATGATTTCTGTATGTTTTTCTGGCAAGGTCCACATGTGTAGTCACTGTTTATGTAGTTGAAGAAAAGTGTTTGCAATGAATAAGTCATTGCAAAATTCTGTGTGATCTCTGACATCATTTCTATCACTAAGGCCATATTTTACTCTACTGATGCTTCCTTCTTATTTCCAAATTTTGCATTCCAATCACCAGTAATTATCAATACATTTTGATTGCATGTTTGGTTAATTTCAGACTGAAGAAGTTGGTAAAAGACCCTCAATTTCTTCATCTTTGCCTTTAGTGGTTGGTGCATAAATTTTAATAATAGAGTATTAAATGGTCTTCATTGTAGACATATGGATATTATTCTATCGCAGACAGCATGGTACTTCAGGATACATCTTAAAATGTTCTTTTTTTAACAGTATATGCCATGCCATTCCTCTTTAATTTATCATTTCTGACAGAGTACACCCTATGAAATTCTGATTCAAAATGGCCAATACAAGTCCATTTCAGCTCACAGTGACTAGGATATTGATCTTTATGCATTCCATTTCATTTTGACAACTTCCAGTATTCCTAGATTCATATTTCATTCATTCCATGTTCCAATTAATGAATATTTGCAAATATTTCTTCCCATATTGAGTCGTGCCCCATCAACAAATGAAGGGAAGGAAAGCTTTACTCAATTTATGTCATTGAGGTTGACTCTGCTTTGAGCAGGTAGCTCTTCCCCACTTATATTTGGAGAGCCTTCCAACCCAAGGGGTTCATCTTCTGGTGCTATATCAGACAGTGTTTCACTGCCATTCATAAAATTTTCCAGTAATATATCAGACAGTGTTTCACTCCTTTTCATAAGGTTTTCAGTTTTTTTCAAAAGTGGATGGTTCTGTCCTTCCCAGTCTGTCTTAGTCTGGAAGCTTTGCTGAAACTTGTTCACCATGAGTGAACTTGCTGATATTTAAAATACTGGTGGCATAGCTTCCAACCTCACAGCAACACACAAGTAATCACAGTACAACAAACTGACAGTCAATGGAAGGCATATGCAGAGTCACAGCACCAGGATGAATTGGTCAATGTTCAAGCATTTCTGAATATGGATAAGAACCAATGGTATCAAAAGAAGAAGTACAAGTTGCACTGAAGGAATTGGAAAAAATAAGCCTCCAGGAATTGACAGAATACCCATTGAGATGTCTCCAAAAATGGATGCGGTGCTGGAGGTGCTTGCTTATTTATGCCAAGAAATTTGGAAGACAGCTACCTAGCCAACCAATGGAAGAGATCAATATTTATAAACATTCTAAAGAAAGGCAATTCAACAGAATGTGGAAATTATCATACAATATCATAATATCCTTATGAATAGTAGTGAAAATTGTCTGATATAATGCCAGAAAATGAGCCCTTAGGTTGGAAGTCACTCGAAATATGACTGGGGAAGAGATGTCTCCTCAAAGTAAAGTCAATCTTAATAACGTGGATGCAATAAAGCTTTCAGGATCTTCAATTGCTGATGATGCATGACTCGAAATGGGAAGAAACAGCTGCAAAAATACATGGAATGTATGAAATACAAATCTAGCAATATTGGAAGTTGTCAGAATGAAATGGAATAATCCTAGGCACTGGTGAGGTGAAATGGACTGGGATTGGCCTTTTTGGATTAGACAATCATATAATCTACCATGCTGGGAATGAAAAATTGAAAAGTATTGGTGTAGCATTCATCCTGAAAAAGAACGTTTTGAGGTTTAAATGGACATACAACGCTGTCCATGATAGGATAATATCCATATGTCTACAAGGAAGACCAGTTATTACTTCCATAATTCAAATTTATGCAAGAACCATTAAAGCCAAAGCTGAAGAAGACATTGAAGGTTATTACCAAATTCTGCAGTCAGGAGTTGACCAAACATGCAATCAATATTATTAATTATTACTAGTGAGAAAGCTGGAAATAAAGAAGAATCATCAATAGCTGGGAAATATGGCCTTGGTGATAGAAACGATGCCAGAGATTACATGACAGAACTTTAAGACCAATGACTTATTCATTAAGAATACCTTTTTTAAACAATATAAATGACTATACATGTGTACCTCATCAGAGGGAATACATAGGGATCAAATCAATTATACCTTTGAAAGAGGTGATTGAGAAGCTCAATATCATCAGTTAAAACAAGGCCAGGAGCTAACTGTGAAACAGACCAATTGCTCATATGCAAGTCCAAGCCAAAGCTGAAGAAAATTTAAGCAAGTCCACAAGCACAAAAATACAACCTTGATTATATCCCAGCTGGATTTAGAGACCATCTGAAGAATAATTTGACATATTGAACACCAATGACCAAAGACCACATGAGTTGAGGGATGACATCATGAACATTATACATGAAGGAAGCAAGAGGTCATTTAAAGACAAGAAAGGAAGAAAAGACCAAAATGGATGTCAGGAGAGACTCTGAAACTCGCTCTTGAAAGGTGAGTAATGCAAATGCAACGCACTGCTGTTGAGTCAATCTGACTCATATAGACCTCTCCTTGAGTTTCCGAGGCAGCATCACTACAGAAGTAGATTGCCCAACCTTCCTTCTGAGGAGTGGCTGGTGGGCTTGAACCACTAGCCTTCTGGTGAGCAGTCAAATGCCACCAGAACTCCTTGAAAGGTGAGTAGTGAAGACAGGGTGAAATGGAAGACAGGGTGAAATAAACACTTAATAGAAGATTTCAAAAGGCATGTTGAGAAGACAAAGTATTATAATGAAATGTACAAAACTCTGGAGTTAGAAAACCAAGAGGGAAGAATACACCCAGCATTTCTCAAGCTGAAAGAATTGAAGGAAAATTCAAACTGGAATTGCAATATTAAAATATTCTGTGGGCAAAATATTGAACAATGAATAAAGCCTCAAAAGAAGATAGAAGGAATACATAGAGACACTTTACCAAAAACAATTAGTCAACATTCAGCTATTTCAGAAGGTAGC
>NW_006921612.1:9730009-9731998 GCF_000298275.1 Orycteropus afer afer | reverse complement strand
TGTAGTTTATGGCATGCTTGGACCCTGCAAGTACCCATGTTGTTGTTCAGCAGCCTGCCATGCTCTGCTGATCTTGGGACTTACAATGGATTTGAATTAATGGCCTGCCATGTGGTTTGGTAACATTGGGACTGTGCCTTTTTACTTGTCAGCCTTGGGCTTGGCAGCCTCAGCAGCCAGCAGGTGTCTGAGTGAAGAAAAGTCTCTAGCTTCAGTGGGCCTGGAGCAGGACGCAGAGCTAAAGCCCAAGGCTGAGGGGCTTTCACCCAGCCCCTAGAACCTGGCACATTGAACTCAGACTTAAAGCCCCCAAACTGTAAGAATAAACTCCTGTTTGTTAAAGCCATCCCATTTGTGGTATATTCTTGTCAGAGCGGCACTAGGTAACCACAATGCTAACCAACTGGAAGAGATTCATATTTGTGCCCAATCCAAAGAAAGATTGATGCCTTTGAATTATGGCGTTGACAAAGAATGCTGAAAATACTATGAACTGCCAGAAGAACGAACAAATTTGTCCTAGAATAAGTGCCGCTGGAATGTTCCTTGGAAGTGAGAATAGCCAGAGTTCATCTCTCCTACTTTGGTCATGTTGTCAGAAGTGTCCATTCCCTGGAGAAGGATATCATGCTTGGTAAAGTAGAGGGTTAATGAAAAAGGGAAAAACCCTCAGTGAGATGGATTGACACAGTGGCTGCCATGATGGGCTCAAGCATAGCAAGGATTGTGAGGATGGCACAGGACAAGACAGAGTTTCCTTCTGTTGTATGTGAGATCACTATGAGTCACAGTTGACTCAACAGCACCTAAGAACAACAGCCATCTTACACCTTATCAGACATGTGATAGCCAAGGAGGAAAAATCCTCATAAGATAAATTGAGAGTCAAATTCTGCTAAACCCTCTCTAATTGGTATGAGATATTTTTTAAGAAGTGAGAAGTTACATGAGTAAAATCTTTCACTATAGCATTTTCAGTTAAAAACAATTATAGGAGGGTTCAAGAAAATATAATAATAATAAATATTTACACATGAAAGAGCTCCAAAATACATAAAACAAACTCTAACAGAATTGAAAAGAGAAATAGATAGTTTTAAAACAATTATAGGAGACTTTAACATACCACTTTTGATGATGAACAAAACTAGAAAGAAACTCAAAAACAATACAGAAGATCTAAATAAGCACTCAACCAATTCATCTTTATAGATATAAAGAACACACCACTCAAACAGCAGCACTGTAGACATTCTTCTCTAATGCATATAGATCATTCCCCAGAATAGATCATATGTTGGGCCACAAAGCAATCCTCAATAAATTCATATGTCACCTAGACATAATACACTGGTGGTTCAAACCCACCAGCCACTCCTCGGAAAGAAGGTTGGGCAATCTACTTCTGTAGTGATACTGTCTTGGAAACCCAAGGAGGGGTCGCTATGAGTCGGGTCTGACTTGATGGCACATAACAACAACAATAACAACAACAGACATAATACAAAGCATCTTCTGAGACCATAATGCTATAAAACTTGAAGTCAATAACAGAAAAAGCAAGGAAAAAAAATTAAGTATATGGAAACTGAGTAACACCTTACTTAAAACCACTAGGTCATAGAAGAAATTAAAAACAAAATTTAAAAATTCTTAGAATCAAGTAGCAACGAAGATACAACATAACAAAACTTCTGGGACACAGCAAAAGCAATGCTCAGAGGAAAATTTATAGCAATAAATGAACATTAAAAAAGCAGAAATGTCCCAAATCAATAACTTAAACCTACAATTTGAAGAAATAGAAATGGAGTAGCAAAATAAGTCCATAGTCACAGAAGAAAGGAAATGATAAAGTCAAAGCAGAAAAAGTAAGAAAATAAAAAAAAAAAAAAGATGTCTGAAACTTATTATTGAATAAACCAAAAAAACAAACTCACTGCCATCAAGTCGAATATGATTCATAGCAACACCCTTTGGGTTTCTGAG
>NW_006921612.1:9708909-9718841 GCF_000298275.1 Orycteropus afer afer | reverse complement strand
GATATTGAGCTTTTCCACCGCCTCTTGCCACAGATGTAGTCAATCTGATTCCTGTGTGTTCCATCTGGTGAAGTCCACGTGTACAGCCTCCGTGAATGATGTAGGAAACATCAAAAGAAGATGGAAGGAATGCATAGAGTCACTGTACCAAAAAGAACTGGTCGATGTTCATCCATTTCAGGAGGTAGTGTTGATCAAGAATCAATAGTATTGAAGGAAGAAGTCAAAGCTGCACTGAAGGAATTGGTGAAGAACAAGGCTCTGGGAATTGACAGAATACCCATTGAGATGTTTCAACAAATGGATGCCCCACTGGAGGCACTTACTCAGTTATGCCAAGAGATTTGGATAACAGCTACCTGGCCAACTGACTGGAAGAGATCCATATTTGTACCCATTCCAAAGAAAGGTGATGTGGAAATTATAGAACAGTATCATTAATAACACATACAAGTACGATCTTACTGAAGATGATTCACAAACGGTTGCAGCAGTATATTGACAGAGAACTTCCAAAGGTGCAAGCTGGATTCAGAAGAGGATGTGGAACAAGATATATCATTGCTGATATCAGATAGATCTCAGCTCAAAGCAAAGAATACGAGAAAGATGTTTACTTGTGTTTCATTGACTATGCAAGGCATTTGATTATGTGGATCATAAAAAATTGTGGGCAGCATTACAAAGAATGAGAATTCTAGAACACTTAATTGTACTCATGAGGAACCTGTTCATAGACCAGAAGGCTGCTGTTGGAACAGAACAAGGGGACACCACATGGTTTAAAATCAAGAAGGGATTGTGTCAGTGTTGTATCCTTTCACCATACTTATTCAATCTATATGCTGAGGAAAAGCTGGACTATAGGAAGAAGAACATGGCATCAAGATTGGAGGAGAAATCATTAACAGACTGTGATACCCTAATGCAACAACTTTGCTCACTGAAAGTGAGGATTACTTGAAGCATTTACTGATAAAGATTGAAGAATACAGTCTGCAGTATGGATTACACCTCAATATAAAGAAAACAAAAATCCTCACAACTGGGTCTATAAGCAGCATCACAATAAATAGAGAAAAGATTGAAGTTGTCAAAGACTTCACATTCCTACAATTGACACCAGTGGAAGCAGTAGTCAGGACATCAGACGATGTATGTTGTTGTTGTTGTTGTTATGTGCCGTCGAGTCGGCCCTGACTCATAGCAACCCCTCCTTGGGTTTCCGAGGCAGTATCACTATGGAAGTGGGATTGCCCAACCTTCCTTCCGAGGAGTGGCTGGTGGGTTTGAACCGCTAGCCGTCTGGTTAGCAGGCAAGTGACTTAGCCACTATGCTACCAGAGCTCCCAGACGATGTATAGCACTGGGCAAGTTGGCTGCAAAGGACCTCTTTCAAGTGCTGAGGAGCAAAGGTGTCTTCTTGAGGACTAAGGTGTGCCTGACACAAACCATGATATTTTCAATTGCCTCATATGCATGTGAGAGCTGGACAATGAATAAGGAAGACCAAAGAAGAATTGATGCTTTTGAGTTGTGGTGCGGGGGAAGAACGCTGAAAGTACCATGCACTGCTGAAAGAACTAACAAATCTGCCCTGGAGGAAGTGCAGCCGGAATGCTCCTTGGAAGCGAGAATGGCCAGACTTTGTCTCACATACTTTGGTCATGTTATCAGAAGGAACCATTTCCTGGAGAAGGATGTCATGCTTGGTAAGATGGAGGGTCAATGAAAGAGGTGAAGGCCCCCAACAAGATGGATTAACACAGTGGCTACAGCGATGGGCTCAAGTATAGCAAAGATCATGGAGCTGGCCCGGGACTGGGCGGTGTTTTATTCTGCTGTGCATAGGGTCACTATGGGTTGGAAATGACTCGGTGGCACCTAACAACAACAACAACAACAACAACATGTATGAAATGCTTGATATCATCCCACAACTCACCTGATCTTTGGTCACTGGTGTTCAGTGCACCAAATCTATTCTTCAGATGCTCTCTAAGTTCAGGTGGAAGATTCTCAAGGAAATATTTTTGCTCTTGTGAACTTGTTTCTCACTTTGTCATTTTGTGGTGGCTTGTGTGTTGCTGTGATGCTAGAAGCTATGCTACTGGTATTTCAAATATAAGCAAATTTTTTATCACTAATGTTGGACAGGTTTCAGTGGACCTTCCAAATTAAAACAGACTAAGAAGAAGGACGTGACCAGGTCCATTTCTGAAAAAATCGGGCACTGAAATCCTTACGAATAGAAGGAAATATCATCTGATATAATGCTGAAAAAGAAGCCCCTTAGGTTTAAAGGCACTCAGAATAGAACTGGGGAAGAGCCACTTCCTCAAAGTAGAGTCAATCTTAATAAGGTGAATGGACTAAAGGTTTGGGGGCCTTAATTTGCTGATGTGGCACAACTCAAACTGAGAAGAAACAGCTGGACACATCCATTGATAGAACATGGAATGTACAAAATATAAATCTAGGAAAATTGGAAGTTGTATAAAACGCAATGGAATGCATAAAAATCAATATCATAGGCATTAATGAGCTGAAATACACTAGCATTGACCATTCAGAATCAGATAATCATATGGTCTACTATGCCAGGAATGACAAATTGAAGAGGAATGGTGTTGCACTCATCATAAAAAAAAAAAAAAAAAAAAAATTCAAGATTGTAGTAAACTGTATGTCAACTTGGCTGGGCTATAATTTTGAGTAGCTTTGCAGATGTGATGTAGTTATTCCCCATGATAAGACTGGATGTGGTGTAATGTGGTATTTGTTGAAACATTTCAATGGATACTCCATTAATTCCTGGAGTCTTTTTTTAGCCAATTCTTTCAGTGCAGCTTGGACTTCTTACTTCAATACCATTGGTTCTTGATCATATGCCACCTCCTGTAATGGATGAACATCGACCAATTCTTTTTGGTACAGTGACTTTTGCATAATTTCCATCTTCTTTTGATGCTTCATGCATCGTTCAATAGTATGCCCATAGAATCTTTCAATATCGCAATTCAAGGTAAATGGTAGGTGGGTACAGACAGTAAATGGGACACTGCTTAGCCTCCTTTCTCAGTTAAAGATCCCATTTACAATGAGTCAAGTTCCATGTCAGGCAGACATCTTGCCATCCTCCAGGCCATAAAAATAAAACCAGTTGCCATCTAGTTGATTCTAGCTCATGGTGACCCTATGTGTGTTGGAGTAGAACTGTGCTCCATAGGGTTTTCAATAGCTGTGACCTTTTGGAAGTACCTTGCCAGACTTTTTTTTTCAAGATGCTTCTGAAAGGATTTGAGCTGCCAACCTTTCAGTTAATAGCAGTGCTTATCCTTTTATACTACCCAAGGACTCCTCTCCAGATCTTAAGACCAATAAAAATGTGCATGAATGCTTTAAATAGTAGAAACAGTGTCTGAAATCCACAGAGAAACCCTAATTGGCAACAGAATGAAAAATTGGAGTTAAAAATTCAAAAGCACGTCTTTAGTTCATTCTTTGACCTTAGCAGTTAACATTAATTTCTTTCCTAAGTAGGTGATTTGAATGCAACTTATTAGAAAGGATTTTTTTTAAGTCTCTGTTGTTCCTTTTAGGCAGCTTTCCTTTTTTTTCTTTTCCCCCCAGCAAGTGCTTAAAGAGGCATGACTTTGAGAAAATAATCATCTCTCTGGGATTTCATCTCAGGTTAAGTCATGAGAAACAGTGTCTAGCAAAGTAACAGGAAATTTATAGCAACCAAGAGGTTGCACATGCTTGTCATATAGACCAAGCTATTGTTTCCCAGTTGGAGTTCCCCAGTGGAATAAATGTTAACATGCTCAGCTACTAATTGAAAGGTTGATGGTTCAAGTCCACCCCATAGCACCTTGGATAAAAGATCTAGTGATCTAGCTCTGGACAAAATCAGCCTTTGCAAACTGTGTGGAGTACACAGTTCTACTCTGACACACATGGGGTCACCATGAGTCAGGTTTGCCATGAATCAGATTCGATTTGATGGTGACTGTATTGGTTTTTGATATTCAGTATTTCCTGGTCAGATAGTATTGTATTAATACAATTCTCTAGATCTGTGATGTTTTACCAAGATTTTGATCTGCATTTTCTTAACTATCTTTGCTCTACATCCAACCTGGTAAATAAGCTGCCTGACTAGACTTTAACAAACTCTACCTCTCATCCACACTCTCTCTCCTTTATAGCAGGGTTTCAGATGAGAATAAAGAGCTCCCTAAGGGATGGAAGGAAGATAGGGCAATCTACTTCCGTAGTGATACTGCCTCGAAAACCCGAGGAGGGGTCGCTATGAGTCAGGTCTGACTCGACGGCACATAACAACAACAACAACAACAAAGGGACCACACAGTGCTCTGGACCATGTGCTTGGCTTCTGAACTGCTCTTAGGAATCAGCCTGGTTATTCTGGATTCCCTTCTTCAGCTCCTATAGTTTATTTTTAAGACTTTTGAGAGTCTCTTCTTGTGTTTGTGTGTGTCTGCACACCCATGTCTTCTGGCTTCATCATTTTCTGTTAATCTCCCCCGTACTGTAGATCACCTTTCCCTTTACCCAAGTTACTATGTGTCTACCCTCTAGTTATTCATTTAACCTCCCTTTCCCTCATCCCTGTTAACCGTCAAGAAGTGTTTCTTCCTGTGAGTAACCTTTTTCTTGACTTTTTTATAATCGTAATCTCATATAATAGGAGCTCTGGTAGCATAGTGCCTAAAGCACATGACTGCTAACCAGAAGGCTGGTGGTTCAAACCCACCAGCCACTCCTCAGAAGGAAGGTTGGGCAATCCTACTTCCGTAGTGATATTGCCTCGGAAACCCAAGGAGGGGTCACTATGAGTAGGGGCCGACTCGACGGCATATAACAACAACAACAATCTCATATAATATTTGTCCTTTTGTGATTGACTAATTTCACTCAGTGTAATATCCTCCAAGTTCATCCACGTTACAAAGTGTTCCACAGAGTCATCATTATTCTTTAATGTTGCATAGTATTGCATTGTATGTATGCACCATAGTTTGTTTATCCATTCATCCTTTGATTGTAACTTAGATTGTTTACATCTTTATGCTATGGTGAATAATGCTGCTGTAAATATGGTTTATAGCATCTCTTTGTGTTATGATTCTTATTTCTCTAGGATACATACCTAATAGAGCAATTACTGGATTCTATGGCATTTCTATTTCCAACTTTTTAAGAGAGTGCCATACCTTTTCCATAGTAGTACCATTTAACAATCTTAGCAGAGTATGAAGTTCTCAGTCTCTCCACACTCTCAAGTGCATACCTTGTTTTCTGCTGGGGTGAGATGATATATCATTGTTGTTTTGATTTGCATCTCTCTAAGAGCTAATTATCATGAGCATTTCTTCATGTTTTTTTGGCCACCTGAATGTTTTTGGTGAAGTGTCTGTTCATATTCTCTGCCTATTTTTCAATAGGAATGTTTGTCTTTTTGTTGCTGAGGTGTCAAAGTTTTCTATAAATTTTAGAAATCAGTCTCTTGTCCGATATGTCATTGCCAATTTTTTTGCCCAGTCCATGAGTTCTCTTTTTATTCTTTTATTGAATTATTTTGATGTGCACAGCTGTTTATTTTTCAGGAGGTCCCAGTTGTCATCTGTAGTTAGTGTGTCTACTTGTGTTTGATAGTGTATTGCTATGCATTAGGGCCTCTAAACTTGCTCCTATTTTTTCTTTGATGATGTTTATGGTTTTTAGTTTTATTTAGGTCTTAGATCCATCTTGAGTTAGTTTTGTATATGGTGAGAGATAAGAGTTCTATTTCAGTTTTCTGCAAATGGATGTCCATTTTTTCTAGCACTGCCTAAGGCACTTGACTGCTAACCAGAAGGCTGGCGGTTCAAACCCACCAGCCACTCCTCGGAAAGAAGATGGGGCAATCTACTTTCGTAGTGATACTGCCTCGGAAACCCAAGGAGGGGTCGCTATGAGTCAGGGCTGACTCGACGGCACATGACAACAACAACAACATCTGTTAAAGAGACTCTATCTTCCCGATTTAATGGCCTTCCACCTTTGTCAAAGATCAGCTGTCCACAGTGGATGGATTTGCTTCTGAGTTCTTAATTCTGTTCCATTGGTCTATGTGTCTGCCATTGTACCAATACTAGGCTGTTTTGACTACTCTGGCTATGTAATAGGTTTGCAGATTGGGGAGTGTGAGGACTCCTACTTTGTTCTTCTTTTGTAGTGCTTTACTTATCTGAGGGTTCTTTCCTTTTCAAATAAAGATGGTGATTAGTTTTCCTATCTCTTTAAAGAATGATGATGGACTCTGGATCAGGATTTTATTGTATCTGTAGATCATTTTGAGAAGTACTGACATTTCCACAATGTTAAATCTTCTTATCCATGAACATGGTATATTCTTCCATTTGTATATCTCTTTTGGTTTCTTGTAGTGGGGTTTTGTAGTTTGCTTTGTATAGGTCTTTGATGTCTGTGGTTAGATTTATTCCTAAGTACTTCATCTTTTGAGTTGCTATTATAAATGGCATTGTTTTCCTTTTTTATAGAGTTCTCTTTGTTACTGTTGAGGAATCCAACTGATGTTTGTATGTTGATCTTGTATCCAACCACTTTGCTGAATTCTTCTATTAGTTGTAGTAGTTTTCTTGTTGAGTCTCTGGAATTTTCTGTGTATGGGATGATACCTCAGAAGGAAAACTGGGCAATCTACTTCCATAGAGATACCATCTCAGAAACTGAAGGAGGGGTCCCTATGAGTCAGAACCAACTCAATGGCAGGGAGTTTGGTTTGGTTTTCATTAGGATGATACCATCTACAAATAGAGATACTGTTATTTTTCTTTGTCAATTAAGATGCCCTTTATTTCCCTTTCTTGCCTTATTGCTCTGGTTTGGACTTCCAATACACTATTGAATAAGCAAAAACCAAACCACACTCACTGCTGTAGAGTTGGATCTGACCCATAGCAACCCCTCATTGGGTTTCCAAGGTGGTACCACTACAGAAGTAGTTTGCCCAACCTTCCTTCTGAGGAGTGGCTGGTGGCTTTGAACCACCAGCCTTCTGGCTAGCAGTCAAATGCCTCAGGCACTATGCCACTTAGAGCTCCCACAATATTGAATAGGTTCCTATTAATAAGGGAAATGTTTTCAGTTTCTCTCCATTGAAAATAATATTGGCCATTGGTTTTGTGTATATGCCCTTAATTTTGTTGAGAAATTCACTTTCTATTTCTATTTTGCTGAACATTTTTTATCAAGAATGGGCATTGGATTTTGTCAAATGCCTTTTCTGAATCAATTAATATGATCATATGGTAATTTTCTTTTATTTATATAGTGGATTACCTAGATTATTTTTCTAATGTTGAACATATCTTGTATGAATTTCACTTGGTCATAATGTATTATTTTTTATATGTTTTTGGATTCTATTTTCTAGGATTTTGTTGAGAATTTTTGTGTCTGTGTTCATGAAGGATATTGATCTAATTTTTTTTTTTAGTGGTGTCATTGTCTGATTCTGGTATCAGGGTTATGTTTGCTTCATAGAATGAGTTTGGGAGTATTGCATTCTTTTCTATGTTCTGGAATAGTTTGAAAAGAACTGGCATCAGCTCTTTTCTGAATATTTGGTAGAATTCACCAGTGAAGTTCTCTAGACCATGATTTTGTTGTTATTGTTGTTGTTGTTCTTGGGAGTTTTTTTAATGACCTGTTTAGTTACTTCTTTTGTTGTGAAATTGTGTTAATTTGGGTAAGTATTGTCTTTCTAGAAATTTATCCATTTCTTCTAGGTTTTCAACTTTGTTGGTGTACAATTTTTCTTGTATTCTGTTACTATCCTTTCTATTTCAATTTATTCTGTTATGATGTCACCTATTTGATTTCTTATTCTTGTTATTTGCATCTTCTTCTTTTCCTTTGTTAAATTTACCAGTGGTATGTCAATTTTAAGGAGTTCTGGTGGCATTATGGTTAAAGCATTTAGCTGCTAACCAGAAGGTTGGTAGTTCAAACACACTAGCTGCTCTGAGGAAGAAAGATGAGGTAGTCTGCTTCCATAAAGGTTTACAGGCTTTGAAATTCTATGGGGCAGTTCTACTCTGTCCTATAGTGCCACAATGACTCAGAATTGACTTGATGGAAGTGGATTTTTTAAATCAATTTTATTAATCATTTCAAAGAACCAACTCCTAGTATTGTTGATTCTTTCTATTATTTTTGTTTCATTTATTTCTCCTTGAGTCTTTATTATTTCCTTTCTTCTGATGACTATAGGCATTTTTTTTTTGCTCTTCTTTTCTTAATTGTTGAAGATGTTGCATTAAGATATTGATTTTCATTCTTTTTTTTATGTGTGAGTTTATTGCTATAAATTGTCCTCTGAGTACTGCTTTGCTATGTCTCAAAGATGTTGGTATGTTGTGTTTTCATTCTCACATGATTCAAGAAATTTCTTTATTTCTTTATTATTATTATTATTTCTATTCCAAAAACAAAAAAACCAAACTCCCAGTGGTTTTTAATCAGGGTGTTATTCAGTTTCCATGTATTTGATTTTTATTCCTTGATCTTTCTGTTGTTAGTTTCTAATTTTATAGCATTTGTGATCTGAGAAGATGTTTTGTGGTATTTCAATGTTTTTAACTTTATTGAGGGTTGCTTTGTGGCCTAATGTATGGTCTATTATGGAGAATGTTCCATGTGCACTGCAAAAAAAAAATGTATATTGTGCTGTTGTTGGATGAATTGTTCTATATGTATCCATGAGGTCAAGTTGATTGATTATTTTGTTTAAATCTTCTGTACCCCTGTGGGGTTTTTTGTTTTGTTTTGTTTTGTTTTTTTGTTTTTACTTTTTGTTGTGATTTGGGTAAAATTTTATAGAACAAATGGGTTTTCCATTCAACAATCTGTACACTTTTTGCGTTGTAACACTGACTGTGATCCCCATGATGTAACAGCACTCTTCCCATGTCCTCTCTGTGTTTATCATTTTCATCTGTCCTTCTTCCCTATCCCTTCCTGCCTTCTGAGTTTTATCCCTGGGGAAATGCTGCCCTCTTGATTTCATATGGTTGATTATTCTAATAAATATGTAGCTCCCTAGTGTTATCATTCACCTTATAGGACTATCGATTATTTGGCTGAAACTTGAGCCGAGGGGGTGAGTTCAACTGATATAGTTCCATCTCTATCAGACCAGTAAACCTGTTTTTTTTTTTCACAGTTTTGAATTTTGTTCCATAATTTTCCCCCACTGTGGTAGTTCAGTTTGTGTGTCAACTTGGCTAGGCCTGGTTGAGTGGCTGGGCACTGGATGTAGTTATTCCCCATGGTTTGTTGTTGTTGTTATGTGCTGTGGGATTGGTAATTAACTCCATGGTGGAATGTATTGGAGCAGCTGAGTAGTTGCTTTAGGGATGTGGTCTGCTTCCTGTATATAAGAAGCAGCTTTGAGAATGGTCTCTAGCTTATGACATGCTTGAACCCTGCACATAGCCATGTCATGGTTCAGCAGCCTGCCATGCTCTGCCAACCCTGGGACTTTCAATGGACTTAAATTAATGGCCTGCCATGTGGTTGGGTAACATCAGGACTGTGCCTTTTTACTTGTCAACCTTGAGTTTCTCAGTCTCAGCAGCCAGCAGCTGTCTGAATGAAGAAAAGACTCTAGCTCCAGTGGGCCAGGAGCAGGAGGCAGAGCTGAAGCCCAAGGTTGAGGGGTTTCACCCAGCTCTTAGAGCCTGTCACTTTGAACTTGGACTTGTTAAGTGCCCTCAAGTTGTTTCTGACTCATAGTGACCCCATGCACAGCAGAACGAAACACTGCCCGATCTTGCGCCAGCCCCACAATCCCTGCTATACTTGAGCTCATCATTGCAGCCACCGTATCAATCCATCTC
>NW_006921612.1:9685795-9707191 GCF_000298275.1 Orycteropus afer afer | reverse complement strand
CTTCCATTTGCTTTAGCTATTCTCCACTCAAGGGCAAGGTTCAGAGTCTCTTCTGTCATCCACTTTGGTCTTCTCTTCTTTTCTTATCTTTTTAGTGATCTCGAACTTGGACTTAAAGCCTCCAAATTGTAAGAATAAACTCTTGCTTGTTCAAGCCATCCCATTTGTGGTATATTCTTGTCAGAGCAGCACTAGCTAACCAGAAAACCCACTCTATCCAGGATTTTCTATTGTGGTCCATTTCAGAGCAGCCAGCTGTGGTTGTTGTTGTCATTAGATGACATCAAATAACCTCCAATGCATAATGCCCTATGTAAAACAGAACAAAACACTGCCTAGTCCTGTGACATCCTCACAATTTTTGCTATGCTTGAGCTCATTTCTGCAGCCACTGTGTCAATTTATCTCATTGAGGGTATTCCCCCTTTTCACTGACCCTCTACCTTACCAAGTGTGATATCCATCTCCAGGGACTGCTCCCTGACAACATGACCAAAGTATGTGAGAAGTCTGGCCATTCTTGCTTCTAAGGAGAATTCTGGCTGTATTTCTTCTAGGACAGATTAGTTCATTCTTCTGCCAGTCCATGGAATTTTCAGTATTCTTTGTCAACAGCACAATTGAAATGTATCAATTCTTTTCCTATCTTCCTTATTCATTTTCCAGCTTTCACATACATATGAGGCCACCAAAAATATCATGGCTTGGGTCAGGCACACCTTAGTCTGCAAAGTGATATCTTTGCTTCTTAACACTTTAAAGAGGTCTTTTGCAATGGATTTGTCCAGTGAAATATGTCCTCTGACCTTAAGACTGTGGTGTCCCTGAGAATTGATTGTGGATCCAGGGAAAATGAAATCCCTGACAATTTCAATCTTTTCTCTATTGGTCGTGATTTTGCTTACTGGTCCAATTGTGAGGATTTTTGTGTTGTGAGGTGTAATCCATACTGAAGACTGCAGTGTTTGATCTTCATCAGTAAGTGCTTAAAGTCTTCTTCACTTCAGCAAGCAAGGTTGTGCCACCTACATATCACAGGTTGTTAAAGAGCATTCCTCCAGTCCTGATACAGTATATTTCTTCATACAGTCCTACCTCTTGGATTATTTGCTGAACATACAGATTCAATAAGTATGATGAAAAGAAACAACCATGACACACATTGTTCCTGATTTTAAATCATGCAGTATCCCCTTGTTCTGTTCTAACAACAGCCTCCTGGTCTATGTACAGGTTCCTCATGAGCACAATTAAATGTTCTGGAATTCCCATTCTTTTCAATGTCATCCATAATTTGTTATGATTCACAGTCAAATACCTTTGTAAAGTCAGTAAAACACAAGTTAACATCTTTCTAGTATTCTTTGCTTTGAGCCGAGATCCACTTGACATCAGCAATGATATCCCTCATTCCACGTCCTCTTTGGAATCCAGCTTGAATTTCTGGAAGTTCCCTGTCAATATCTACTGTAACCATTTTTGAATTATCTTTGGCAAAATTTTACTTGTGGATAAGGCATTTGGCTGCTAACCAGAAGGTCAGTGGTTCAATCCCACCAGCTACTCTGTGGAAGAAAGATAGGGCGATCTACTTCTGTAAAGATTTATAGCCTCAGAAACCCAGTGATGGTTGCTATGAGTTGAAATTGACTCAAATGCAATGAGTTTGGTTTTTTTGGTTTTGGTAATATTAATGATTTGTTGCTGTTGTCAGGTGCTATTGCATCAGCTCCAACTCATAGCAATCCTGTGTACAACAGAAGGAAACTCTGCCCAGTCTTGTGCATTCCTTATAATCTTGAGCCCATTGTTGCAATCATTGTGTCAACCCATCTTGTTGAGGGTCTTCCCATTTTCACTGACCCTTTACTTTACCAAGAGTGATATCCTTCTCCAGGGACTGGTTCCTTCTGACAACATGACCAAAGTAGATGAGACAAAGTCTGGCCATTCTTGTCTCTAAGGAGCATTCCAGGAGCACTTCTTCCAGGACAGATTTGTTTGTTCTTCTGGCAGTCCATGGTCCTTTCAGTATTCTTCACTGACACCACTAAAGCATGAACTTTTCTTCAGTCTTCCTTATTCACTGTCCAGTTTTCACATGTATATGAGGCTATTGAAAATACTATGCTTTGGCTTGTCATACCTCAGACTTCAAAGATACACCTTTGTGCTTCAGCACTTTAAAGCTGTTTTTTTGCAACAGATTTGCCCAATACAATATGATGATTGATTTCTTGAATGCTGCTTCCATGGATGTTGATTGTGTGTTCAAGTAAAATAAAGTCTCTGACAACTACAATCTTTTCTCCGTTTATCGTGATGTTGCTTATTGGTCCAGTTCTGAGGACTTTTGTTTTATTTTTGTTGAAGGGCAATCCCTACTGAAGACTATAGTCTTTGATCTTCATCAGTAAGTGCTTCAAGTCATCTTCACTTTCATCAAGAAAGGCTGTGTCATCTGCATATTGCAGGTTCTTAATGAGTCTTCCTCCAAACCTGATGCCATGCTCTTCATATAGTCCAACATCTCAGATTATGTGCTTAGCATACAGATTGAATAAGCATGGTGAAAGGATGCACACTCTTCCTGATTTTAAACCATGAAGTATCCCCTTGTTCTATTCAAATGACAGCCTCTTGGTCTATACAAAAGTTCCTTATGAGGACAATTAAGTGTTCTGAAATTCCCATTCTTCACAATATTATCCATAATCTGTTATGATCCACACAGTCAAATGCCTTTGCATAGTCAACAAAACAGGTAAACAGCTTTCTAGTCTTCTTTGCTTTCAGCTAAGATCCATGTGACATCAGGAATGATATCCCTTGTTCTACATCCTCTTCTGAATCCAATTTGAATTTCTGGAAGTTCCCTGTCAATATATTTTGCCACTATATTCGAATTACCTACAACAAAATTTTGCTTGCATGTGATGTTAATAATATAGTTTGACAATTTCCACATTCTATTGGATCACATTTCTTTGGAATGGGCAGCAATATCTATCTCTTCCAGTCAGTTGGCCATGTAGCTATCTTTCACATTTCATCACAAGCCTCCAGTGGCCTGTAAGGCAAAGCCAAAGCCAAAGCCAAAATTTGAGGAGTCATCACCTAGAATCCAGAGAGAGAAAGTCTTCCACTAAACTCAGACTTCCACCTAGTCTTCCCCTAGAGCTGGCACTCTGAACTTGGACTTCTAGCTTAGTCTTTCCCTAAAGCCAGCACTTTGGATTCAGACTTCCAGCCTCATAAACAGTAAGAAAATAACTTTCTGTTTGTTAAAGCCCTCCACTTGTGGTATTGCTGTTATAACAGCACTAGAGAACTGAGACAAAGATCTATCCTGAAGTACAATCTTATCAGTGATAGGATAATATCCATACACTTACAAGGAAACCCAGTTAATACTACTATTATCAAATTTGTGCACTAACCACTAAAGCCAAAGATGAAGAAATTGAAGATTTTTACCAACTACTGCAGTCTGATATTGACCAAGCATGCAATCAATATGTATTGGTAATTACTGGTGATTGGAATGTGAAAGTTGGAAACAAAGAATAAGCATTGGTAATTGGAAAATATGATCTTAATTATAGAAATGATGCTGGAGATTTCATGATAGAATTTTGCAAGGCCAATGACTTTTTCACTGCAAATACCTTTTTTTAACATAAATTGTGCCTATACATGTGGACTTCACCAGATGGAACACATAGGTATCAAACTAAATACCTCTGTAGAAAGAGAATATGGAGAAGCCCGATATTATCAGTCAGAAAAAGGCCAGAAGCTGACTGTGGAACAAACCATCAACTGCTCATATGCAAGTTTAAGTTGAAACTGAAGAAAATTAAAACAAGTCATTAGACGTTGTTGTTGTTAGGTGCCATCGAGTCATCTCTGACTCATACTGACCCTATGCACAGCAGAACGAAACACTGCCTGGTCCTGAGCTAGCTCCATGATTCTTGCTATACTTGAGCCCATTGCCACTGCTACCATGTCAATCCATGTTGTTGAGAGCCTTCCTCTTTTTCATTGACCCTCCACCTTATCAAGCATGACATCTTTCTCCAAGAAATGGTCCCTTCTGACAACATGACCAAAGTATGTGAGACAAAGTCTGGCCATTTTCACCTCCAAGGAGCATTCTGGCTGTACTTCCTCCAGGACAGACCTATTAGTTCTTTTAGCAGTCCATGGTACTTTCAGCATTCTTTGAAAACACCACAGCTCAAAAGCATCAATTCTTCTTCAATCTTCTTTATTCATTGTCCAGCTCTCACATACATATGAGGTGATTGAAAATACCATGGCTTGTGTCAGGCACACCTTAGTCTTCAAGGAGACAACTAATGGATGTCTCCATTAGACATTAGAGAAATGCAAATCAAAACTACAATGTGTCTCACCATTGCAAAAATTGTATTGATCAAAAAAATAGAAAACAACAAATACTGGCAAGGTTGGGGGTAGATTGTAACTCTTATACACCTGCTGGTAGGATTGTAAAATGGTACAATCAATATGGAAAATGATATGAATTTTAGAAAAATTAGAAAGTTAGAAATGCCATATGATCCATTAATTCCACTCCTAGGTGCATATCCTAGAGAAATAAGAGCAGTGATGCAAATAGACATATGCACACCCAAATTCATTGCAGTATTATTTACAACAGCAAAAAAGATGGAAACTACATAAGTGTCCATCAAGGGAAAATAAATAAACAAAATGTGGTACATACATAAAATGGAATACTACAGATCAATAAAAAATAATGATGACTCCACAAAACAATATGGTTGAACCTGGAGGACATAATGCTGAGTGAAATAAATCAATCATAAAAGAGCAAATGCTATATGCTACCACTTTTTATAAAAAATATAGGTTGACCAGGGTAGCATAGTGCCTAAGGCACTTGACTGCTATCCAGAAAGCTGGCGGTTCAAACCCACCAGCCACTCCTCACAAGGAAGGTTGGACAATCTACTTCTGTAGTGATACCACCTTGGAAACCCAAGGAGGGGTCGCTATGAGTTGGGTCCAACTTCACGGCACATAACAACAACAACAACAGGTTGACTAGAGATGGGAGGGGGAGAGGGGAAGAATCACTAGCTAGTAAGACCAGAAAAACCAAACCCACTGCCATCAAGTTGATGCCGACTCATAGAGACTCACATTGGATTTCCAAGACTGTAAATCCTTACAGAATTAGATTACCTTATATTCTTCCCACAGAACAGCTGGTGGGTTTGAACTGTAGCTAACCAAAAAGCCAAACTCACTGCTGTGGAGTTGTTTCCAACTCATAGCCACCCGTCCTTGGGTTTCCGAGGCTGTATCACTACAGAAGTAGATTGCCCAATCTTCCTTCTGAGGGGTGGCTGGTGGGTTTGAACCACCAGCCTTCTGGTGAGCAGTCAAATGCCTTAGGCCCTACACCAGAACTGTAGTAGGCACATGTTAATTCTTGTGAAGGGAAAGACAATACACAATATGGGGAAGTCAACACAACACTACCAAGGCAAATGAAGACACTGAGAATTACACAAGAATAAATGTTATAACATATATAATTCTACAACAACAGTAATAACAACCAAAAAATCGTCAGTGGTTATATAGGTAGATATGTATGCTATATAGCTGTGGGAAGACATATGGGAGTACATGCACGTGCATTTAAAGGTATAGTTGTGGGCATTGTCTATACATATTTGTATGCATTGCATATATATTCATATATATATGATAGAACACATAGGAAACACAGTTATGGAAACTTCCTAGACATATCCAAATACGTTATGGGACTGAGTACTGATTTGAAGCCTCAGGACCATAGTCTTGGGGGGCATTTAGATCAATTGGCATAACATAGTTCATAAAGATAATGTTCTACATCCTAGTTTGGTGAGTAACGTCTGGGGTATTAAAAGCTTTCTAATGGCCAACTAAGATACAACTGTTGGTCTCCTCCCATCTGGAGCAAAGGAGAGTGAAGAAAACCAAAGACTCAAGGGAACAATTACTCCACAGAACTAATGGCTTACACAAACCACAACTTCCTCTAACTTGAGACCGGAAGAACTAGATGGTGCCTGGCTACCACTACTGACTGCTCTGACCAGGGACACAATAGAAGGTCCTGATTAGAATGAGATAAAAATGGAGAAAAAAGCTTATAATCATTTAAAAAACAAAAAATACTAGACTTATTGGACTGATAGAGACTGGAGGAACCCCCAATACTATCACCCTAAGACACTCTTTTAACTTGGAACTGAAGCCATTCCCAGAAGCCACCTTTCAGCCAAATAGTAGATTGACCTATAAAATAAACAACAGTCATGAGAAATGGGCTCTTTAGAACAATGAACTATAGGAGACCAAATAGGCAACATTTGCCCAAATACAAGGAAGAGAAGGCAAGGAGGGACAGGGGGACTGGATGGATAGAAATGGGGAAGACAGGGTCGAAATGGGAAGAGTACTGACACACTCCAGGGATAGCACCAATGTCACAGAACAATTGGTGTATGAATTGTTGAATGGGAAGTTAATTTGTTGTGTAAATGTACACCTAAGACACAATAAAAAGTTCAAAACAAATTATAATTTCTCTCTATATTTTTTTGCATATTACCTTCTGTACTATAAGAATAAAGAATAGGAAAGGATTTGTGGAATAAAATTTTTGCTGAGCTGAGATGATTTTGAATGACTCTGGAAGAACAATTTAAAGAAGCTATTTCCCCTAAAGCATTCCAAGAGGAAATAAGTGTTCATAAGTGTCCTACCAATGTAATTTTTCTAATATACTTGAGATGAACACTTAGACATTCTTATTTCAATTTAGAATGAATCTTATTGTTCAGCATAACAGACATTATGGAAAAAGGATTTAACTTTCAGTGAAGTGAAAAGAAAATACTGATAATGCATCCCTGTTGTCTTATTATCCACCTCATGCACTGTTATTACTATGTACTCAATAAATACACATTTAACTTTTCACTAGTCTTAATTACTCAGATGAAAGAAAATTTTTGCATAAAGTTCATATTATTAAAATATTATCACACACTTCCACACTAAACTAATTGAGCACTGTTTTCAGATTTTCTGCATTAAATTGAGTATTTTCTCAGTCATTACTTGGAGTGCAAGAAAACACATTTCAGAAGACATCGACAGTTGGTAAGCTTCTCCTGGATATCAACTGCTAAGGTGATGATTGTTCAACTCTTTTCTTCCCAAAGAAATGAAAAGCAAGGACTTAATGAAAGGGAGCTACAGGCCATGGCAGTTTGGGACCCAGCTGAGACCGTGCCTAGTATATTCTGGTTGACCATAAAAATGACAAGGCTATCCATCAGTTCATTGACAGGACAGGAGGCATCTAAGTAAATGAATGTGGGAAAAATAAAATAATTTCATCTGAAGAGGGAAACTATTGTTCTTTATTCAAATTTGTATACGCACATATGCGTGCACATACACAAATGTATTTCTCCCTCCAAAGCTAGTTTACCTCTCATTTCTGTAAAAATCAGCAGCCCATAGCAGGAAGAGAACTGCATCAGTAACAAAGACGCAGTCGTTCTTTCTTTCTGCCATCATCAATTAAAGCCCCTTAAAGAGTCTCAGCTCAGACTAATAGGGACACTCACTTTTGTCCACTTAAAAAATTTGCTTTAAAGTAATACAGTATGATGTTGTTTTAAAGAAAGGATGCAAGTGGAATTTTATATCACTATTGCATTTCAAAGAGAACTCTGGTGGCTCATTGCCTAAGGCATTTGATTGCCAACCAGAAGACTGGCAGTTCAAACCCACTAGCCACTCCTCAGAAGGAAGGTGGGCCAATATATTTCTGCAGTGATACAGCCTCGGAAACCCAAGGAGGGATTGTTATGAGTTGGATCCGACTCCACAGCAGTGAGTTTGGTTTTTTTGGTATTGCATTTCTGAGAATTTGTCATTGTACACATGGTTATGAAGTATCTTTCAAGAAAGGCTTAAAGTATCTTTTAAGGTGGCCCTGTAACAGGTAGTTTTACATTTTCATCTGTTACAATCAAGGCTGAGCATTTTATAATGATATCTTTGTGATCCAACAGGCAGAGCCCCCCACCCCCATCTCTCTAAACCTTAATCGCTTCCTCACCTTGTGATCAATATTTCTTATCTGAGTGTTTTTGGTGATAGTTAAGGAGCCCTGATGACACAGTGAATAAGGTGCTTGACTGCTAACCAAAAGTTGTTTTGTGGTTGTTAGGTGTCATTGAGTTGGCTCCAACTCATAGTGACCCCACGTACAACAGAGCAAAATACTGTCCAGTCTTGTACTATCTTCAGAATCCTTGCTATCCTTTAGCTCATTGTTGCAGCCACTGTGTCAATTCATTTCATTGAGGGTCTTTCCCTTTTTTGCAGACCCTCTACATTACCAAGCATGATCTCTTTCTCCAGGGACAGGCACTTCTGACAATATGACCAAAGCAGGTAAGACAAAGTCTGGCCATTCTTGCTTCTAAGACACATTCCGGCTGCACTTCTTCCAAGACAGATTTGTTCCTTCTTCTGGAAGTCCATGGTATGTTCAGGGTTCTTCACCAACACCACAATTCAGAGGCATCAACTCTTCTTCTGTGTTCCCTATTCATTATGCAGCTTTCATATGCATACAAGGTGATCAAAAATACCATGGTTTGAGTCAGGCGTACCTTAGTCTTCAAAATTACATCTTTGCTCCTTGTTTGGTTACCTAGTGCCAAGCCCCCTATAGCCAGGAAAGGGAGGGATCAGGAGAGGCTGGGGACCTCAACAGTGGCAGGATATCCAGATAAAAAGGGCAGGAGGCAAGGCTAGGCCCCAAGCCTCCTAGAGCCAGGAAAGGGAGGGAGCAGGAGAGACCAGGGACCTCTGGAATGGCAGGATATCCAGGTAAAAAGGGGTGGGAAGCAAGGCTAGGCCCCAAGCTCCCTAAAGCCAGGAAAGGCAGGGACTGACCAGGGACCACAAAGTGGCAGACACCAGGTAGGAATTAGGTAAGGGGAAGGCACAGAGGTTTTCAACAACTAAGGGAGAAATACTTATCTGTCAGTTTGTCATCCTGTGGGGCTTGTACGTTGCTGTGAGGCTTGAGGCTGTGCCACTGGTGTTTCAGACACCAGCAGAGTTGCACATGGTGCACAAGTTTCAATGCAGCTTACAGACTAAGACACACTAGGGAGAAGAGAAGGCCATCCACTTCTCAAAAACTGGCCAGGCAAAATCTTATGAATAGCAGAGAAACACTGATACATTACTGGGCAACTTTATGAATAGCTTGTAAACATTGTCCGATACAGTGCAGAAAGACTAGCCCCTTGGATTGGAAGGCACTCCAAATATGACTGAGAAAGAGCTGCCTCATCAGAGTAGAACCAACCTTAATGATATGGATAAAGTAAGTCTTTCAGGACCTCCATATGCTGACATGGCACGACTCAAATTGAGGAGATATAGGTGCAAACATCCATTAATAATCAGAACATGGAATGCATAAAGTATGAATCTAGGAAAATTGGAAGTTGTCAAAAATGAAATGGAATGCATAAAGATTGATATGCTAGGCATTAGTGAGCTGAAATGGATGGGTTTTGGCCATTTTGAATCAGACAACCATATGATCTACTATGCCAGAAATGACAATTTGAAGAGGAATGGCATGGCATTCATCATCACAAAGGATGTTACAAGATCTGTCCTGAAGTACAATGCTGTCAGTGACAGGTTAATATCCATATGCCTACAAGGAACACCCATTAATATGACTGTTATTCAAATTTATGCACCAACCACCAAAGCCAAAGATGAGGAAATTGAAGATTTTTATCAACTTCTGCAGTCAGAAACTGACTGAACATGCAATCAAGATGTATTGCTTAACACTAGTGATTGGAATGCAAAAGATAGAAACAAAGGAAAATTTGTCCTTGGTGAAGGAAATAATGCTGGAGCTCACATGATAGAATTTTGCAAGACCAGTGACTTATTCATTGCAAATACCTTTTTTCAACAACACAAACAGCAGCTATACACATGGACTTTGCCAAATGGAGTACACAAGAATCAGATTGACTACATCTGTGGCAAGAGGTGATGGAAAAGCTCGATATCTTCAGCCAAAACCAGGACAGGAACTAATTGTGAAACAGACCATCAATTGCCCATATGCAAATTCAACATGAAGTTGAAGACAATTAAAACAAATCCACGAGAGTGAAAATATGATCTTCAATATGTCCCTCCTGAAATAGATGCCATTTAAAAAATAGATTTGATGCATTGAACACCAATGACCGAAACCCAGAAGAATTGTGGGATGACATCAAGAGAGCAAGAGGTCATTAAAAATATGAGAAAGAAAGAAAAGACCAAAATGGATGTCAGAAGAGGCACTGAAACTTGCCCTTGAGCAGAGAGTAGCTAAAACAAATGGAAGAAATGACAAGATAAAAAGAGCTGAAGAGAGGATTTCAAAGAGTAGCTCAAGCAGACAAAGCCAATATGGTAATACTATAATGAAATGTACAAAGACCTGGACTTAGAAAACCAAAAGGGAAGAACATGCTCAGCATTTCTCAAGCTGAAAGAACTGAGGAAAAAATTTAAGCCTCGAGTTGCAATATTGAAAGATTCTATGGGCAAAATATTGAATGATGCATGAAACATCAAAAGAAGATGAAAGGATACACAGAGTCACTGTACCAAAAAGATCTGGTAGATCTTCATCCATTTCAGGAGGTGGCATATGTTCAAGAACCAATGGTATTGCAGGAAGAAGTCAAAGCTTCACTGAAAGAATTGGCGAAGAACAAGGCTCCAGGAATTGACAGAATACCCACTGAGATGTTTCAACAAACAGATCCCCCACTGGAGGCACTCACTCAGTTATGCCAAGAGATTTGGATAACAGCTACCAGGCCAACTGACTGGAAGAGATCCATATTTGCACCCATTCCAAAGAAAGGTGATTATGCATGTGGTAATTTTCGAACAATATCATTAACATCACATGCAAGTAAAATCTTACTGAAGATAATTAAAAAATGTTGCAGCAGTATATTGATAGAGAACTTCCAGAAATGCAAGCTGGATTCAGAAGAGGATGTGGAACAAGGCATATCATTGCTGATGTCAGATGGATCTTGGCTCAAAGCAAAGAATACCAGAAAGATGTTTACTTGTCTTTTATTGACCACACAAAAGCATTTGATTGTGTGGATCATAACAAATTGTGGATAACATTGAGAAGAATGGTAATTCCAGAACACTTAACTGTACTCATGAGGAACCTGTTTATAGACCAGGAGGCTGTTGTTTGAACAGAAAAAGAGAACTTTACATCGTTTAAAATCAAGAAGGGAGTGCATCAGGGTTGTATCCTTTCACCATACTTATTCAATCTTTGTGCTAAGCAAATAATCCGAGAAGCTGGACTATATGAAGAAGAACACAGCATTACAATTGGAGAAGAATCATTAACAATCTGTGATACGCTGATGACACAACTTTGCTTGCTGAAAGTGAGGATGACTTGAAGTATTTACTGATGAAGATTGAAGAGTACAGTCTGCAGTATGGATTACATCTCAATATAAAGAAAACAAAAATCCTCACAACTGGTCCTATAAGCAACATTAAGATAAATGGAGAAAAGATTGAAATTGTCAAAGACTTCACATTACTTGGTTCTACAATTAACACCAACAGAAGCAGCAGTCAGGACATCAGACAACGTATTGTTGTTGTTGTTGTTGTTATGTGCCATTGAGTCAGACAACTTATAGCACTGGGCAAATCAGCTGCAAGGGACGTCTTTCAAGTGCTGAAGAGCAAAGATGTCTCCTTGAGGACTAAGGTGCACCTGACACAAGCCATGGTATTTTCAATTGCCTTGTATGCATGTGAGAGATGGACAAAGAGTAAGGAAGACCGAAGAAGAGTTGATGCTTTTGAGCTATGGTGTTGGTGAAGAATGCTGAAAGTACTGTGGACTGCTGAAAGAACTAACAGGTCTGTCCTGGTGAAAGTGCAGTCTCCTTGGAGGTGAGAATGGTCAGACTTTGTCTCACATACTTTGGTCATATTGTCAGAAGGGACCATTCCCTGGAGAAGGATGTCATGCTTGGTAGGGTAGAAGGTCCACAAAAGAGGGGAAGGCTCTCAAGGAGATGGATTGACATAGTGGCAGTGGTGATGGGCTCAAGTATAGCAAGAATCATGGCGTTGACTCAGAACTGGGCAGTGTTTCATTCTACTGTGCATAGGGTTGCTATGAGTTGGAGACAACTCGATGGCACCTAACAACAATATAATAGTGCCACTCTGACAGTAATATACCACAAATGGGATGGCTTGAACAAACAGGAGTTTATTCTCTTACAATTTGGAGGCTTTAAGTCTGAGTTCAAAATGCCAGGCTCTAGGGGCTGGGTAAAAGCCCCTCAACCTCGGACTTCAGCTCTGCCTCCTGCTTCTGGCCAACTGAGGCTAGAGGATTTTCTTCACTCAGGCAGCTTCTGTCTGCTGAGGCTGACAAGCCCGAGGTTGACAAGTAAAAAGCCACAGTCCAGATGTTACCAAACCATATGGCAGGCCATTGATTCAAGTCCACTGAAAAATCCCAAGATCAGCAGAGCATGCAGGCTGCTGAACAACGACTCAGCTACATGCAGGGTTCAAACATGACATAAGCTAGAGACCGTTCCCAAAGCTGTTTCTTATATGCTGGAAGCAGATCACATCCCTAAAGCAGCTACTCAGCTGCTCCAATTCATTCCACTATGGAGTTAATTACCAACCTTACCATGGCAAATAACTACATACAGCTGCCCAGCCACTCAACCAGGCCTAGCCAAGTTGACACACAAACTTTAACTACCACACTCCTTAACACTTTAGAAAGGTATTTTGCAGAAGACTTGCCCAGTGCAAAATAACATCTGATTTCTTCACTTCTGCTTCCATGGATGTTGATTGTGGATCCAAGTAAAATAAAATCCCTGACAATCTCAGTCTTTTCTCCATTTATCATGATTTTGCTTCTTGGTCTAGTTTTGAGGATTTTCATTTTCTTTATGTTGGTGTATAATCCATACTGAAGGCTGTATGTTGATGTATAATCGATATTGTGGTCTTTGATTTTCATCAGTAAGTGCTTCAAGTCATCTTCACTTTCAGCAAGCAAGATTGTAACTCTGCATATTACAGGTTGTTAATGAGTCTTCCTCCAACCCTGATGCCACGCTCTTCTTCATATAATCCAGATTCTCGCATTATTTGCTCAGCATAAGGATTGAATAAGTATGGTAAAAGGATACAAACCTGACACACATTTCCTGTTTAAACCATGCAGTATCCCCTTGTTATATTCGAATGATAGCCTCTTGGTCTTTGGATAGATTGCTCATGAGTACAATCAAGTGTTCTTGAATTCCTGTTCTTCTCAAGTTTACCCATAATTTGTTAGGACCCGCAGAGTTGAATGCCTTTTGGTAGTCAGTAAAACACAGGTAAACATCTTTCTGATATCCTTTGCTTTCAACCAAGATTCATCTGACATCAGTAATGATATACCTTGTTCTACATCCTCTTCTGAATTTGCCTGGAATTTCCAGCAGTTTCCTGTCAAAATACTGCTGCAACTATTTTTCAATTATCTTCAGCAAAATTTTACTTGAGTTTGATATTAATGATATTGTTTGATAATTTCCACATTCTGTTGTATCACCTTTCTTTGGAATGGACACAAATGTCAATTTCTTCAAGTTGGTTGGCCAGGTAGCTGTCTTCCAAAAGGAAGGCAGTTCAAATTCACCAGCCGCTCTGTGGAAGAGAGATGAGGCAGTCTACTTGCATAAAGACTTACCTCCTTGGAAACCTTATGGGAAAGTTCTACTCTGTCCTATATGGTCACTATCAGTAGGAATCGACTTGATGGCAGTGAGTTTGGTGGTTTCGACAACCAAACTCTTATATTCAACAATCAGTGATGTCAAGCTCTATGCTGTTGTTGTTGTTGTTATGTGCCATTGAGTCGGACCCGACTCATAGTGACCCCTCCTTGGGTTTCCAAGGCAGTATCACTGTGGAAGTACATTGCCCCATCTTCCTTCTGAGAGCTCTATGCTAGGCACAATGAATACAAAGACAATTCAGACCAGGATATGCCCTGAAGTTGTTCACATTGAGAATGAGTGTTTGCTGTTTGACTGATTGAATGGGATAACTCTGGATCCCCAGAGGTAACTTACTATTTAACCTAAGCAGATTTCCTATTCCAGTTACCATTAATGAAATAAGGGGAAGTACATACACTTTCCAAAATAATGTATGAAACCTCAATTACATGGCAGTTTGTATGCCTTTAAAGTTGTTTTTTGAAGTATGACATATTTCCAGCATACAAAAAGTATAAAGCATAATATAACACACACATGTAAATGCATGTGAAATTTATTGATCTTTAACATTTTTACATATTTGCTTCAGGCCTTTCATTTTTTTGAAGAGAAAAAAATTTTAAAAACATTGTAGATATATTTCAAACTCTCTTTATTAAAGATATGAATATTGTTATGCCTGTTTGTAAGTATAGTGCCACTGCCATCTGGTAAATTTCGACTTGTAGTGACCATTGTAGGACAGGGTAGAACTTTCCCACATGGTTTCCAAGGCTATAAATCTTTACAGAAGCAAACTGTCTCATCTTTCTCCCACGGAGCAGCTGGTGGTTTCGAACTGCTGACCTCTTCTTTAGTAGCCAAATGCTTTAACCTCTATGCCACCAGAGCTCCTTGTAAGTATGATAGGTGCTACTTATCTTTCAATAATTAGTTTTCTTCTCTCATTATTTTGTTTAAAGACTCATTAATATTAATATAGTATATATACAATACATTTTAAAAGTTGTATAATATTTTACTGTTTGAATATACGATTTGTTTATCCCTTACCCTGTGATAGACATTGAGGATGCTGCCAAATTGTTATTACAAATAATGCTGCCATCGGTATTTTTGCACATAACTCCTCTAGCACATACAAGAGAATTCCTCTAGAATATATCTCTGCAATGAGAATTGTTAAGTCAGATGTATGTAGACCTCTACATTTACTACATGTTGTTAGATTGTTCTCCAAACAGCTGTATGGATTCACATTTCCACACAGTGTATGACAGTTCTCATAGCTTCACATCTTCCCCAATAGTTGGTAAGATTTTTTAATTTTTACCAATCTTATGGATGTGGAATCAAATTCCATTGTTGCTTTGGTTTGCATTTTGCTGGAGTTGAACTTGTTACATGTATTTACTGACCTCTCAGTTTTCCCCTCTGTAATTTTCTGATCATATTCTTTGTCCATTTCTCTCTTTGTCAATTGCCTTTCTTAATCTGAAGGAGTTATTTATTTTTTCTTAACATTTAACTTTCATTGGTTATATATTGCAAACATCTTCCCTCAATATGTGTTTTATATTTATTGTATAAAGATTTTAATTTTAATGTTGTCAAATTTATTCATCTTTTCTTTGTGATTTTTGCTTGGTGTATCTTATTACAGATGCTTTTCCACCTCCATACTGGAAGATAGTCTCCTGTATATCTGCTTTTCCTAATGAAGTCTTTAATCTACCTGAATTGACCTCTTGCTTTGTTGTGAGGTAAGGATATAATTTAACTTTTTTCCCACATGGATAACCAAATGTCCTAAATGGCAAATCTCTACATTTCCCACTGATTTGTAATTCTTCCTCTGTCCTACATCAACTTGCAATATGGACTGATTTCTGGACTTTCTAGTCTGTTCAGTTGACCCATCTGATCTTGCCCCAGTGCTATTGTTTTGATTACTATCACTTTGGATTAAGTCTTAATATTTGGAGAGCAAGTTCCCACATCATATTCTTTTCCTTTAAATTTGTCTTGTATATTCTTGTTTTTCACTCCTGCATATAAATTTTAGGATTATCTATCTATTCAAGTTCCATGGATTGCACTGAACTGGCAGATTGATTTTAAGTATATATTGAAAACTTTGTGATATTGTACCTTCCTATCCATTAATATTTTTATTTATGCAGATTCTCTTTTATACCTTAAGATAATCATTTGTATTTCCACCATAAATGCCCTGTACTTTTTCAATTAGAATTTGCTGTCAATATGCATTGAATCTTCCTCTATTACATTTTTTAACTGTTGTTGGTGTAAAGGAACGTTTGGATTTTTTGTATATATAGATCTTTCCAACGAATTTGTTTAAAAACTTCATGTTAATTCTAATAGATTATCTGTGAATTCTCTCAGGTAGTGTATATACACAATTATATTGTTTGCAAAACACAATATTTATTTCTTACTGATATTTATTACTTATTATTTCTTTTCCTTGATGATCCAAAGTGTAATATTGAATAAACCAAACCAAATCCACTGCCATCAAGTGGATTTGGATTCATAGCGACCTTGCCAAACAAAACCAAATTCACTGCTGTCCAGTCAAATCCAACTCATGGTGACCCTTCCTTGGGTTTCTGAGGTGATATCACTAAGGAAATAGATTGCCCCTTGCAGGACAGGGTAAAACTGACCCATAGGATTTCCAAGGCTGTAAATGTGTGTGGAAGCAGACTGTCACATCTTTCTCCCATGGAACAGCTGATGAGTTTGAATCGCTGACCTTTTAGTTAGCAGCAAAATGTTTTAACCACTACACCACCAGAACTCCTTGTAAAATTGGATAGAAGGGTGTTACAAGGTATCTTTGTCTCGTTTCTGACTTTAATAGAAATGCTTGTACAGTTTAGCCATTAAGTATGATGCTTGGTTCAAGGTCTTAATTGCTTTTTGTTTGTTTACAAATATCTTTTAAGAAATAAAATAAGTTCCCTTTTTATCTGGTTTGCTACAAACTCATCCATTAATGAGTAATGAATTTTGTCAATTACTTTTCCTTCATCTGTGGTTGGTTTATGCTTTTTCCTTTTACTCTAGTCTATTGATGTGGTTACATTGTTTTATTTTGAAGCTGCAAAATTCTTACATTCCTGCTATAAGTCAATTTCATCATGATGTAGTACTTTTCAAACATGAAACATTTTGATCAATATATTTTATTCTTTAGATTTCATTAGGTGTTTTTTTTTAAAACTTATTCAGTATTCAGTTTATAAGTGAGACTGGTTTATAGTTGTTTTCTTGCACTGTCTTAATCTGGTCTGTTTCATACTATGCTTGGTATCATGTTAGTATCTAAGCTAGTTCAATAAAATATGTTGGATAGTTTTCCCCCATTTCTCTACCCTCTCAAACAGTTTATATAAGATAGAAGTTCCCTATTTGTTCTTTAATAGTTTTATATAAGTGGTCTATAACATTATCTGAACCTGGAGTCTTACTTACAGGCAGATTTTTAATTATGAATTCATTCCTTCAGTCATTATTGGATAATTCAGGTTTTCTATTTCTTCTGGATTTCAAATGTATTGTTCATGTTGTTGTTGTTGTTAAGTGCCGTCGAGTCCGTTTCCGACTCATAGCGACCCCATGCACAGCAGAACGAAACACTGCCCCATCCCGCACCAGCCCCACAATCCCTGCTATACTTGAGCCCATCATCGCAGCCACCGTGTCAATCCATCTCGTTGAAGGCCACCCCCTCTTTCGTCGACCCTCCACCCTACCAAGCATGACATCCTTCTCCAGGGAATGGTCCCTTCTTACAACATGACCAAAATAGGTGAGACGAAGTCTGGCCATTCTTGCTTCCAAGGAGCATTCTGGCTGCACTTCCTCCAGGACAGATCTGTTAGTTCTTTTAGCAGTCCATGGTACTTTCAGCATTCTTCGCCAGCACCACAACTCAAAAGCATCAACTCTTCTTCGTCTTCCTTATTCATTGTCCAGCTCTCACATGCATACCAGGCGATTGGAAATATCATGGCTTGTGTCAGGCACACCTTAGTCCTCAAGGAGACATCCTTGCTCCTCAGCTCCTTCGCAGTTGACTTTCCCAATGCTACACATCGTCTAATGTCCTGACTGCTGCTTCCGTTGGATCGATTGTAGAACCAAGCAATGTGAATTCCTTGACAACCTCAATCTTCTCTCCATTTATTGTGATGCTGCTCATTGGTCCAGTTGTGAGGATTTTTGTTTTCTTTATGTAATCCATACTGCAGACTGTATTCTTCAACCTTCATCAGTAGGTGCCTTAAGTCATCCTCACTTTCAGCAAGCAAATTTGTATCGTCTGCATATCTCAGGTTGTTAATGATTCTTCCTCCAATCCTGATACCACGTTTTTCTTCATATAGTATTGTTTATAGTAGTCGCTATTAGTTTTTTAGCTTCTATTTCTGTAGTTATGTCTCCCTTCTATTTCTATAACTGTTCAGGTATGCTTTCTCACTCTGATCAATCCTACTAAAGGATTTTCATTATCACCATCATTACTAGTAATAATACTAATCAAAGACTAACTTTTGATTATTTTTTGTTTTCATTTTTATTTTTATCTGCCAATTTTGGTTCTCTCAATCATTTTGCTTTGTTTCCCTTATTTTCTATTGTTTAAATTATTTCTCTCATTACTCTTCCCAGTTTATTCCACCCCTTTTCTAACTTCTTGAGTGGAACACATCAGTCATTTCCTTTCAATACCTCCTGTTCGAAACCAAATGTATTTAAATTTAAATAACAAATGTATTTGTTATTTCTTTTCCTTGACAATCTAAAGTGTAATATTGAATAAACCAAAACAAATCCACTGCCAACAAGTGGATTTTGACTCATAGTGACCTTACCAAACAAAACGAAACTCATTGCTGTGGAGTCAAATCCGACTCATAGCAACCCCTCCTTGGATTTCCTAGGCAGTATCACTAGGGAAGTAGATTGCCCCTAACTTACCTTCTAACTACAATGTTACATGTATGTCATGATCATTTATTTCTAAGTATTACATAACTTCATTATTATTTTCTCTTTAATCTGTGGGTCATTTAGAAGTGTATTTTTTAATTTTTTGAACATATGGGTATTTTGGGGAGCTCTGGTGGTATAGTGCTTAATGCATTTGACTTCTAACCAGAAGGCTGGTGGTTCATACACACCAGTCACTCCTCAGAAGGAAGATGGGGCAATCTACTTCTGTAGACCCCAAGGAGGGGTTGCTATGAGTCAGATCTGACTTGACAGCAATGAGTTTTATCGGAGAGGTATTTTTAAGTCTCTTTTATAATATTTATTTCTAATTTAATTATATTTAGATTAGAGAATGTAGTTTGTATATTTAGCTTTTTCTTTCAAATTTTCTAAGACTTCCTTTGTGTCAAAGTCCATAGTTTAATTTCTTTTATTTTTTCTACTGTACCATTTCTACTTAAAAGGAATGTATGTTCTCCGGTTTTTTAGGTGCGATTTTTATATATCATATATCAAAATTTTTATTGTTTTGGTCAAAAGATATATCCCCACCAATTTTCAGTCAGTCTAATATATCAGTTTGTGATAGACTTGTTTGGAAATTTCTCACTATGCTTACAATTTTAATTTCCCATGTATTAAAATTTTTGTTTCATAGGTATCTTAGGCTGGGTTCTCTAAAGAAGCAAAACCAGTGAAGCTTAGAGAGAGAGAGAAGTGAGAGAGAGAGAGAGAGGAAATGGCTAATGCAGTTGTAGAGGCTGGCGATTCCCAAGTCCATGGATCAAATGTCAAGCTGGAGGCTTCTCCTGACTCATGCAAATGCAGGTGCTGATGAACCCAAGATGGGCAGACAATATAGAATGCTGCTGGCTTTAGAGCATGATGAATCCATGATTGGCAGGCAAAATAGCAGACCATTGCCTCATAGGTCGCAAAGACAACAATCCCAAGATAGGCAGGCAATATGGCAGGCCACTGGTTCAAGCCCAGGAACTGGAGATGATGATGAGCTAGATACAGAATCAACATTCAGCAGAAAGCTAGATAATTTTCCCAGGATGTACATATGTATATATTGGAAGCAGGCCACACCCTTTAGGAAACTACTTTTCAACTTATTGGCTGCTCATATTGTATCAAGGAGGTTATGTCATTATACATTATATCAGATCACATCATGGGAGATGACTACATCATAACTGCTTGAAACACTTAGAATCAAGCTTAACTATCAAAATAGGCTATGTTGTTGTTAATGTTGTTAGGCACTATGTAATTAGCTCAGACTCATAATGATCCTGCATACAACAGAACGAAACACTGCCCAATCCTGTGCCATCCTTACAATCCTTATTATGCTTGAGTTCATCATTGCAGCCACTGTGTCAATCCATCTTTTTGAGGCTCTCCCCTTTTTCAATGACCCTCTACTTTACCAAGCATGATGTCCTTCTCCAGGACTTAGTCCCTTCTGACAGCATAACCTAAGAACATGAGATGAAGTCTGGTCATTCTCGCTTCTAAGAAGCATTCTAGCTGTACTTCTTCCAGGACAGATTTGTTCGTTCTTCTGGCAGTCCACAGTATTTTCGGTATTCTTTGCCAGCACCACAATTCAAAGGCATCAACTCTTCTTCAGTCTTCCTTATTCATCGTCCAGCTTTCACATTCATATGAGGTGATTGAAAATGCCATGACTTAGGTTAGGGTGCACCTTAGTCTTCAAACTGACATCTTTGTTCCTTAACACTTTAAAGAGGTCTCTTGCAGCAGATTTGCCAAATGCAATATGTCATTTGATTTGTTGACTGCTGCTTCTATACACATTGTTCTTAGATCCAAATAAAATAAAATTCTTGACAACTTCAATCCTTTCTCCACTTATCAATATGTTCCTTATTGATTCAGTAGTCAGAATTTTTGTTCTATGTGTGTTGAAGTGTAATCCATATTGCAGGCCATAGTCTTTGATCTTCATTAGTAACTGCTTCAATTTTTCTTCATTTTCAGCAAGGAATGTGTCATCTACCTATCACAGGTGGTTGATGAGTCTTCCTCCAATCCTGATGCCATGTTCTTCTTCATATATTCCAGCTTCTCGCATTATATGTTCAGCACACAGATTGAATAAGTATGGTGAAAGGATACAACCCTGATGCACTCCTTTTCTGATTTTAAAGCATGTAGTATCCCCTTTAGCCACTCCTCGGAAGGAAGGTTGGGCAATCCTACTTCCGTACTGATACTGCCTCGGAAACCCAAGGAGGGGTCGCTATGAGTCAGGTCCGTAACAACAACAACAACATATGCTACAGAACCTTGGACATAGGGATCACACTATCAGGAACTTAACATGACAACACCTCCACAAATTAAAAAAAAAAAAAAAAAA
>NW_006921612.1:9684783-9685695 GCF_000298275.1 Orycteropus afer afer | reverse complement strand
TTTAGCCACTCCTCGGAAGGAAGGTTGGGCAATCCTACTTCCGTACTGATACTGCCTCGGAAACCCAAGGAGGGGTCGCTATGAGTCAGGTCTGACTCGACGGCACATAACAACAACAACAACAACAAGTATCCCCTTGTCCTGTTACAACAACAGCCTCTTCATCTGCACAAAGATTCCTCATGAGCACAATTAATTGTTCTGGAATTCCCATTCTTCACAAATGTATCTACAATTTGTTATGATCGACACAGTCAAATGCCTTTGTGTAGTCAATAAAACACAGGTAAACATCTTTCTGGTCTTCTCTGCTTTCAGCTAACATCCATGTGACATCAGCAATGATATCCCTCTTTTCACATCCTCTTCTGAATCCAGCTTGAATTTCTGGAAGTTCTCTGTCAATATACTACTGTAACTGTTTTTTAATTATTTTCAGCAAAATTTTGCTTTCATGTGATATTAATGATATTGTTTGATAATTTCCACATTCTGTTGGATCATTTTTCTTTGGAATAGGCACAAATACGGAATTCTTCCAGTTGGTTGGCCAGATAGCTGTCTTCCAAATTTCTTGGCATAAAAGAGGAAGTGACTTCAGTGCTACATCCATTTGTTGAAACATTTCAATGGGCATTGTGTCAATTCCTGGAGACTTGTTTTTTGAGAATTCCTTCAGTGCAGCTTGGACTTCTTTCAATGTGATTGGTTTTTTATCATATAATACCACCTCCTGAAATTGTTGAACATAGACAAATTCTTTTTGGTACAGTAACTCTGTGTATTCCTTCCATCTTCTTTTGATGTTTCCTTTATCATTCAATATTTTGTCCATGTTGTTGTTGTTGTTAAGTGCCGTCGAGTCGTTTCCAACTCATAGCGACCCCATGCACAGCAGAACGAAACACTGCC
>NW_006921612.1:9654739-9681942 GCF_000298275.1 Orycteropus afer afer | reverse complement strand
ACAGATCTTCCTTGTAGGCATATGGATATTATCCTATCACTGACAGCATTGTACTTCAGGACAGATCTTGAAACCTCCTTTGTGATGATGAATGCCACGCCATTCCTTTTCAAACTGTCATTCCTGGCATAGTAGATCATATGGTTGTCTGAATCCTTAAATATTGTAATTTGAGGCCTAATTTTTTTTTTTTTCAGTCCTTTCAGCTTGAGAAATGCCAAGTGTGCTCTTTCCTGGTTTTCTAACTCCTAGTTTTTGCATACTTCATTATAACATTTTGCTATGTCTTCTCAAGCCATCCTTTGAAATCTTCTGTTCAGCTCTTTTATCTAATAATTTCTTCATTCGCTTTAGCTGCTCTGTGTTTAAATCAAGTTTCATAGTCTCTTTTGACATCCATCTTGGTCTTTTCTTCCCCTCTTGTCTTTTTAATGACTTTTTGCTTTCCTCATGTATGATATTCTTGATGTCATCCCATTACTCGTCTGGTCTTCAGTCATTCAGGTTCAATGTGTCAAATCTATTCTTCTGATGGTCTCTAAATTCATGTTGGATATAATCAGTCAGCTTTTGGCTCTCTTGAACTTGCAAATGAGCAATTGATGGTTTTGGTTTTTTTTTTTTTTTTTGGATGACTATATTGAGCTTCTCCATCACCTCTTTCCAGAGATGTAGGCAATTTGATTCCTGTGTATTCCATCTAGTGAGGTCCACATGTATAGTCACTTCTTACATTGTTGAAGAAAAGTATTTGCAATGAGTAAGTCATTGGTCTTGTAAAACTCTGTCATGTGATATCCATATTTTCTATCTCCAGGACCATATTTTCCAACTGCTGATGATTCTTCATTTCCAACTTTCACATTCCAATTACCAGTAATAATCAATACAGCTTGACCGCATGTTTAGTCAATTTCAAACTGTACAAATTGGTAAAAATATTCCATTTCTTCATCTTTGGCTTTAGTGGTTGGTACATAAATATAAATAATAGTAGTATTAACTGGTCTTCCTTATAGGTGTATGGATTTTATCCTATCACTGAGAGCATTGTACTTCAGGATAGATCTTGAAATGTTCTTTTTGACAATGAATGCAATGGCATTCCTCTTCAAGTTGCATTCCCAGAATAGTAGACCACATGATTGTCTGATCAAAAGTGACTATGTTGTTGGAGACAGACATTCACAATTTTTCTATCTTCTTGAAGTAGTATTACTTTTATCTTTACAGAGCATCCCTCTTTATCTTTTTAACACTTTTGGCTTGAATTCTACTTATCTGCTATTGAGATTGTAAAATCAATTTTCTTCTTGTGAGTATTTGACTGACTTCTTTTTTTTCATTCCATCTCTTTATTTTATGCCTTTCTTTATCATTGTGGGCTGGGTGTGTCTCCTATGTGTCAACATTTACCTAATTGGATTTTATTTTTGTATCCCAATTTGATTGTCCCTTTCTTAAAATACATAAATTTAGCCTCTATATATTTTATTATGATTACCAATGCATTTTAATTTATTTCTACCATCTTATTTTGTGTTTTCAAATCACTATACTTTTTTGGAGAGTAGGTTCTTTTTCCTCTCTTCTCTACCTTCTGTTGGATTGATCAACCTCCTTCCTCCTTCTGGCAGCCTACCTTCCCTGTAGTTTAGCTATTGCCTCCACTCACCCTGAGTCCCCTGGCTCAGGTCTGATATGAAGGTGTTCTTTCTGTCTCCTGGGTTCCACAGCTCTGATAAGTCATCGCTCCCCACAGGTTTTGGTAGTAGCTTTTCTCTCCCTCTTCTTAGGAGGAAGCCTACCTCAGTTACTGGTTTCAAGCCATGAACTTATCCCAAGCCTCACTTCCCTGGAGCAGTTTTTACTCCCTGTCATCCCAAAGGAGCTAAACTCTCAGTTGTCTCTTCTGCTTTGAACTTAAAGCAAACCTCACCCTCATCTTTAACCATACTCACTCCTCTACATCTGTGTTCCAATTCTTGTCTATGGGACAAGTGTATGTTTGTGTTTTATCCCATCCATGACTTTTAAGTTTTTTCCTTCTTTTATAGTTTTTCTGTCTTTGCTATGTTTAGATCAGAGGGCTGTGGTATTTTCAGAGTGTAAACTTATAATGCATTTTTAACCAGAAATCTAATGTTAGACTCTATCTTTTAATAGGGCACATAACAACAACAACAACAACAAAGTTATTTTGGAGTGCAACATAACATTGTATATTAAAATGTCATGTTGTTGTTGTTGCCGTGTGCCGTCGAGTCAGACCCAACTCATAGTGACCCCTCCTTGGGTTTCCCAGATGATATCACTATGGAAATAGATTGCCCAACCTTCCTTCTGAAGAGTGGCTGGTGGATTTGAACCGTCAGCCTTCTGGTAAGCAGTCAAGTGCCTTAGGCACTATGCTACCAGAGCTCTTTGTTGTTGTTTTTGTGTGCCAACAGATCAATTCCCACTCATAGCAATCAGGCAGGACAGTGTAGAACTGCCCCATAGGACTTCCTAGGCCTGTAATCTTTATGAGAGCAGATTGCAAGGTCTTTCTCCCATGGAGCTAATGGTGGGTTTGAACCACCGACTTTTTGGTTAGCAGCCCAGAATTTAACCATTGTACCACCAGGGCTCCTTTCATGGGTGTTAGGGATCTATTAACTAAAAGGAGAGTTTCCCAGGAATATGATCAAATGGTATCTGGAATGAGCAACAGAGAAAGATATGAATGGAGACTTTGAAAGCAAAGAAGGACCTCAAATATTTTCTGATACTATTCCCTCAATTTAGTAAGAGGATGAAACCCAAAAAGGAGAAGTGACTGGTCGCAACTAATTAATGCAAAGATGGGACTAGAAACCAAGACCACACAAGGCAAGAAAGGGTCTTGGAGATGTCTTCTCCACCTGTTTCATTTCACAAATAAGCAAACTGGTGACATTCCCAAGACCATGCAGTCAATTAGTGGAAGAGCCAAGTGTAGAACTCCAAGTTTTCTTAAATAATGCTCTTTCCATTAACTTCAAATAGAGACTTCTACCCTAACCCTATATGTACTAATCCCATGACAGAGATTTCCCTCTAGTATCTGTCAGTATAACTCTAGAAATTAAGTTATTCATCCATTCTGTTAGCACTTTTGAGTGCCCACAAGTCATTTGGTTGTAATTGTAGCACTGTTCCCAGTCCTAAGAACCTGCAATAGGATGTAACTGGGGCTGAACAAAGGCCCAGAGTTATCCCTTACACCAAAAAAAAAAAAAAAAAATCCACTGCCATTGAGTTGATTCCAACTCATAGAGACCTCCATTGGGTTTCCAAGGCCATAAATCTTCACAGAAGTAGATTCCTTCTTCTTCCTTCTGCAGAGTGACTAGGGGATTTGAACTGTCAACCTCTGGATAACAGTTAAATACCTTAGGTACTGTTCCACCAGAGCTCTTTAAATACTCTAAGTAGCTTGAGCACCTGAATATGGTCAGTGAAGAGGGACAGAGGCAACAGTTGGGAAGAAAGAGACAATGGCATGGAGATAATAGAAGGAATATGGCGTTGAGGTGCAGAAGCTGTGCACAAGTGAGGCATGCTGACTTATGCTAACCAGCCCACAGGCAATGAAAGTACAGAAACCAGAGTGCCAACATATTGATTTAGTAAAACCAAATACAACTACCAAGGTTATGGATTGAATAGTGTCCCCTCCCCCCATAATTTGTTTTGAATCCCTGGCCCTTGTATCTGTGGTTATAATCCTAGTTGGAAATGGAGTTTGCTTTGTTATGTTAATTAGATCATACCCAAATATTGTGGGTTCTAAATCTAATCACTTCTGAGTTATAAAAAGAGCAGATTAAACACAGAGACTGTATTCACTCATGGAGAAGACAGACACCATACACCATGAGAGGAACATCTACAAGGGAAAAAAAAAAAATCAAGGATCGCCAACAGAAGCCAGAAATAGGAGAGATGCTCACAGAAGGAATCAACACAGCCAAGACCCTGTTTGGACTTTTAGTCTCCAGAACTGTGAGAAAACAAATTTCTGTTCTTTAAAGACACCCACTTGTGGTATTTGTGTTACAGAAGCACTAGATAAGACACACAAGAACTACACTTACTTCTATAGCCCAGTGTTGTCTCCATGTAGGCAAATTACACGGAATGCCAGATTATAATCAACAGTTTGCTTGGTGACCTCAGAGTAAGAACAGGAAGATTGCTTATGGTTTGAATGTTTCCTGACATCAGATGCACTCATTTCTATAATAGGGTGTCATTGGTTGCTAGAGGTTTACAGCCACTGGGTCAGGGGAGCTCTCCCTGCAAAATGATGAGCACAACCAGTGTCTGCTCCCTACTCCCTTCCTTACACTTTCAAGACTGCCCATTCTCTTTCAGAAACACTTTGATTAGACATGATAATAACTTCAATAAACAGCCCTAGTGGTGCAATGGTTTAGTGTTTGGGTACTAATCAAAAGGTCAGAGGTTTGAACCTGCCAGCTACTCTGCGATGGGAAAAGATCTCTCATAAAGATCACAGATTAGGCAAACCTATGGGACAGATCTACTCTGTCACATGGTGTTGCTATGAGTCAAAATCAACTTGAAGGCACACAAGAACAACAACAACAATAATGATACCTTCAATCTGATTGCAGTCAATTTAGACTTACAAGAGAGCCAGGATCTTTTTCCCCTATAATTTGAATCATAGTTTAACACTTACTGTGAGTTATTTCCAGTTTTTTGGGGGCAAGAAGAAGCTCCATTTGGCCAGTAAGGAAATTGAGGCCCAAAGAGATTTAGTGACTCATTTGCCTAAAGTTATACAGTTAGCACTTGCCTGAACTGGATTTTAACACAGTTCTTAGTCTCACTGAGGGGGGAAAATGTCTGAAAATACAAAGTACTGAAGGTTCAATAGATAAATTTGGCACCTAACCACATCAACCTCTGAGGTTAAGAAACCTGAAAGAGGGGACAATGAATTCTACTTCCTTTATAACTTCCCACAGTGCTTGGCCCAAAATGTTGCTTGTGGCAAGCACTTCAGACACGTTGACAGCTATATTCTTTTTTTTCTCCCCAGATGGTCCTAAATGTATACAGAGCATAGACTACTAAACATTTTTTCACTTTTCCCATCAAAACACCTTTCAACCCACACAAGCTCTACTTCAGAGGAGTATCCAGGAGTCCCTTACTCTAGGACCTTCTTCCCTCCTCTCCTGGCCTCCATTCTCCTGGACCTTTCCTGCCACTCTGAACCTCCCATTGGGAAACCACTTTATCTTGAATCTGTTTCCTCTAGTCTTTGAGGTGAGGGTGACCATTATTTCTGGCCCTATTCCCAGAAGCAGAAGTCCTGCCTATTTATCCTGGACCAACAAATCTTTCTCTTACTATAGCTGATGCCCTCAACACATATGTGATTTCTTTCTGTGTTCTCAGAGTCTCTGAGCATTTCCTCCATCCAACCAAAGATGTCTTCTCCATCAGGACTTTGGAGCAGAAGCAAAATGGAGTGAGGAGAGAAGATAATTTTATTAATAGGTATTTTTTTGAGTTCCTATTGGACAGATGTAGTGGCTAAGACACTTGCCTGCTAACCAGACGGCTGGCGGTTCAAACCCACCAGCCACTCCTCGGAAGGAAGGTTGGGCAATCCTACTTCCGTAGTGATACTGCCTCGGAAACCCAAAGAGTGGTCGCTATGAGTCGGGTTTGACTCGACAGCACATAACAACAACAACAACAACATTGGAAAGATGTGTTGCATCTAGATAAGAGGTCAGGAGAATAAGGTTATAGTCCCAGCTCTGCCACCAAGTCAGAGACCTGAGACCATCAGTTTAAATGAGTAGCCTGAGACCATCAGTTTTCCCAACTGTAAAGTAAGGGGGTTGGGTTCTTCTATCTCTGACAGCCCACGATTCTTTGTGCATGAACATTTTATTGAAAAGTGGTGTCAAATAAATTATAAATTTAATAAAACATGTACAAAGAATTATATTCTGATGAGCTGCAAGTCTATGACAATATTAGAAAGTGATTCTGAATGATTTCATAAAAGTCATTTCTACATGGCTTAGAAGAGTGAGTAATTCTCCTGAACATAAGATACCTGAATAGGAAAGAAAAAGTCAATGTGGCTATAGGTTAAGCTTTATAACATACTGTTTTTATGCTTTGGCGTTTATAATAGGAAAAATATCTACCTCTGGTGGCACAATGCTTAAGGCATTTGACTGCTAACCAGAAGAAGGCTGGCAGTTCAAACCCACCAGCCACGCCTTGGAAGGAAAATTGGGCAATCTACTTTCGTTGTGATAACACCTCGGCAACCCAAGGAAGGGTCTCAATGAGTCAGATCCAACTCAATAGCAGTGAGTTTGGTTTTTTTGGTTTTTTGGTATAGAATATTTAAAGGAGTTGTATTTATTTTCACGCATTACAAAGAGCACTTACCATCTAAGGTATTGCAACTACGTTTATTTAACCTTATCATGTTAAAGGCAACAAATTCAGAATGTAAAAGTTGTGCTGAAGATTCCATTTTTAAATCTGTATTAATTGAGAACCTTTTCTTTTCTGACCTCTTCTAGTTTCCTTTTTCCTTATCCTAAGGATAATATTCCTGAACTAGAGTCCATACACATTCACAGGCTTATGGATGCACTTCAAAGCATCCTTAATTCCCTAAAATCATGGGGAAAATGTTGAGTATACCCACTCTTGACTTATTGACGTGGTTAGGTTTCAAGACCAAGTTGTTATGCAGAAATCGGTGTTATATGAAAATGGAGGATGATTATATCAGATCACAAAATAAAGGAGGACTACATAATTACATGACTGCCAAATTACATCATGACATATTCTGGTTACCTAGTAACACTCTGACAGGAATATACCACAAATTCTGGGATGCTTGACCAAACAGAAGTTTATTCTCTTATAGTTTGGAGGCTTTTAAGTCTGAGTTCAAAATGCCAGGCTCTAGGAGCTGGGTAAAAGCCCTTCAACCTTGGGCTTCAGCTTTGCCTCCTGCTCCCAGCCCACTAAAGCTAGAGGCTTTTCTTCACTCACACAGCTGCTGGCTGCTGGCTGCTGAGGCTGACAAGCCCAAGGTTGACAAGTAAAAAGGCACAGTCCAGATGATACCAAACCACACAGTAGGCTGTTAATTCAAGTCCACTGAAAGTCCCAAGGTCAGCAGACCATGGCAGGCTGCTGAACAATGACACAGCTACATGCAGGGCTCAAGCATGCCATAAGCTGGAGAACATTCCCAAAGCTGCTTCTTATATATGGGAAGCAGACCACATCCCTAAAGTGGCTACTCAGCTGCTTGTGGTAGACCCCACCATGGAGCTGATTGCCAGTCTTATCATGGGGAATAACTACCACCAGCTGCCCAGACACTCAACCAGGCCCAGCCAAGTTGACACACAACCTTAACTATCACATTACATAACTGCCAAATTACGTCGTACATAACTTCCAAACCACTGAGAATCATAACCAGTCATGTTGACATATAACCTTAACCATCACATCCAGCATTACTCATGCCTTGCACCTTGGCATTCATTACTGCCAGATATGTCATTAATGTGTAAAATAGCTGGATAGTAGATTTTTTTAGTGTTATTATAAACGTAAAATGTTGAATAACAAGACAGTAGATAAGTAAGGAGTAGGTATATATGTACTCTTATATACAAGCTCTCAACAACTTTCAAAGGGAGCCTTGACACACACATACACACCAAAAAAAACCAAAAATATGACCTCTAATTATGCCTTTTGTTCAAAAGTAAGGATTGTATATGAACAAACAGCTTGACAGGTAAGAAAAGTCTTAACTTTGTTGTCAGGAAGACCTAAACAACAGTTTAGATCCTGTTGTATGATTTGCCAGCTGAGTACTACTTTTAGATAAGTTCCTTGAATACTGTGATCTCCTTTGCCTCATCACTGAAATGTGGGTAATATCATTCATCTACTTGATATGTTATTATGAGGATAAAATTATTTAATATCTGTAAACACCCTCACATCATTGGTGCTAAAGGGGTGATAGATTTTATATTCCTCAAAGAAAACCAGAGATGCCTCCCTGTGGGACTTCACATAGCTACAGAAATAAAATAAATACAGAAAATAAAAATAAAATAAACAAAAGGACAAATCAATAACATTAAACTTTGAATTCAATGTTTGTTTGCTTCATAAGTTACATTTCTCCTCAAGAGTGGTTTCTATGAAATCCCCTCTAAAATAGTTGGCCAAGAATCCCCACATACCAATTGTCCAATCTCCAGACTCTAACGTCTCACCTCATGCAGCCATTACAGGAGGGAATGGCTTCAACTCCCACCCAAAAACTTTGCTTCAATATTGTTTTTGCCTTCCACCTTTGCCAACAAAGCCACTTCCTTGTCTTCGAGGTACCTCAGGATCCCACTTCTACTTCCTTCTTTACTTTCATTTCTCATACCTTGTCTTGAGCCACATCCTCCGTGCTAGAAACAGCTCCCACTTCCTGCTAGCCCAGCACCTCTGAGCACTTCCTTCATGGTTGTACTCTTCATCAAGAGTTTCTACACCCATATGTCTAGGGGTTTCTAGACCATGCAATGTACCCCATTTGAGAAACCAGAAAGTTAATAGGTTCCCTATCAAATATACTGTTTACCAGAGACCAGGAGGGATGTCTTGTTTCCCCATGTCTAGTATGGAACAGCAAAGACCTGCTTCCACTTCAAATCAAAAACAAGAGAAGACTCCTCATACAAGTTCCAAAATTTAGTTAGTGCCTAACATTTTTCCTATTGTGCTGGGATAAAAAGTATGGGTTATTGTTCAAACCCCAGTTCCAGCAGGCTACCACTGAATAGCTTGTGTTATTCAGCCCTTGCCCTTGGTGAGCCTCAATCTAGTGGGCAGATAACACACAGTCTATACATAAATAGCCAATTCAATCAAAAACCAACTCATGGTAATCCCACATATTTCAAAGTAGGGTTTTCATGCCTGTGACCTTTCAGAATCAGATCATCAGGCCTTTCTTCTGAGGAGATTCTGGGTGGGTTCAAACCACCAACCTTTTTGTGAGTAGCTGAATGCTTAACTATGTGCATCATCCAGGGGCCAAATAGCAAATAGAAGGTGTGTTAGATGGGATCAGATGGCCAGACAAGCCAAGAGCTATAAGAGGGAGAAAAAGGAAGGATCCTTTCTGCCGAGGTAAGAAAGAAGAAAACATTGGAACTGAGCCCTTTCAACTTAGGAAGTCCATATGAAATTGGACTTTGTATAATAAGATTGTTAATTATTTCATAATCATAGTAACTACCATTTATGGAATATTTTCTTGGTGGTAGGTGCTAAGAATGCATTGCTGCTTATCCTTATAATGTGGACAGTACTACTCCTTTTTATAGATGCAGAGTCTGAAGCTTGAGAGGCAAATAACTCCCCCACACTATACTCATAGACTCAAATCTGGCTGATGTACCACCACTCTCACATTTCCTCTACTCATGGCATACTCTATAGCTCTAGGAAAAATAAAGGGCGGGGCACTTAAGGTCATAGATATTGCTCAGTATTGGATCTGAGATAGTGAACCAGAGGACTTTGGCTTTCTCTCTCTTCTGTTTGTAATACAGTTTTTCTTTAAGATCAAAATCCTTAGAAAAATGCACAAGAAGGGGTTTGTAACCATGGAAAGGCCACTGTCTTAGCTTTCTAGTGCTGCTATAACAGAAATACCATAAGTGGATGGCTTTCATGAACAGAATTTAGACTGAATTCAGGGCACCAACTCTAGGGAAAGACTTTCTTACTCTGTTGGCTCTGGGGAAAAGTTCTTGTCTCTTTTCAGCTTCTGTTATTAAATCCTTGGTGATCTTTGTGTGACAACATGGCACCTACCTTCCCCCATCTGTGCTACCTTGTCTTTGTGCCTAATCTGCCCCTTATCTAACTCAAAAGTAATTGGCTTAAGATACAACCTACACCTATCTGGTATCATAAGCATAACTGAGAAAACCCTATTCCTAAATGGGATTACATCCACAGATATAGAGGTTAGGATTTAAAATATATATTTTAGGGAGACACAATTAATGCATAACAGGTATCCAGACCCTGGCTGACATCAGTCTGTCTTGGTCAGATGGGTACATCCCAAGGCATCACAGATTTCCCAAACTCAGTCAAATATCAGTGCCCAGTTTCCTGGACTTACAAGTCTGTTGAGCATCCAGAAAGACAACCAATGTAGTTATTTTAATGGCAATTGCAGTGTAGTAAATTACATAGTGTGGCTTTTCTACCTATAAGTCTTTGTAAACTCTGTGGTGGAATTTTCTGTGAGCAACTGAGTAGCATCTGAGTGTTAAAGTTGTCCACCTGGGGTAATTTTGTTGGGAGCAGCATGAAGTAATTTTCTGGGAAGTTTACTCTCTCTCAGGTGTATAGAATCCTGATGTTGGGATTGGTTAGTTTGATCACTCTGCCAGGCTCAAAAGGAGCCCTCCTAGAGGCAGAAGAAAACTCTCACTGCCAGCTGGGAGACAAGAGAGACACACATGCTAGGAAAGAGACACTGAGAGATGTGCACTGCTGGGAGAGAGACTGTTGGCCGAGAGACAGCAGGCTGAGAGAGACCGAGCGTGTTCCTGAACTTGAATTGTAGCCTGCTGCTTCCCTAATAAACCCCATAATCTGTGAGTTCTGTGTGGCCACTGCAGCATATTATTGAACCCAGCAGAGAGGTGGTGGGTGCTGGGGGAGGAACAGTTGGTGAAAGGACTGGAGGGAGGCATCATGCCTGGCCTCACAGGAATAGGCTTTGGGCTAATGATGGTGATTCTGTCTTCCTCTTGTGGGGTTAGAGGAGGTCAGAAGATGTGGCCTCCTTGCACCTTTGACAGTAATCTTATTGTGAGGTATTTTGCAAAGTTAGTTTCCTCTGCTTCACATACAACACTATCCCCAAACCCTTGAGCTCCTTACTCCTTTAATGTCCACCAGTTGTTATGAGACAATCCAAGTTGGTTCCTCTCCAGAAAGGAGAGAGGAAAGCTCAGAAAACTTAGATTGGACAAAAGGACCCCAGGAGTCACCAATGAAGCAATGCTCTGAGTAACCAACACTATTAGTAAAACCACAGAGGCTGACACATCATCAAATCCCTGGGAAGGGTGCTGCAGAGGGAAAGTGTGAGCTTCACTCTCAGACCCAGCTAGTGTGAAATCCCTACTCTGGCAGTTATTAGTTCTGTGGCCTTGAAGACATTATTTAAATTCTCTGAACTTTTGTTTCTTTGCCTGTAAATCAGAGTTAACAATATCCATCTTATAAAGATCTCATAAGAATTACAGGAAATGATATGGGTAAAGCCTTTGGCATAAAGTAGATACTCAATAAAATATAGCTAACACTATCACTTTGTTGAGTATCTGAAGCTGGAGTGACTCAGTACGAGGCTTTTAACAGAAAACCTGAGAACCAGATATCTCAGGGCAGCCGGAAATCCTATAGCCAAGAACAAGTTGCTGACTGATAGGCCAAATATGGTAAAGAAGATCATCCCTGACTTCAACACACACACCAAATTTAGTATTATTCACTGCCATTGAGTCGATTCTAACTCATAGTGACCCTATGGGACAGAGGAAAACTGCCCCCACAGAGTTTCCAAGACTACAAATCTTTATGGAAGCAGACTGCTGTATCTTCTTCCATGGCGTACCTTCTGGATTCAAACCAACCTTTTGGTTAGTAGCCAAGTGTTTAATCACTGTGCCACTAAGACTCCTCTATTAGAACCTAAGTTCTCCTAAATAATTATTAGGTCAGTAAAGCACAAATTAGATGCATTTTAAGGGAAGTTACAATGTTTAGCTTCCCATCTTATTTCCAGAATCAAGTAACTACCTTCAAAGGCTTAACACACATTAGTTTATAGCTGCATTATTTGTTGTTGGGGGTCAACTCATTGCAACCCCATGTGACAGAGTAGAACCACCCCATAGGGTTTCCTAGCCTGTAATGTTTGCAGGGGCAGATCACCAGGTCTTTCTCTCTTGGAGCAACTGCATGGATTTGAACTTCTAACCTTTCAGTTAATAGCTGAGGGCTTAACAGTTGCATTTCCAAGACTTAGATGCTAACAAATTGTTAAAAGGCAAATGATTTTCTTGTGGTTTGTCACCCTGCTCCGCTCCAAGCAGATTACATCAAGTTATTGATAGTCCCCATGGCCACTGTTAAAACCCTGCTCACCTAAAGTCTCCAACTTTTCCCCCACCCCCAGCCTGCCTGGTAGGACAGTCCTGTTGGCAGTCAGTTCTTTCAGATCCCTGAACAAAGGTTATTTTGAAACAGCTTACAGGGCTGGGAGGTGAGTACTTTGTTCCTGAAACCAGGTGCTGAGATGACAAATACTTCCCTTTAACCGTTGGGGCTTTTATCAAACAAGGAATCACAGGTCTGATGTGCATTAGAATAATCAGATTGATAGAAACAAGGAAGAACATTAACCAGGCCATCAACCTGCCAGCAATTTCTGTAGAGAAGTGAGCCAAAGAAGTTATATTCAGCTCTACAAGTCACCATTGCTTATAATATTTATACAATAGCACCACCTGAAAAAGCAGTCGCATTTCTCAGGGCTCAGGGGGGAAAAAAAATCCTAAAATCAGCATCACACAAGTCAGTACAACAGCTTTCTCCTGCTAGCTGTTGGGACTGTGTTTAAACACCTTTTCTATATACAAAAAGGAATAAATGTTTCGAGTACGTTTAAGCAGGAAAACCAATGAAGGGAAATCACAAACTGTATCAGGCTACAAAAGTACAGGGGGCAGGAATCAAGCTTTCCAAACCTGCATCTTTCTCTGCCAGACAAATGACAATGACAGGGATTGAAATTGAAAGAGAAGGAACACAATGCCCTTTTCATTTAACTTCAAGAGTAAGTTCCTTTGGTTTGTGGCAACATTTGCCAACCCCTCACCTAGGAATCTCTTCAAGGATATAGGGAACATTTCAAGCCTCTCAAAAGAGGTCACAGAAATTGTTTTAAAAGTAAGACTAACCTTTTGCAAGGTGAGAAGTCTAGCTCTATGATTTATCTTAGGGAGAAAGGTGAACTATAGGAAGTAAGATTAGACATAGAGGTGGTCCCCAGGCTATGAACATCTGACTCACATACAACTCATAGTTATGAACTAACTCTCTGTAAAGCCTAGATATTAAAAATTCAAGGTATGTATAATGTTTGTAAGAACAAACAGGAGCTACTTTGAGACATGCACCAAAATATTATTATTATTACTGTATTATTATGTTTAAAGGTGCTCTGGTGGCATAGTGCCTAAGGCATTTGACTGCTAACCAGAGGGCTAGTGGTTCAAACCCACCAGCAACTCCTTGGAAGAAAGATTGGGCGATCTACTTCCGTAATGATACCGTCTCTGAAACCCAAGGAGGGGTTGCTATGAGTCAGATCCAACTCCCTGGCAGTGAGTGATTATGTTTAAGATCCTTTAGTGTATCTGGAAGTGTTTCTTTAATTTTTCATGCATAGAAAGGTACACTGTATACTATATACTAAGACAAACACTGATGTTAGATATATACTGCACCTAATCCTTCTGACTTACATACAAATTCGACTTAAACACAGGAACAGAACTCATTCATGACCTGGCAACAACCTGTATACCACAAAGAACAGCAAGAATAAACTGATATGTTAACTTTGAACACCAAGGAACAGATTTCCTCATCACTCATTCAACCAGCATTTGCTAAAGACTTAATACCTTCCACCCAATGAAAACCTTATGGATCACAATAGTCCAACCCACAATCATGGGGATGGCCTAGGATCAGGCACCATTTTGTTCCATTGGGCATGAGGTTGCCATAAGTAGGGGCTGACTGACTCAAAAGCAGTTAACAGCAACAACCCTCCAGGCACTGTGGGAGTTACTGGGAATGTAAAAATGAATAATTCTTGGCCTATGCCCTTGAGGAGTTCATATGGAAGAGACAGACATTAAATGTACAATTACAGTATCTTAGACAAGCACTGTACCACAGGAGGTGCTTGGGAACTAATTCCTTTGTTCAGAGGAAACTCAGGGATATGGCGATTTTGCCAGGTGGAGACGGGTGGAGATCAGATTAGGAAGCATGACATTAGAAGTCCAGAAATATGAGTTCTAGCCACACCTTGGAGCACACCTCTTACTTCCTTAGTACCTTGTTAGAATGCCTGCCACCTCACACTGCAGAGTAGTGCAAAGGTTAAGGAAAAGATGTGGGAAACCATTCTGAGAGGCTTTAAGAAAGATACTAAGATCAATATCTTTGAAATCTATTTCATATTAGCTGGACTTTTGATCCTAATCAACATGATTCCATCTGGCATCTTGTTATTACTAATTAAAACTGCCTTCTGTTTAAAAAAAAAAAAATTGTACCTATTTCCCCAAAGATCTTGAAATTTATTTCTGTGTTTTAATCAATTAAGGAGCATTTACTGAACACCTCAAGAGCCATATCCTGTTTGACAGCTATAAATAAATCTTTAAAAGTGCAACTAAGCAAGAGTATATCAATAGCATCAATCTTCTGGTTTCCCTTTTCATTTGTAATTGTGTGGAAAGTAAATGAAAATTTTTCTTCAAGAAAAAATTTAGCCAAACATGCTTCTCTGTCTTTTTAATTTACTTTTAAAGCGTTACTTTCAGCAGATATAGAAATAAGGACAATGGTATTTGGCGGGAGAGTAAATGTTAAATGTGGGTATCAGGGATTCACCATCCCCAGCAAATGAACTTACAAGCTAAAGTTGAAAATTTGACATTTATGGTGGTTCCAATGGTGACAGATTTGAGAGAACCAGTTGGTGAGTGGCACCAACAAAAAGTCAGCAATTTATCAGGGGTACCCCAGGCTCAACCACACAAGAGAATCTGTACTTTCCTTCTGCACATGTGTCTATCACTGGTCCTCTTGCTTCACAGGCAGGGGAACCAGCCTTCTGAGGGGGCTCTATGACAATGCACTGACTGACTTTGTTGTCTGAGCTACATCTGGGCACTTTTTCTCTAAGGAGACAGAGAAGAAAGGGTGCCAAGATTACTAGTGCATTAAATGATTGAGAAATGTTTGCCATTTAAAGCCATTTCACTTCCTGCCTGATACCACAAAGAAGCTTTTTAATAAAGTTAGCCTTAGCTTTTTAAAATGCCACAATGCATCTGGCTTGTTTGCCCATTTATTTTTTTTTTCAAAGTTGGATATAATAATGAAACACTTGGCTTCTATAGCTTAAAAATAAACATATTTTAAGCCTGCCAATTTAGGAAAGAAAGTCAGTGCATATCCAGAAGAGGGCAAAAAAGCAGGGTATGTCTCATGAGGATGGCAGACCAGAGCAGAAGGCAGGCAGGCAGCTCTAAAGCCCCCAAGTGGAAACCTCTGGCAGCTGAGAAGGGGCCTGACTGGTATCAAGCAGCCTTAGCTTTTGTGAAGCTGAGTCCTCAGCCTATGGAGGGACAATGAACAGTCAGTGACTCTCTGAGCAAAGGCCACCCTCGTGGCCTACTCCCTGCTTACTAAGCCCTAGAGTTGCCATGTGACTTTTTGCCCAACTGCAGTCAAAAAAAAAAAAAAAAAGCACCAAGAGCTACTTTGAGACCCCAAGATAGTTCTCAAAGCAAGGAGAATGCATGTCACGAGAGTCTTATTACTAGAATGCAGCAAACATCCGGACCAGCACTGCCCTGGTCAAGCGGTGCTGTTGCTAAACACCCAGGTTTTCCATGTGACTCACAGAATATCTAAGTTAAAGTAATCATAGGACTTCTTAAGCACTTACTATGTGTCAAATATTCTGCATTTTGCATACACCTTATTTAATCTTCTCAATGACCTTTGAGATAGATGTTGCTATCTCTCTTTACAGATGAGGAAACAAGGACATAATGAGATTTAGTGATTTGATCTGGGTCAGCTGCTAATAAAGCGAAGCCCAAAGGGTATGAATGCCAAACCATGTTCTTAATTATTACACAGACTTGGCTGAAGTTTTCTGGTCAACTCCCCAATGCCTATGATTCATAAAGATCCATTTCTAGCAGTATAGTCATATTTATTCATTCAGTAAGTATTTATTAATGGTCTACTATTCTGCAGGTACTTGAGATGAAGAAATGAATAAAACAGTGTATGTCCTCTAGCACTGTGTTCTCTGATATGGGAGCCACTGGCCACATGTGGGTATAGGCACTTGAAATATGACTAGTTCAAATTGAGGTATATAAAGTATAAAATACACAGTGGATTTCAAAGACTAAGAAAATAAAAGAATGCAAATATCACATTAATAATTTTTTCTATTGATAACATGTTGAAATGACAACATTTTTTATATATTGAGTCAAATAAACCATATTTTCTAATTAATTCCACCTGTTTCTTTTTACTTCCTCTTTTGTCACTACTTGACTAATTAATTAAACTTACATAAATAGATCACATCATGTATCTATAGGCCACCACTGCTCCAGAAGGACATATCTGGTGAGACTGACAAGTGAACAGAGCTGTTGCTCTGATAGAGGTAGGCAAGGAATGTGAAGACAACTCAGAGGGACACTATGTGAAAGCAAGTTAAATACTGTATTTTTACCTCAAAACCAAAACCAAACTCAACTCACTGCCATTGAGTCAACTCTGACTCAGAGTGATCCCCATTGGGTTCCCAAGGCTGTAAATCTTACGGAAGCCGACTGCCTCATCTTTCTTCTGCAGAGTGGCTGAGTGGGTTCAAATCACTGATCTTTTGATTAGCAGCCAAATGCCTTAACCACTATACAACGAGAGCTCCTTGACTTGCACCTAAGGTACTCAAATATGAAGGTCAAGCCCTTGTTATCAGTGGTCTAGTTGACGGGACAGATGATCTACAACACTTGAAACTCTCTATTACAGAGACTCAAGGGGCTATGATGGCACAGTATCTAAGGCATTTGACTGTTAACCAGAATGTCAGCGGTTCAAACCCATCAGCCACTCCACAGAAGGAAGACTGAGCAATCTACTTCCATAAAGATTTACTACCTCAGAAAGCAATGGGGGTTGCTATGAGTCAGAATCGACTCAATCGCAGTGGGTTTGGTTTGTTTTTTTGTGTTGTAGAGACTCAGTAACAACCTCATAAAGTTATAAGGATGGAATTAACAGCAAATCAAAGTTTGGTCACCAGAAGCCTGCTGGATTTAGTTATGACACCAACATCAACTCAGGTACAAATTTTGCTCAGGTTTTCACTTTGATTTGGATTTTATTTGTATCAAGAAATACTCTAGACTCATGTGTGGCTAATTGCCTCCATGAACAATTGCCTCCTTTGTCATGAGACCAGATTTGGTGCCCCAATACCATTACAAACCATTATGACCAAAAATTCCATAGAAGAATTCTGATCAAAAGAGGGAAAATTCTGAACAGATTTTCAAATTCTTATGGACTCTGGATTTTCCAGAGCCATGAATATTGGATGAACATCTGAAAATACTGCCCTGAGATAATCTTTAAACCTTAAACCAAAAATATCCCCTGAAGCAGTCTTAAAACCAAACAATAATTTAGCTTAACTAGTAAAAAACTAGTAAAACAAAGGTTCTGCCTTAAGCATTATGCTCTTTTACAAACTATCTATATGGGATCAAATTGACAACAGCAATTCAAAAGATTAGATAAGAACCTTAGGGGAAGGTGGATTTATGTTAATGGGGGAGGTACAGTTCAAGTTACACTTGAAAAATGTAGTCAATGCCACTAAATGATACATGTAGAAACTGTTGGAAAAAAGTTTTACAAGAAAAGTTAATATTTAATGAATAACCAATCTTCTTTCCTTTATTCTTTTGTTTCTCTTTTTTTCACTTTTCCTCTAAATCTCATGCATCTAAAGTAATAAGTATCTCTTTACACACATACATTTATATTTAGCATGTGTATGTTTATATATGTGTGTGTGTGTGTGTGTGTGTGATAGGACTTTGCCTTTTTCATATCTTTTTAAAAAATAAACATAAAGTCATATTACACATATTGCTCTCCAGCTTGCTCTTTTCCACTTAATAAAATATTATGGACATCCCTCTAGGTCAATATATAGATAGATCTAGCCACATAATATACCATGGTATCACTAACCCATATTTTATTCAATCATTTCCCTATTCCAATTTTTCTGTCACTATAAACAGTGGCGGGAGCTCTGGTAGCATAGTGCCTAAGGCATTTGACTGCTAACCATAAGGCTGGCAGTTCAAAGCCACCAACCACTCCTCGGAAGGAAGATGGGGCAATCTACTTCCATAGTGATACTGCCTCAGAAACCCAAGAAGGGGTCACTATGAGTCGGGGCTGACTCAAAGGCACATAACAACAACACTAACACTGGCACAATAAACATTCTTCTGACTGTATCCTCATATATTGATCCTTTTACTGCCATAAAGTAGATTCTGCAATTGGGATTGTTGTTCATATCAAACAACATGAGAATGTGTTAATGTTCATATATTGCCTGATGATTTTCCCAAAAGGTTGCTGTAACTGCCATTTTCTCTGAGAATTCCTATTTCCCACATGAGCATTAAGTGGAATGTTGTTGTTCTTTTGAATATTTGCCAATCTGGTGGGTGAAAATGACATTTTGTTATCTTAATTTTTGAGAGTTAACATCTCTTCATATGTTTATTGTTTTCAACTAGTCATATTTTTAAATAAAATTTCCCCTTCTGTGAGCACATAAATAAATAAATACTGCAGATCCCAAACCTCCCTTCTGGCCAGGAGTTCAAAATCCCACCTGCCTTATTTTAAAAAATGCTTCCTCCTACCCTAAACTTCTTTGTAGATTGTGATACACACTATTTGTTGCTCAATACCCACCCCCCACCCCCCTGCTTGCTTCTTGCTAGAAGAATCCCATTAGGACTACAGCAACCCTCTGTCCAGTCGCAGGTGATGAGTCATGACCAGTCTAATTCAATCTTGACAATTCTGCTCCCCACTCACCAGCCTCCCTGGTAACTAAGTATGGTGTGTGGGTCTCAGTTCTAGTCAGTGAGATCAAAATAGAAGACTGCTTGGGACCCTGTTAGGAGCTCTGGTGGCCTAGTGACTAAGGCATTTGACTGCTAACCAGAAGTTTGGCGATTCAAACCCACCAGCCACTCCTCAAAAAGAAGATTGGGCAATCTACTTCCGTAGAGATACCTCCTTGGAAACCCAAGGAGGGGTTGCTATGGGTTGGAATCGACGGCAATGAGCTTGTTTGGTTTTTTTTTGGGGGGGGGCACCCTATATCTAGTAAACTTTGCTTTCTTGGTTAAACAAGATAGAACAGCGCTGGAAATCTCTCTCTCTCCTTCCCCCACCCCCTTCCTTCTGCCTCAGACACAGGCATGATTGCTGGGGCTTACTACTTCAGACACAGACATCTTGGAACCATTAGGGCAACTCCAAGAAAATTACAGAATGTTGACGCTGATGTTGAGCTGCTGAACCCACGCCAACAACCACTTATCTCCAGGCTTCATGTTATATGAAGAAAAATAAGTTCCTAATTATTTAAACCACAGTAGTAGATATGCTGTTACTTGTAGCCTTTGACATTCCCTGCTGATATACAAACAAGGGAAAATCTTTTGTCCAAAAATTAATACCTACTCCAATGGAATTCAAAAGCTGTTCATAGCACTCTTTGCCTAAAGCCTGTTTTCATCACAATTCCCAGAAATCTCCATATATTGTTTCCCTTTGTATTTCATTGTGCATCATGACCATGCCCTTTTGAAAAACCAAAAAATAATAATAACAACAAACTCACTGCTGTGGAGTTGATTCCGACTCATAGCAACCCCTTCTTGGGTTTCTGAGGTGGTATCTCTATGGAAGTAGATGCCCAACTTTCCTTCCTAGTAGTATCTGGTGGGTTTGAACCACCAGCCTTCTCGTTAGCAGTCAAATAAATGCTTTAGGCACTATGCCGCCAGAGTTCCTTTTGAAGGGTGAGCAAAATCAAAGTTTAGTCTAGTAGTAATTGTTGACAATTTATGTGAATCATTCTTATTTCTATATAAATTTCATAGTTATAGTGAAGGGAGTTCCTTTCACCAATGTAATATGTGTGATTTTTTTTTTTTTTTTCCATTTCCCAATGTATAAGAACTTACAGAGGTTAATAAATTGCTTCAAAAGAAACAAAGGATATGGTCACTCTCTGTCCACAGAAGCTTAAAACCAAATAACTGTTTTAAAAAAAAATTCCTTTTTCTCCCTCTATGGAAAATGTTGCTTCACTACCTACCCAATGACAAGTTCACTTATTCCTCATTATTAGAAACCTGTTTTGTTTGGATATCGGAAGCCATATGCTTTGGGTGACCAGGCCTCTCTCTAGCCTTAGGGAGTAAATCCTTATTATTCTAAGTTGGTCATGGCAATTCCATTCCCCTTGACAGGGAATGGTTTAGGAAAGAGTATGAGACATTATTCTAGCCAATAAGGTGTGAGAGGAAGGCATCCGAGGGTCTTCTGAGAAAATCTTTCTTCATCTAAAGAAGAGGCATTACAATGGGCTAGGTTGCTAAGAAGAAGCCCTAGTGGCACAATGGTTAGCACTGGTTTGGATGTTAACTTAAAGGTGAGTGGTTCAAATCCACCATTGGCTCCTCAGGAGAAAAGATCTGGTGATATTCTCCCACAAATATATCAGTCCAACAAACCCTATGGGGCAGTTTTGCTCTGTCCAATAGAATCATTATGGGTTACAGTCAGCTTGACAACATACAAGAACAACAGGTCACCAGAACAATAAATCTGAATCTGTAGTAGCTCAAAACAGGAGACATTTATTATTTATCCTTGCAAGGTCAGGGCAGTTCCAAGTGACTGGACAAAATTGTGAGGAACACAGGGACTTCTGTTTCATGCAATTACTCAGAGAGCCAAGCCCAGGCTGGTGTGTCCTCTACATATAGCTTCCAAAGACTCCTTGGGGGATACATCTCAGTTAGCCAAAGGAAGAGTGCCTAGGAGGGTTTTGTGGGCCAGGCATGGAAGTGGTACTCTCATTCTATTAATTAAACTTAGCCACATGGCATACCTGACTGCAAGGGAGACTGGGAAGTGTGGTCAAGCTAAGTGCCCAGAATGAAAAGGAAACAGATTTGGTGCAAAGTGAAAATGTAAGGCCCCATGTTCATAATTACTAAGAATTTTTCAACAGTACGAGAAGATCATTAAATTAAGATCCTTCCACATACGAGGCTCTGCAATGACACAGGTCACACGCTATGAAACTGGTCATGGACAGAGTGCCATCAGAGTTGCCATCAAGTTGATTCTGACTCATGGCAATCCCAAGTGTTCAGAGGAGAAATGCTCTATAGAGTTTTCAAGGCTGTGACCATTCAGAACCAAGTCTGTCTTCCAAGTTCCTCTGAATGGATTTGAACCATCAACATCTCAGGTAGTAGCCAGGTATTTAAGTTTATGCCACCTAGGAACTCCTGTGGAAAAAGTAGTTGCTCATGAAATGGTGGGAAACACCATCTCTCCCTTTCCTGACCATTCACAGTGCACTATAACCTATACCTTGGGTGTCCCTTTTGCATTCTATCTCATGTTGTCTTTCCTAGTAGCTCCCTAAAGTCAGGTATCACCTACCTGAGAGCACACAGGCATTTTGAGGTACTAAAGGTGTGTAACACTGAATCAAATTGATTCTAAATGTTCAGAGTAACAATTTCACAAAGAAAAATAAATCACACAGATTTGAAGCTTTGATATGGCTTTGGGAAAGGAAAAAAAAAAAAAAAACTAAAATCAGTTTAGCAAATCAGGTTAAATTTGTGGCCTGCTTTCCTTGACAGCATCTCCTAAAAGTACAACTTAACGACTCTGTGAACAGTTGCATTTTTATTGGATGATAGTAGTAAAAGTGCACAGAATAACTCTCTGCTGAAATGGAGAATTCTTTGGCACCACCTGAACCAAGCTCATTTGTGTATTTTAAAACAATTTGCTTTTGGCCTCATGCTATGTTGTTCTTGCCTGCATTACCCTGATGGCACGCAAGCAGGATTGCTCTGCAGCGGAACATACTCCCATCGCCAGCGGAGTGTACAAAACCAATCAAGGCCTCAATCGCTGGCAATACAGCAATGCTCCTTATGCCCTCCTTTCTAGCCAGATCACTTAACAGCAACAACAGTGGCATTCAGAAAAGGGGTATGGTCAGATGCACAAATGGCAGCTTCCAAATCCTGTGAGTCCAAAAGGAGGGATGGTGTGGACCAACCAGGCGTTTGGAGCCCAGGCTTCCAAGTGAACACCTTGAGTTCATTTTCATCTGTTTATTATGTTGCAGTAATAGTAATAATGATGATGATGATGATGTTAGCTACTTCTCAAATTTATCAAGTTTTCATTCCCTGATCAAGGGAAACAAGCTGTATTTGAAGCTGTTTACTGAATTTTTCCACTTGGCAAAGTGTGCTAAGCATGGGGTCTAGAAAGGAGGGTGTGTGGTTCAGTCATTCACACAATAAGAATGGACACAGAGGACTGTAAGGATTGATCAGCAGCTTTCCTCCATGCCTGCTGTGAAGACAGGAGAGAGAAACAATTCCGTCCACATGGAGAAGTTTAGCAGCTCTTCCATGACCCCATTCTCTTTCTCAGCACTAAGAGACCCCTGTTTGCTCCACCTGGCATAGGTGCCAAAAAAAAAACAAACCAAACCCACTGCCATGGAGTTGGATCCGATTCATAGTGTCCCCTCCTTGGGTTTCTGAGGCAGTATTATTAGAGAAGTAGATTCCCCAATTTTCCTTCTAAGGAGTGGCTGGTGGGTTTGAACCACCAGCCTTCTGGTTAGCAGTCAAATGCCTAGGTGCAGCAGATTACAAAACACTTCATAAATTAATCCAAAGTTTTAAGGAATGAGTGATGGATCCATTTATCCATTAGATCCATTTATCAGATGAGAAAGCACACACACCAATTTCAGGGCATTTACTATACATCAGTTATTACATTAAGATTTTTTCATACATCATCTTGCTTACAGTCCTATAGCTTGTATTGTTATCCTCATTTTTCATATGAAGAAACTAAGGCTCTTAATGTGCCAGAGATTTTGCCCCAGGTCAATGGCCATTAAGTAGCTGAGATGCAAACATGAACTTGGCTGAATGCAGAGCCCATGCTCTTATCTGTTACTGTCCACTAATATCTAGGACATCTGACTAGTCCAGGGAAAGAGGCTGAACCCAGGGGGAAGACAAAGACAAAGGAGCAGTCAGGGCACCTTGCTGCAGAGGTCCCAGAATATCAAAAGAACAGTGGCTCTTTGGACTTTGGTCTCAGATTCTCACAGATTCCATCTCTACTCCTGGCCCCTGCCTGTTTACTTCCTTGTCAAAGTCTGCAGCATCAGGATGGGAGCAGGTACAAGCATTGGGGGATCCATCTTGGGAGGTCCTGACAAATGAGACCTGGAATAGTGTACCCACCTTTCTAGACTGCAGGATTATCTTCTTGAGCTTCTATTACCTTCTGACATTTGAATCACTTTAAAATATTTTTTTAGGTTATATGTGCTCATAATTAGGGTAAAACAGTATGATGTAAAAGAAAAATAAAATTTTCAGTAATCCCATTGTCCAGATATAGGCACTGCTCATATCTTAGTGTATTCCTTTGAGCTTTTTATACCCACACACACACATGCATACATACACACGTTTGTATACATAATTTTTTTTTTCAAAACCAAAGGTCACACATATTTATTAGTCAATCTCTTAATGCAGAAGCATAAAAAAAAAAAAAAAAAAGGAAGAAAGCAGAAGTTTCCCAATACATGTTCAGTTGGTCAGACTGTGGTAATTATGTTTGTGTGTCAACTTGGCTAGGCCTGGTTGAGTGGGTGGGCAGCTGGTGGTAGCTATTCCCCATGATGAGAAACTGGCAATCAACTCCATGGTGGGATCTACCACAAGCAGCTGAGTAGCTGCTTTTTGGATGTGGTCTACTTCCTGTATATAAGGAGAAGCTTTGGGAATGGTCTCTAGCATATGGCATGCTTGGACCCTGCATGGAGCTGTGTTGTTGTTCTGCCTGCCATGCTCTGCCGACCTGGGGACTTACAATGGACTTGAATTAATGGCCTGCCATGTGTTTTGGTAACATCCGGACTGTGCCCTTTTACTCGTCAACCTTGGGCTTAGCAGCCTCAGCAACCAGCAGCTGTCTGAGTGAAGAAAACCCTCTAGCTTCAGTGAGCCAGGAGCTGGAGGCAGAGCTAAAGCCCAAAGCTGAGGGGCTTTCACCCAGTCCCTAGAGCCTGGCACTATGAACTTGGACTTAAAGCCTCCAAATTGTAAGAGAATAAACTCCTGTTTGTTAAGGCCATCCCATTTGTAGTATATTCTTGTCAGAGCGACACTAGGTAATCGGAACACAGATCATGGTGAAATTTTGAATTTGATACGGTGGAATGCTAGTGAGCCTAGGTAAATGCGTGTGCCATCACATGTGCAACTCCTTATAGATTCAGCTTGGTTCTTCTCCAATGTCTCCTCTTGGAGTTGTGCCTGATTTTATTATCAGTTTTCATTCAAATCTATGGAAGAATGGAAGATTCTGGTTTTGTTTCTTGTTCCTGAAATATGTATGAGAAGACACGGTGAGCATGGAAAGTGGCCACACTTACCATGATGACAGAGAAAGGGAAAAAGGTAGGTTTTATATTATTAGGATAACATTTTATCTACAATCTTATATTCAATACTTTAAATCTAATACTGCAACATAAACATCTTCCTGTATCATTAACAGCTCTTCAGTGTGATCTTAATGGCTTCAAAGTATTTTATTATATGTATACGAATATTATGGAGTCCCTGGGTGGTACAAATGGTTAACATGCTTGGCTGCTAACCAAAAGATTGAATGCTCAAATACATCCAGAGGTGCCTTAGGAGACCTGGAGATCTATGGTGGAAGAAATCACTCATTAGAAACCCTGTGAGCACAGTTCTACTCTGATATACGTGTGGTTGCCATGAGTTGGAATTGACTTGTTGACAACTGGTTTTATATAAATATCATAATTTACTTTATTATTAGTCTATTTTGGGTATTAAAATCCAATTTATATATGTTGTTGTTATGTGCCGTCAAGTTGGACCTGACTCATAGCGACCCCTCCTTGGGTTTCCGAGGCAGTATCACTACAGAAGTAGATTGCCCCATCTTCCTTCCAAAGAGTGGCTAGTGGATTTGAACGGCCAGCCTTCTGGTTAGCAGTCAAGTGCCTTTAGGCACTATGCTACCAGAGCTCCTAATTTATATATATAGTATTGAAATCAAATTTAAAATCAAAGTCTTTGAATATATCTTTCTGAACCTATCTATTGCCTAAGAATAAATCTGTAAGCGTGAAAATGCCAAGTAAAAGGCTCTGAGCATTTTTAAGACTTTTGATCGATATTGCCAAATTGCTCTCTAGGAAGGCATTACCAAGTTATGCTATCTTTGTTTGTTGCTTAACGAGATTGGTTTGGATTTAATATATGTAACAGGGAATTTTTAGTTGGCTAAGCTAAGGTCTAGACCGCTGCAACCTCCCCTCAACAAACAAACCAGTATCCATTTGTATCCGTGGATATGTAAGGAAGTTTTTACTTTGTAATTAAGAGAGTAGAAAGGGATATTTTGTGTGGAGGATGCCAGGAGGAGAATAGAGGAAATTGTATGGCATCTCTTCCCCAGTTGGCCCCCAGGTTTGAGCTCCAAGGGGAAAGAGAGTTGGCAGAACTGTTCACTAGGTATTCACTTTGGACAGAGCAGATCTGCCTCAGATCTAGTTGTTAATGTTGTTGGGTGTCATCAAGTCAATTACAATTCATCATGACCCCATGTGACAGCATGGAATTGCCCCCATAGAGTTTTCTTGGCCGATTTCCATGTCTTCCTCTCATGGAGCCATTGGGTGTGTTCAACTGTCAACTATTTGATTATTAGCCTGTTCTTATTGTTATGTGCTGTCTAGTTGGACCTGACTCATAGTGACCCCTCCTTGGGTTTCCAAGGCAGTATCACTACGGAAGTAAATTGCCCAACCTTCCTTCCGAGGAGTGGCTGGTGGGTTTGAACCACCAGCCTCCTGGTTAGCAGTCAAGTGCCTGAGGCACTATGCTACCAGAGCTCTTAGTGTTTACCATTGTGCCACCCATTCTTTCTATCTCTGCTGAAAACTTGCACCCCTCCATCACCCAAAGATCTGGAAATTTGGGAAGCCTCTAGAGCCAGATCCAAGGCCAGGTTGTCAGATTCCAAAGCTTTATGTCTACCATTTCAAGTGGTTCTTCCAGACAATGGCAGCAGTCAGACTTCTTACTTGCACACAGGCAGCAGCCATGACCAGGCAGAAGACAGAGCTGGAGAGGAAGATGCCAGGGATACTGAACCACCGGGTTGCTGGGGGCATTCAGTGGAATGCCAGAAATAATTGGGGGCATTTTGGGAAGAGGTTCATATTATCACTCAGGTGGCAGCTTTGAGTCAACAGACAACCGAACTATATATCCACAATTTTTCTTCATAATTTTTGAGCATTTAATTGGTTTTCATGGCTGGAATCCAGCCATCCATTCATCCTCATACTGAAAGGCTGAATTGCCCACATTTGGATCATAGATTCCTAACTCGGTTAGAGATGAAGGGTGGGAGAAGGTAAGGGCCTCAATTAAAAGATCTCATATTCTGACTCCTAGCTCATAGCTCCAGATTCCAAACAAAATTTCTATCACATTCATATATTTCTAACAGGTAAAACTGAGGGCTGACTAAGAGCTTCATAATTCAGCAGCTATTAGAACAGTGTGATCATCAGAGTTAATTACATAGTTAGAGGGAATACAAGTTTAACAAAATTAAGAGTAGTGTTTAATTTACACTTCCCTGAAAATACAATTGTTTATTTAAGAAAGTTTTGTGTGTGTGTGTGTGTGATTTGGGTGAAAGTTTACAGAGCAAATTCACTTTCCATACAGCAGTTCACATACACATTGTCTGAT
>NW_006921612.1:9619000-9652704 GCF_000298275.1 Orycteropus afer afer | reverse complement strand
TGACTTCTTCCTTCATTACCATTGGTTCTAGATCATATGCCACTTCCTGAAATGGATGAAGATCGATCAGTTCTTTTTGGTACAGTGACTCAGTGTATTCCTGCCATCTTCTCTTGATGTTTCCTGCATCATTCAATATGTTGCCCATAAAGATTACAGCCTAGAAAACCCTACGTTGTTGTTGTTGTTATGTGCCATTGAGTCACACCCGACTCACAGCGACCCCTCCTTGGGTTTCTGAGGCAGTATCACTATGGAAGTAGATTGCCCCATCTTCCTTCCGAGGAGTGGCCAGTGGGTTTGAACCACCAGCCTTCTGGTTAGCAGTCAAGTGCCTTAGGCACTATGCTACCAGAGCTCCTATGGCACTTCTTTGTGTCCTATAGAGTTGCTGTGAGTCAGAATCAAGTCGACAGCAAGCAACAATTCTAATTATGAAATACTTATTACTTGAATGTCTTAGTTCATTTAATCCTTACAATGGCTCTGTGATGTGGATAATCTTTTTAAACCCATTACAACCACAAGATTAAAAATAGCTGTTATTTATTGGGTGTATACTTTCTTCTAGATACTTTTCATACAGTATAACAACCTTATTTAACAGACACCTACCTTACAAGTGAGAGAAGTAGAGTTAGTAAGGAAGGAAGCCAGATCCAAGTGCAGGTGATCAGATTTCAAAGCCCTATATCTGCCATTTCAAATGATTCACCTTACTGCCTTCCAAACAGACCTTACCCCCAAGCTTCCAATTTGATTTTCAGGGTAAGACATAGCATCTACATTATTTTTAAGAAACTCCCCCAGAAGATTGTAATATTTTAATGTGCAGCCACAGTGTCTTTCATTTTTTTACAAATCTTTATTTGATGAGCTCCAGGAACTGTGCCACTGAGTTTATAATGATAAACAACAAGATACACTTTTTGCCCTCAAGGAGTTGCCAAACCAGTGTGGAAGAAGTGAACAGAAACTACCATGCAATGTGAGAAGTCTTCAGATAGGGGTATCATAGAGTGGCAAGAAAGCTTAAAGGAGGCATGTCTGGCCCAACCTAGCTTAAGTAAGGGATAGGAATTGTCAGGAAAGGATTCCTTAAAGGAAGGAATATTTAAGATGAAAGTTAGCCAAAAGAAAACAATTGCCATTGAGTCATTCTGACTTGTGGCTGGCTATTCAGTGTGTGACAGAGAACTGTGTTTCGTAGGGTTTTTAGTAGCTGAGTTTTCAGAAGCAGGTCACCCTGAGGCTTGTCTGGGTGGACATGAACCTCCAACCTTTCCATTAGCAGCCATGTAGTAACCATTTGAACCACCCAAGGACTATAGACAAGCAAAGGGAGGAGAAAAAGCCTGCCCCCCATAGCGTCTCCAACTTCTCTTTACTGCCAAATGAGCTGTGAAAATATAATCCAACAGAGACACTGTCAGATTCTGTCTGCCCACTCAATTTCTGCTTAGGGTGGGGATGAAGGAACATTTGCCCATCAGCCTAGAGGAGCTGCAGCAACAAGCCCAATTGCTTTATAGATGAACTCAATTAGGCAGGAGTTCAATTTTCACTTCAGCTGTATGAGTTCAATTTTCACTTCAGCTCTAAAAAGCAAAATGAGGACCTGAGTGGAAACAGAATCGTTAGAGATTTTTTCATTCTAATTTGGAAACTCACTCATAGAAGCTAAAAGAACTCAGATAATCAATCTCTTCTGGTCTATGTGACAGGGCAGCTTTCACATTTCCATTCTTTGTGGATCAATCAGAACTTCCGGGCAGCCCAGTAGGGATCACAGGAAGTTCCCCTTTACAAATATCAGTTCGTATTGTCAGAAGGAACAGAATGACATCGGATTAGCTTTTCAAGGTCCAAATCAATCAGCTACATTTCAATTCCCTTTTCTCATCAAACACCAGCAGAGAAATTGCCCAACCTCATCAGAATTCTAAAGAGGTGGATATTGAGACTACAGGAATTGAGAAATAGGTTACCATATGAGGTGGGAAGGTTACTATGTGGTTTCATTTAACTAGGTTGCTGGAAAACACCCATGCCCACAATTATCCTCATATCACCATGAAAGGGGTAGATTCTCGGTATCAGAAATTCATTCTTGTGGAATGAATGGTGTATGGAGGGAGTGTAGAACCCATTGCTGAAATCAGATCCATTTATTCAGAAAAAGTTTCTGAGTACCTTCTAGATGCTATGTGTGTGCGGTAAGCATCAGGGAAACAAAGTTAAATAATTCTCAGCCCTGCCCTCAGGAGACTTAATGTCCTATTGTCTCTGATAGAAATAAGCTCAAAATCCCATAGGGTGCAGAATCAGAGGAGGTCCAGAAACCCAGCAATGAGGCTGGGAGTGGCACAGGCAATGTGCAAGAGCCATGATGCCTTGAGCTGAGCTGAATTTTGAAGGATGAGTAGGAGTTTCTCAGGATTGAAAAGAAGAGGAGAAAGAGGAAGGAAAAAGAAGAAGAAAGGTGAAGAAGGCAACAGGAAGAGGGCAAGGCAGGAAGAACATGTCAGGGAAGAAAACAATGTTTAAAGACCTGGGGGCAGAGAGAGTGTAAAATTATTTGGGGAGACAGAAGGGAATGGGAAGTGAGGAAGAGGAAGAAGAGAAGAAGAGGTCAGCAGGGAAGGATCATGGTGGTCTTCCTTGGAGCCCATGTGCTCTGCTAAGGAGGTGGAATTTTATCCTGACAGCACTGAAGACGTTGGATGATTTTTTGGCAAAGGATGAACATGATCAGATTTGTTTTCACTTGGCAGCATGGAGGGTGGTATGGACTGGAGCAATCCTGCACCAGGGAGGAGGCATTGCCGGCTCCCAATTAAAAGGTAATAGTGGCCTTCGGGAAGACGATGAGGCACAGATTTATTGAAACTACTGAGCTGGTGACTGGGCATGAGAAATGAGGGAGAAGGAAAGCTGGAGGGTAATAGTGGCTATCATGGAACGCCTACTCTGTGCCAGGCCAAGTACTTGACTTACATTAACTTTATTTAATTTTCATAACAACTCCTTGTAGCAGGAAGTGTTATTGTTCCATTTTGTACCTGTGGAAACTAATGTAAAAAAAAGCACCGAAGTAATTTGCCCAGGTCACAGAGCCAGGAAATGCAAACTGAGGCCATCTGCTTCCAGAGCCCTTCTGTTAACTATCACCTGACATGGCCATCCTTGGGTGGCTCGTGATGTCTGCCTTGAACAGCTGGGTGGATAGTGGTGCCAATCACCAAGATGGAGGTCACTGAAGGAGAAAATCTGAGCTTGAGACACCAATGAAACATTAAGGACAGTGCTATCCAATAGAATGAATGTTTCTGTAATGATGGAAATGTCCTATAATTCTGAGCTGTCTACTATAGTAGTCACTAGCTACATGTGGCTACTAGGCTCTTGAAATATGTCTACTGTGGCTGATAAATTGAATTTTTATTTTATTTTAATTAATTTAAATGTAAATAATCATATGTGGCTGGTGTCTACCACACTGGCTAGCATAGATGGAGGTTTACATCCAGCAAGTATTTTATTTTATGCATCTAAAGCTCAGTGAAGTTCTAGTGGCTAAGGACTTAGCTGCTACCAGAAGGTCAGTGGTTCAAACTCACCAGCTTCTATGCAGGAGGAAGATAAGGCAACCTACTTCCTTTACAGCCTTGGAAACCCAGTGGGGTTGTTAGGAGTTGGACTCAGCTCTATAGCAGTGGGTTTGGTTTGGGTTTGGTTTATCTAAAGCTCAGAAGGGCACTTGGGCTAGAAATTTATTGATGATAATTTCCACTTATCAGTGCCAGGTACTGTCTATCTTAGTGCAGGTACTATCTTTCTTAGGTGTCGTCATCCATCTCCACTTGGTAAATAAATAAAGTTCAGGGAGGCTAAGCAGCAGCCCTGAAGTTCCACATCAGTAAGTGAAAGTCAGGGTACAATGCAGGGCTATCCAATTTAAAGCCTGGTTCTTAGCTCCCACTTCCCACCTCCAAGTCCTACTTCAGATTTAAGGATGAAAATATAGCCCTTTAGAGTTGGAGACTACAGATTATAGGTAATCCAGAAGAGTGCATTAAATCACCCAACAAGCATGTAGAATGAAAGAAAAAGGTGCTGAGGATGGAACCTAGGGACATCAAAACTTAAGAAACATGGAGAAGAGGAAGAAGGAGCTAATAGGAAACACCCACAAAATAGGAGGGAAATCATCTATTAAGTTGTTTCTAGCAAGCAACAAATATGAGCCATCGCTGATGGTTCAGATGGTAGAGAAATAGCCTGGTCCTCAGTCGGTTCATGTTCACAAGCGGCTATCCTACAAGATCGTGGTTGTGCGTCATTCAGTCGATTCCAACTCAGCAATGCCATGTAAGTGTAGAACTTCCCTGTAAGGGTTTTTTTTGTTTGTTTGTTTGTTTGTTTGTTTTTGTCTGTATTCTTTACAGAAGCAGATTGCTATGTCATTCTCCAATGGAGTCATTGGGTGTGTTCAAACTGTCAATCTTTCAGTTAGTAGTCAAGCCCTTAACTGTTTGTGCCACCAGGGTTCCTCCACACTCAAAGTAGAAAGTGAAAAACTGGAAGAGAGGCTGATCCAGGGCTACAGCAGAGACAGAAAAGTAAAAGACCACCTCTAGCTGGTCTAATCAAGGAAGGCTTCCTGGAGGAGGACAGTGGTTCTCATAAGCCAATGCCCAGTGCATAAAAGAACTCCCTTGGAAAGGAATGGAATTATTTCCTTGGAAAACCTTTCGTGAATTCCCAATGGAGCAAAAAGCCAATGTTGTATATGTAATTTTTTGAGGTAGCCTAAGAAATTTAAATGCCATACAAAGAAATTTAATGCCATACAGTGAAAATGTGCCAGGAAGAGGTTTCCACGAAATCTTTATTTTTATTGAATCATAAAATATTGAGCAGTTCTGTTTTTACTTTAAAAAAGAAAAACTCAAGGGAGATAGAATCACGGTCAAATGAAGTTTGTTAGTTAGTTGCATTAAAATATTACCTGCCAGAGGAAAATGTGTGCTATAATTATCATCCATGCTGAATGCTTTAAAAAACTTTAAAAAAAAAAAGAAAAAGAAAAAAGAAAAACTCAAGGGAGATAGAATCACGGTCAAGTGAAGTTTGTTTGTTAGTTGCATTAAAATATTACCTGCCAGAGGAAAATGTGTGCTATAATTATCATCCATGCTGAATGCATGTTAAGTACCATCTCCATGTGACCAGTGGTTTATTTTCCTTTCAACTTCTCTACTGCTATTTTAACCATTTCAGAGAAATGAGCTTTAGCAAGTCAAATTAGAGATGAAAGAAATGAGACTTGGGTTCAAAGATAAATAGTATCATTGCCACCGATTTCATTGTTTCTAATACAAGATTTTATTTGGAGAAGAAAGTTTAATTAACCAGAGGTGGATCACTAATTCTTTGACTTAAAAATCGTACTTTCTGCAAGATTTCACCTGTGAAACTCACAGCCATTAATTACTGCCTCACATCTTAAAAGGAAGAACCTCTCTTCTGAATGGCTAATAATGTTATTATAAGAGGTAATTATAGATCAGGTGTCCACAGTCAATAATACCCAAATGCGTGGACTTAATCATTCTGATTTTTGAACTTTGAAAGCAATTTGTTAGGGAAACACTTTCTGCCCCAAAGCAGTGTTGATGTTTCGGATTTGTTGTTTTTCTTTTCTTCTTTTAAGGGGGAAAAAAGAAACATTTAGAAATCAGTCCTTTACTGGATGAATTTCTTCACTTCCCAGAAAGCAAGAAAACAATTGTTTCCTGTAATTGGACAGTTTGATTGGAGGCAGGTGGTGCTGAGCTGAGAAAACTGGAGCCACAAAGCCAATTTTGGCTTCAAGCACATTTCCTTTAGTTCTCAGCTCCAGCAGTACAACATGTAAATTGGCTCCACAAAAGACGACTATAAATTTAGTTCCCATTTCTCTAACAAGTACCTTATCAGCGATGAAGAGTTTTAGCAAATGGGGACGATGTACAGATTTGACATGATTATAAAGCTGCCCTGAAATACCCCAGCATTAATTTCTTGAACATGTTCTTGCCGTCACAAAACAGAAATTTATGAGCATTTCTGGAAGCAAGCTTGTGCCATCATTTTAAAATATGGTGGTATTTTCTTTTTCCAGGTTAATTGGCCTCATGTTCTTCATGTTGCATTATCTCAAGTTAATACTTACTTTCAATATTTTTGAGTAACAGGCCAAGTCAACATGGCACTGCAGATTACCAATATCAAGTCCTTTGAAGGGGACAAAATCAGAGACACAGGGAATAAATGGAAGGATTTATTATCCCCCCCTGACTCTTTTCATCCACAAGTCTCTGAGCTCTTTCTTTATTCTTCTTCCAAAGTGTTGGCTGGTTAATCTACCCCCCCCCTTGTATGGCAGCTAATAAACAAAATCCTTCTTTTACAGATGGAAAAGCTGAGGCACAGAGAGGTTAATTCCTTTGGTTAAGGTAACACAGTAAGTGAGGAGCAGAGAAGAAGCAATAGACCCAGATGCCAGCTTTCCTATCCACTTCTCCAACTGTGTATTTCTCTATTAATTTCTTCCTTATCATAAATCCATGATTTGAAACAGTCACTGTTAAGAAAATTGGAACTAAGGAAAAGCAGGAGGGAATTTATCTGGTAATTCTAGCAAATTATTATCTGTTGTATACATATTAAATCAGTTCCTTCAAAGGCCCAGCATAATTTATTACTAATTCCTGGCCATGCTTAAATGTTTAAAAATGCTAATCTAATATCTGAGTGAGTTTTGAGCTTCTTATTTATCTATAGAACTTGAAAATTACTTCTATTTTAATCACAAATAGATTAACAGCTAAAATAAAAACAGCATTCTTAGATATATTTCACCTGTAAATCTGCATATCTGATAGAATTATTTCTCAAAGATAGATTGTCAAGTTTGCTTACAGCCTCAGAATTGCAACACCCAGTTTTCCAAGGTGGTTACGTCAAAGGAAATTCCACCAAGTTTTCCTTTCCAAGTCAATGGATAACTGTGGTTCAAATTATTGAGTTTGTTCATGAGAGTCTCAGAATTGAAACACTGAAGTTTACAGTGAGAACATCAGCTCTCCTAGAGTTACACGAATACTTTGGCCTTTAATCTTTACCTAAAGATATTCTCTAAACACACAGATAATCTCTCTCTCAGCCTGTTCAAATCAGAATTCTCCTTCCTTTCTTGATATTAGAAGTACCTTATTTCTCCCCAAGATTAACAGCTTCACATAGCCACTACCCCCGTGAATACTGGTAGCAAGCGAGGAGAACAAGACAGGCACACAGATACTGTGAACATTTTCTAAAAAGGATCACATGCTGATTAAACCTGGCAGAAGGCAGATTGAGTTTGCACAGAAGTGCTTGGTTGATAACGCAGAAATCTTGGCAATGCCACAGGACCAATATTTTTATAGAGGTGGCACCATCTTAAACAATGTCCTCAGTGTACAGGACACAGCAGCCTTTCTATCAATATCTACCAAGTGCAACTTTTCCTTCCACCTTTACTGGGGGGGGGGGAACTGTTGAATGGGGGTTGGGAATGAGAAGGGTGAGGCAGAATACGCTGGAAAATGGGAAGGCCATTTTCAGTTTCTTTCAATAGACACAGCTACCTCCCTCAACTCAGCGCAAATCTGGCAAGCAAGGTTAAAACAGGTTACAGTGAATAGCTGAAAGCAATCCCTTAACTCTATTTGCTTTTCCTAACTGTGTAGACTCAGCTACACAAACCTCAGTTTGACTATGTAAAGCCAAAAGCACATTGCGTTTTTCCTCAATAGAACACAAGACAGGCAGTAGCAATGACACTGTATTGCAATCTGTCCACCATGATTGATGAACACTAAGTCACAGATCACCACTGCCTCCTCTTCCCTCCTCCCTGGGCTCACTAGAGGCTCCTAGGAATTCCCACCTATTCTTCTATAGGGACTTTAACACTCTGTGCCTAAAAACTGTCCTTATTTCTATAATGTCATCTCTTCCCAAACCTGTGTCTTTTCCAGGGGCGGGGGGGGAACAGGAATTCAAACTTCTAACAACCCGTTCCACAACCCCACAACTTCGTCAGGACTGGGTGGCTCAGCTGGAATAAGGTGGAAACAGGCACAGGCCCTGGATAGTGTATACCTTAAAGGTAGACAGTGAGCTGAGAAGTGGTCCATATCCACAGCTCTGAACCCTCCGAACAAAGCTGATAGGTAAGAAGGAGGGTCATTAGACAGTGGCACCAACAGATTCCACCAAAGCCTCTAGTGCCTCCTCTTTGCCCACAGAATGAAGTCTACATTCTATGGTTTTCCTTCAAAGCCTTCCAAGAGTTGGTAGCTTGCCAGATTCATCTACTTACACCTTCCTTCTGCATCTACCCAAGTTCAGTTTCCTCCCGCACAGATCTGCCTCTGTGCTTTGCTTATCCTGTTCCGTTCTCTAGGAACACCCTTTCCCACCCTCACCACATGTTCAAAATCCGTATGTTCTTAGAGTTCAGTTTAAGAGTGCTTTTCTCCATAGAGTTCTCTCTTATGCCCTAACCTAAAAAGAAAGTGAATTCCCATGTCCTCCTAGGTGCTCAAAAAATGACTCATCTTTGGGTATTGACTGTGGTGTGAGGGACAGGGACAGGGTTCACAAATGCCCATCCCCACCCTGACCAGAGATCCTGATCAGAGATCCTGACCAAAGCCACACCCCAACGAGAAATAGCTCTGCTCCAACCATTGCACTTACTGGCCCCCTGTTTAGTTTGGATGAATTTCTAGCCACATCTTGAACACCTTATTAGACAGGAGGCCACAGGGATGCTTCTTTCCAGTTTAGAAGCCTTCTAGCACCTTATGGAAGGGTTACCTAATCACTAGAACCTGACCAATGTCAGAATCTCCTCCTACTTTATCCCATCAAAGAGTCATCTACCTTTTTCTTAAATTTCTCCAATGATGTGGTGTTCCGTGGAAATCAATCATTCCTTTCTTAAACAGTTCTAATTATTGCAGAAGAGATAGCATTTGTGTGTTATGTTATGAGCTGTCGAATCGGACCCGACTCATAGTGACCCCTCCTTGGGTTTCCAAGGCAATATCACTATGGAAATAGATTGCCCAATCTTCCTTCCAAGGAGTGGCTGGTGGGTTTGAACCGCCAGCCTTCTGGTTAGCAGTCAAGTGCCTTAGCCACTATGCTACCAGAGCATTTGTGTAGCTCTTGTTATATGTCAGCTATTCTAGGCATGGGAGGAGCTCTGGTGGCATAGTGCCTAAGGCATTTGACTGCTAACCAGAAGGCTGGCAGTTCAAACCCACCAGCCACTCCTCAGAAGGAAGATTCGGCAATCTATTTCCATAGTGATACTGCTTCCGAAACCCAAGGAGGGGTTGCTATGAGTCAAATCCAACTTGACAGCAGTGAGTTTGGGTCTTTTTTTTTTTTCCTAGGCATCTCCGAATATATTTTCTCTTTATTCCATACAACTTCCTTATGAATTACATGTCATCATCTTCTTTACAGATAAGGAAACTGAGGCTCTGAAAAATTAAAGTCCTAAGTCTCACAGCTAATTCATGGCACAATCAGAATTAGAGTTCCAAATCCATGGCTCTTTTCTTAAAAAAAAAAAACCTCACTGCTGTCAAGTCCATTTGACTCATAGTGACCTCTCCTTGGGTTTACAGGTCATTTATTATTGACATTATTATTAATAAGACCCCTCATTTTCATTGTACTAGATTTTGTCACCTGGTAAGTTCTACATCTTAACACAAATAACTATTTCAATCCCTTTTTAATTATCCTTCAGACATTTAGAAGTAGCCTGTCCTTCGGACCTACTTCTGTGTTTCCAAGGCCTGGCCCAGGACTAGGAGAATCGTCATCTGCAGTAACATCTGATGAATAATTGGGATACTTCCCACCTTTGACCCCAACAGTCTCAGTTCCTCTAAACATGAGACTGTTGGTTATCATCAAACTTCCCAAAGGACAAAGTATCTACATGTATATTAATGCCTACAGGTTCTGATTGGTATCAGAAGGGAGAAGCTACTGATTTAATGTTATTTCAAGGCATCCTCACACCATCCTCCTTGCCCCACCTCTCATTGGAAAGTATCACACCCCTACTGCCAGGGCCTCTCTTACTTAGCTAATCCCTAAAATGGGAGAACAAAGTGAAGGAGGTTAGAACACAAAGTGCCTAGAAGAGAAAATACAGAGACTAAGAGTCTCACAAGGAGCTCTAGCAGTGCAGTGGTTAAAGCATTTGGCTGCTAACCAAAAAGTCAGCAATTCGAACCCACTAGCTGCTTCATGAAAGCCAGATGAGACAGTCTGCTTCTGTAGAGATTTTCAGCCTTGGAAACACTATGGGGGTCGCTAGGAGTCAGAATTGACTCAATGGCAGTGAGTTTGGTTTTGGTGAGGAGTCTCACTAAGATGTGAGTAGTATTTGATTGCATTTTCCTATGAGCAGAGGTTGCTAGAGAGAGGGATCCCTTAAGGACTGGGAAAGTGGGCAGCCCAGCAGTAAGAGTGTCCAGGGGAAGATACACCATCCAGTCTCATAGCTAGCACTTGTCAATGTCCCCAGGGATGTTCTGGGCTTGCCCACTGGAATCCTTTTCCCTGACCTGAAGTTTCCTTTCTGTGTGACTCCAGCACAGATCACAGCATTTCAATGCCACTGAAATTCTGGCTACTTCAAATCAATCCGAGTTCATCCAGTACACCCAATCATTTATTAATATATATACTGATATAGACATTAATATATATTATGTGTTAATATAGGTATCCATATTTTATACTACAACAAATATTAATATATTCATATATATATGTGTGTATGTGTGTGTGTGTGTGTATATATATATATATATATATATTCATTTATCTATTGAAAACCTACTTTTTAGTCAGTGTGATGTGACTACACTGAGTGTACCACAGCTTACCAAAGTAGAATGATCTCCTGCTCTGCAGTCAGACCTGGTTCCTATCCAGACTCATTGGCCTATTGCCTGATTTGGCATTTGACTGCTAACCAGAAGGTTGGTGGTTCAAACCCACCAGCCACTCTGGGGAAGGAAGACTGGGCAATCTACTTCCGTCAAGATATACTGCCTTGAAAACCCAAACGGGGTTGCCATGAGTCAGAATCTACTCGATGGCAGTGAGTTTGGTTTGGTTTGGTTTCTGTAGCCTCAAAACGAAGATAATAAAGATAACAACACTACTCAGCTCAGAGTCTGAGTGAAGGGGAACTAAGGAAGGTGAAAAGCCCCTAGCACTTTGAAGACCCTCAAATGTTAGTTTTTTCCTGGCTGTTGAGTCAATTCCTATTCATGACGACCCCATGTGAACAGAGTAGAATTGCTCCATAGAGTTCTCAAGGCTGTGACTTTTCAGAAGCAGACCACCAGACCTGTCTTCACAGACACCTCTGGTTGAGTTTGAATGACCATCCAGCACTCAGGACTCCTTACATGTTGTTGTTGTTGTTGTTGTTGTTGTTAGAGGCCATTCAGTCGGCTCCAACTCATATCGACCCTGTGTACAATAGAACAAAACACTACCCATAGTTGCAGCCACTGTGTCAATCTGCCTTGTTGAGAGCCCAGTAAGTTGTAGGCTGGATAATCTTCTATCACTGGCATAGTTCTGATACAACATTCCTTCATTTCTGTAATGATCCATAAAGAACTCTGGTGGTACGGTGCCTAAAGCATATGACTGCTAACCAGAAGGTTGGCAGTTCAAACTCACCAGCCACTCTGTGGAAGGAAGATGGGGCCATCTACATCTGTAAATATTTACTGCCTCAGAAACCCAAAGGGGGTCGCTATGAGTCAGAATCCACCAGATGGCAGTGAGTTTCGTTTTTGGTTTATAGACAAATATATTGTATCCTTGTAAAGTCACGTAAACATTTTATTTATTATTTTAAATATTTAGCTTCTTCTGTATCACTTTTATTCCATTTCAGTTTAGTTCTTTTCTACCATTAATTTTCTGGTTTTTATAAATCTCACAATATTTATGATAATTCATTTTCCACTGATACATTCACAGCCCCACCTGTAAGATATTGAAGACCTTCAGTCACTTCACCATACAGCAGATCTGTTCTTTTTTTAATGAGGTGACAGGCCACACTTTGACAAATTGTTTACTGCCATGCCTTCCCTCTTCCACTGAAAGGTATATAGAGAAGTGGTTGAAAGGGTGGGTCCTATAATCAGATAGCCTGGAAGCAGACCCTAGCTGTGCAGCAAATGTATGATCTGGGGCAGTCACTCGATATCTTTAAGTGTAGGTTTTTCACCTGTAAAATGGGAGTTATAGTGCCTAACTCATGGGGTCCTTTTAAGAACTAAATATCACATAGAAGGCACTCAGTACGCTTCAGCTGTTGATATTCCTTTTATTTACTCCTTGTGCAATCTACAGTATATTCACATTTTTAATAGAATGTCAAGTGTAGGTCAAAAAGTACAAGTAAAAGAGTAGCTGACTGGTTCCCCAGACTTGATAGCACAAACACCCACATTCTGTTGTCCTTTTTCTTTTTCCTGATGGAGCAGTCACAGGGTCACTGGTTTGGGAAAGTGTTGTTTCTATCACATGAGTCAGCAGAGATAGGAAAAATAATTCATTTGAGCATCCACATTAATATCCTTCTGGAAACTGGAAGATGCTGCCTAGTCTCAGCAGAGCCACCAAAAAAGAAAAAAAAAAAAAAAAACACTTCTAGTCACTTTTGAGTCTGCTGGTAGTGAAAGAGGTTTTCCTGAGCCTTGGGGCTTTTGGTTGACCTCAGTCTTCCAGCTTCCAGCTTGGTGCTGTGGCTAGCATAGACATGGCACCCACTTCCTCATGGCATCCACCTAGCATGTCTGGGCTTCTTCTTGCTGTTCTGGGAGCCCAGCTGCCCTGCCACATGGCCAGGTTCACTGAGGCAGGCCTCGTATCCTGCTGCAGTCCACTGTAGAAAGACCCCTTCAACTGCATGAGTTCCTGTGCTATTGGCTTTTGCATGGCATGCTCTTTAAATGCAGAGCCAGTGTGACCCCACATGGCCTTTGGGATAAGATAGGGGTCATCTCTGTGCTCCTGAGCTCCCTGTACATGCCATCAATGCCCTTATCCAAAATCATTATCAACTCTCTGAAACTTCTGTTTGACTGAAAAACCTCTAAAAGTAGGGGCTGTATCTCCTAATCCACATATTCTCAGCAACAAGTAAATTTTGGATAAATGAGTAAAAAAATGAACAGAAAAAGGAGAAGAGGAAGGAAGGAAAGAGGGAGGAAAGGAGGGAGGAAAAAGAAAATCAAAGAGAGAGAATGAGATAGAATTTCCTGGATTTTTCTTCCCTTCCTTCTTGTGACTTTATGCTGCTTTTATTTCCACCCTATTATTTATTCCTCACCAACCACATACTTGGATTTAACTACGTCTTCCTTTTCCTCTGCCACTTTGGGAATAGATTTGTCTAGGGTAGTTTTGGCCTTAATACATCAAACCAGGTAGGAAAAAAAAATTGCAATGCTCACTTCCAAGGGTTTCTTGACATAATCCTTTGACAAACAGTACATTTGAAGTCACGAATAACAAAACAATAAAGCTGTGTACTCAAGGCCGGGTGAGCAAACCTTGAATTGAGTCACTAAGAAGCTGTAAGTTCCAATTTCAATTGAGTTGACAGGGTGGGCAGGATCCTGACAACAGGAGAATCCCAGGACTAAACTGCTAGTCCTGCCCACTGAAGTCCCAGAGTGCTGTACTCCCGCTCATGGTGACTTTATGTATAATGGACATACTCTGCCTTCTTTATGTCCTACCAGTGCCACACCAGTGGCTCCCAGGAGAGAAACTGGGTGCCAGGATGTCAGTATCTCAAGTTGGGGACTACATCTGATTTCTCTCAATGTCCCTGTTATATAGCCCAGTGTCTGGCATATCACAGGTACTCCCGAAATGTCCCTAAGGAAGGCAAGATGGCCATAGGAAAATGGCTCAGCTTTGCAGTAAAGGCAAACCTGAATTTGAATCCCAGCTCAGTCCTTTCCTAGTATATGACCTTGGACACATCAGGCTCCAAGCCCTTCTGTCCTGACATTACTCCTCCTATGGAATTAAAATAGTACCTGCTTTGCACAATGTTGTAGATAAAATAGATTTAAAGTACAAAGTAGTGTCTCAATAGTGAAAGTTATTATTTGTTGAATTTACCATATATTTTCACAAATACATATTCACATAAATAATGTGCACACACATATAAGACACTTGGCATGCATAGGAAATTAACACGCAAGAGTATTGTACCGTTTGCAAAAATTGTATTACATGCTCAATATTTACATAAATATACAGAAATTGAACACAGCTTACCCTAGTCTGACAATTCTGTTCCTCCTCCTATTTGACAAATGTTACTAATCCAATTTATCAGACCATCTCCTGTGTCTGATTCTAAGGTGCTTGAACTGGTGATGAGGATAATGCTCAAGGGTCTGCTAAGAGACATACTTAACAGGCTTTAGACATGCTGTCAGAAAGGACCAGTCCCTGGAGAAGGATAACATGCTGAGTAAAGTTGCAGGTCAATGAAAAAGAAAATCCTCCAAGAGATGAATAGACACAGTTGCTGCAATCATGAGCTCAAGCATAGCAACAATTGTGAGGATGGCATAGGCAGTGTTTCGGTCTGTTGTACATAGGCTCTCTAGGAGTAGAAACCAACTCAGCAGCACCGAACAACAACAACAACATATGTCCTGTGAGTGGCTGTGGTTCCCACCAAAGAAGGACCACAGAAAAAGGGCTCACTGTGATTGTGTCCATGGGATAGCCCTGCAGTAGCAAAGACATAGGCTGAGGCATATCTCACATAGGAAAGGATCAGCAAACACAGAGCCATGGAAACTTCTCTTTTTCTTCTACCTCCAGCACCTCCCACGGATTACAATGGTGCACATGCCCAAGCCTGATTCTTCCCTTTCTGTGTTCCTCATCTTGGTGGCACCTACAGAAAGTACATCTGTAATTGGCACTGCAGTGCTCTGCAGAACACAAACAATGCTGGTGATGAGGGTAATTTTCAGATGAGTTGAGATAAACCTGTTGCGATTTTCCCTGACCTTCACAGCCATTTTCACACAATGGGAGTGTGATAACGTTTAACTGCTTCTAATAACTCCTGCAGACAGCAAAGAATGAACAAAGACAGAATGAACCCAAACAAACAGAAGCAATTTCACTTGGAGAAGACTTTCAAGGCCTACATGTGTTGTTTTCTCTGCATCACACTTCTGAATCTAAAGGGAGTCTTTGTTTTTCTTTTTTTTTCTTTTCCATTTCCCAAATGAGTATGATATAGTAAAATGCCCAGGGCAGGAGATGAGGGGTCTAGACACAGCTCTATCTTGGGCAAGTCGTTTTTTCCTTTCGATTCTCCATTTTTCATCTGTAAAGTGAAGAATCTAGTCCTTGGGTGATGACCCTGGGTGGTACAAATGGTGAAACCATGGGCTACTATCAAAAGATTGGTGGTTCAAACCCATCCAGAGGCACCTCAGAAGACAGGCCTGATGATCTGCTTCCAAAAGTCCACAGCCTTGAAAACCTTATGGAGCAAGTCTACACTGTACATATGGGGTTGCCATAAGTAGGAATCAATTGTTGTTAGGTATCATCAAGTCAGTTCCAACTCATATTGAGCCTATGTACAGCAGAACGAAATATTGCCTAATCCTATACCATCCTACAGGAGCTCTGGTAGCATAGTGCCTAAGGCACTTGACTGCTAACCAGAAGGCTGGTGGTTCAAACCCCCCAGCCACTCCTGGGAAGGAAGGTTGGGCAATACTACTTCCGTAGTGATACTGCCTCGGAAACCCAAGGAGGGGTCGCTATGAGTCGGGGGCAACTCGACGGCAAATAACAACCACAACAACAATACCATCCTACAATGGTTGCTGTGCTTGAACCAATTGTTGTACCCACTGTGTCAATCCATCTTCTTGAAGATTTTCTCCTTTTCCACTGAACCTCTACTTTATGAAGCATGATATCTTTTTCCAGGGACTGCTCCCTCCTCATAACATGACCAAAGCACAAGAGACAAAGTCTGGCCATTCTTGCTTCTCAGGAGCTTTCCAACTGTACTTCTTACAAGATAGATGTGTTTGTTCTTCTGGCAGTTCATGGTGTATTTAATATTCTTTGCCAACGCCACAATTCAAATGTATCAATTCTTCTGCGGTCTTCCTGATTCATTGTCCAGCTTTCACATGCGTATGAGACCTTTGAAAAGACAGTGGCTTGGGTCAGGCACACCTTAGTCATCAAAGTGACTTTGCTGTCTTGGCTCGCTAACATTTTAAAGAAGTCATTTACAGCAGATATAACCAACACAATACTTCATTTGATTTTTTCTCTGCTGCTTCCATGGTCATTGATTGTGGATCCAAGTAAAATGAAATCCTTGACAACTTCAGTCTTCTCTCCATCTGTCATGATGTTGCTTATTGGTCTAGTTCTGAAGATTTTTCTTTTCTTTATGTTGTAGTCTAATCCAGACGGAAGACTGCAGTCTTCGATGATGAGTAAGTGCTTCCAATCTTCCTCACTTTTAGCAAGCAAGGCTGTGCCATCTGCATATCATGGTTTGTTAATGAGTCTTCCTCCAATCCTGATGCTGCATTCTTCTTCATATACTCAAGCTTCTCATATTATTTGCTCAACACACAGACTGAATAAGTATGGTGAAAGAATACAACTCTTACATACACCCTTCCTGATTTTAAACAGAGCTCCCCATATCCCTTTGTTCTGTTTGAATGACAGCCTCTTGATCTATGGACAGATTCCTAAAGAGCACAATTAAGTCTTCTGGAATTCCCTTTTATTGCAATATTATTTGCAATTTATTATGATGTACACAATCAAATGCCTTTGCATAGTCAATAAAATACAAGTCTTTCTGGTATTCTTTGCTTTCAGCCAAGATTCCTCTAATATCAACAATGACATCCTTCATTCCACATCCTCTTTTGAAACTGGCATGAATTTCTGACAGTTCCCTGTCAATGTACTGCTGCAATCATTTTAAAATTATCTTTAGCAAAATTTTATTTGTGTGTGATATCAATAATATTGTTTGATAATTTCTACATTCTGTTGGATCATCTTTCTTTGGAAAGGGCACAAATGTGGATCTCTTCCAGTCAGTTGGCCAGGTAGCTTTCTTCCAAATTTCCTGGCATAAACCAGTGTTTCCAGCCACTCCATCCATTTGTTGAAGCATCTCAATTGATATTCTATCAATTCCAGAAGACTTGTTTTTTGCCAGTTCTTTCAGTGCTGCTTGGATTTCTTCCTTCGATAGCGTTGGTTCTTAATCATATGCTACCTCCTGAAATTGTTGACTACCCACCAATTCTTTTTGGTACACTGATTCTGTGTATTCTTTCCATCTTCTTTTGATGATTCCCGCATCATTTAGTATTTTGCCCATGGAATCCTTTAGTATCACAACTCAAGCCTTGAATTTTTCCTTCAGTTCTTTCAGCTTGAGAAATGCCAGGCGTGTGCTTCCCTTTTGGTTTTCTAACTCCAGGTCTTTGCACAATCATTGTAATGCTTTACTTTGTCTTCTCAAGCTGCCCTTTGAAATCTTATTCTTTTACTTCATCATTTCTTCCATTCACTTTAGCTACACTCCATTCAAGAGAAAGTTTCACAGTCTCTTCTGACATCCATTTTGGTCTTTTCTTTCTTTCCTGTCTTTTTAATGACCTTTTGCTTTCTTCATGAATGATCCTCTTGATGACATCCCAAGACTGGTCTTGTCTCTTGTCTTCAGTCATTGGTGTTCAATTCATCAAATCTACTCTTCAGATGGTCTAAATGCAGGTAGGATATACTGAAGGTCATATTTTGGCTCTTGTGGACTTGTTTTAATTTTCTTCAGCTTCAAATTAAATTTGCATATGAATGATAGATGGTCTGTTGTCTAGTCAGCCCCAGGCTGATAAATAGTCAGCTTCCCCATCATCTCTTTCCACAGATGTCATCTATTTGATTCTGTGTATTACATTTGGTGAGGTCCATGTGTATGTTGTTGTTGTTAGGTGTCATCGAGTTGGCTCTGAGCATTATGGCCCTATATACAACAGAACGAAACACTGCCTGGTCCCCTGCCAACCTCACAATCCTTGCTATACCTGAGCCCATTGTTGCAACCACTGTGTCAATTCATCTCACTGAGGGCCTTCCCCTTTTTCGTTGACCCTCCACTTTACCAAGCATGATATCCTTCTCCAGGGAATGGTCCTGAAGCCAAGTAGAATCAAAGTTCAGCCCACGTCCAGTCTGTTACCTCTATTGAAGGCAGATAAGTAAACATGATAACTCAGTCCCATAAGAACTGAGTGGAATAAAACCTCGGCTCGCACATCCTTTCTATGTCACCCCACACACACACCCTAACTAGAAACAGGTGAATAGGTATGTTAATGTGCTTCCTTGCCTGCTCATTATTTTTATTACCTTGGTTAAGACAGATGGTTAAGACAGTTATTGTGTCCACAATAACCCATGAGTCAAAGCTCAGGCTGCATCCTGTCTGTTACCTTGGTTGGAGGCAGATAAGTAAACATGACAACTCAGTCCCTTAAGAACTGAAATGAACTGAAGGTGAATTCTACATCCTGTCCATGATATGCCCCTAGAAACAGGTGAATAGGTATGCTAATGTGTTTCCTTAAAGTTGCTTTTCAGGAAACAACTTGGAAATCAACTTTGGCCCACGGACATGCCCAGTAAAGCAAAGGAAGACAAAGTTACTCAAAACTCACATTCTCTCCCCTGCCCAAGCCCTGATCAGCTGATGACAAGAAGTCAATGCGACTCATCCAGTGTGCAAGCTCACTGCATTAAAAATTGACTGTCCCTTTAAACAGAGGCAAAGGAAGCTTCAGCCAATCCCCAGTTAATTCACACCCAAATTCCTGAAATTTTTGTGAATATGTATAAGCCCCTCTGCTGAAGTTTACAAAACTGTATCCCGACCTCCATTCGAGGAGTCAGATTTGGATACTGGCCCCTGTCTCCTTGCATTGCCACTTTGCAATAAATAATTTTATCTCCTCTTAATCACTCGGTATATAAACTAGTTTGGCCTGATCACTCACCAGCCAGGGACTCATGTTTGGTCTGCCTTCAGTCTCTTCTGACAACATGACCAAAAGAAGTGAGACAAAGTCTGGTCATTCTTGCTTCCAAGGGGCATTTGGCTGCACTTTTTCCAGGACAGATTTGTTAGTTCTTCTGTCAGTCTATGGTACTTTCAGTATCCTCTACCACCACAGTTCAAAAGCATCAACTCTTTTTTGGTCTACCTTATTCATTGTCCAGCTTTCACGTGCATGTGAGATAATTAAAAATACCATGGCTTGGGTTAGGCACACTTCAGTCTTCAAAGAGAGATCTTTGCTCTTCAGACTTTAAAGAGGCCTTTTGCAGCAGATTTGCCCACTACAATACATCATCTGATGTCTTGACTGCTAGTTCCATTGGTGTTGATTGTGGAATCAACCAATATTAAATCTTTGACAGCTTCAATCTTTTCTCCATTTATAATGATGCTGCTTATTGGTCCAGTTGTGAGGATTTTTGTTTTCTTTATGTTGAGATGTAACCCATACTGAAGACTGTAGTCTTTAATCTTCATTAGTAAGTGTTTCAAGTCATCCTCATTTTCAGCAAGCAAAGTTCTGTCATCTGCATATTGCAGGTTGTTAATCAGTCTTTTTCCAATCCTGATGCCATACTCTTCTTTATATAGGCCAGTTTCTCAGATTACTTGCTCAGCATTCAGATTGAATAAGTATAGTGAAAGGATATAATCCCGATGCATTCCCTCCTTGATTTTAAACCATGCAGTATCCCTTTGTTCTGTCTGAACAACCTCCCAGTCTATGTACAGGTTCCTCATGAGCACAATTAAGTGTTCTGGAATTCCCATTCTTCTCAATGTTATCCATAATTTGTTATGATCCACACAATCAAATGCTTTTGCAGTCAATAAAACACAAGGAAACATCTTTCTGGTATTCTTTGCTTTCAGACAAGATCCATCTGACATCAGCAATGATACCCCTCCTTCTACATCCTCTTCTGAATCCAGCTTATAGTTCTGGAAGTTCTCTGTCAATATACTGTTGCAACCATCTTTGAATTATCTTGAGCAAGATTTTGCTTTCAAGTGATATCAATGATACTGTTTGATAATTTCCACATTCTGTTGGATCACCTGTCTTTGGAATGGGTACAGATATGGATCTCTTCCATATTTGGCCAGGTAGCTGTCTTCCAAATCTCTTGGCATAGACAAGTGAGTGTCTCCAGCACAGCATCTGTTTGTTGAAACATCTTAATGGGTATTCCATCAATTCCTGGAGTTTTTTTCTTCACCAATTCCTTCAGTGCAGCTACGACTTCTTCCCTCAATACCATTGGTTCTTGATCATATGCCACCTTTGAAATGAATGAACATCAAATAATTCTTTTTGGTACGGTGATTCTGTGTATTTCTTCCATCTTCTTTTGATGTTTCCTGCATCAGTCAATATTTGCCCATAGAATCTTTCAATATTGCAACTTGAGGATTGAATTTTTTCCCAGTTCTTTCAGTTTGAGAAATGCTGATCATGTTCTTCCCTTTTGGTTTTCTAACTCTGGGTCTTTCCACATTTGATTATAATAATTGACTTTGTCTTCTTGAGCTACTCTTTGAAATCTTCTGGTCAGCTCTTTTATCTTGTCACTTCTTCCATTTGCTTTAGCTACTTACTCTCTGTTCAAGGGCAAGAGTCAGAGTCTCTTCTGACATCCATTTTGGTCTTTTCTTCCTTTCCTGTCTTTTTAATGACTTTGCTTTCTTCATGGATGATGTTCTTCATGTCATCCCATAATTCCTCTAGTTTTCAGTCATTGGTGTTCAATGCATCAAATCTATTCTTTAGATGGTCTCTAAATTCAGGAGTGATATAATCAAGGTCATACTTTGGTTCTCATGGACTTGTTTTAATTGTCTTCAGTTTTAACTTGAACTTTCATATGAGCAGTTGGTAATCTATTCCATAGTCAGCGCCTGGCCTTGTCTTGGCTGAAGATATTGAGTTTCTCCATCACCTCTTTCCACAAATGTAGTTGATCTGATTTCTGTGTACTCCATCTGGTGAAGACCATGTGTATAGCCACTGCTTATGTTGTTGAATAAAGGTATTTGCAATGAATAAGTCATTAGTCTTGCAAAATTCTATCATGCAATCTCAAGTGTAATTTCTATCACCAAGGCCATGTTTTCCAACTACCAGGGATTTTACTTTGTCTCCAACTTTTGCATTTAAATCACCAGTGATAATCAACACATCTTGATTCCATGTTTGGTCAATTTCAGACTGCAGAAGTTGGTAAAAATCTTCAATTTCCTCATCTTTGGCTTTGGTGGTTGGTGTGTAAATCTGAATAATAGTAGTGTTGATTGGTCTTCCTTGTAGGTGTATGGATATTATCCTATCACTGACAGTATTGTACTTCAGGATCGATCTTGAAACATTCTTTGTGATGACGAATGCCACTTCATTACTCTTCAATTTGTCATTCCCAGTATAGTAGAGCATATGGTTGTCTGACTCAAAATGGCCAAAACTAGTCCATTTCATCTCACTAATGCCTATGATATCGATTTTTTCCATTCCATTTCATTTTTGACAACTTCCAATTTTCCTAGATTCATACTTTATGCATTCCATATTCCAATTTTTAATGGATGTTTGCAGCTGTTTCTTCTCATTTTGAGTTGTACCATGTCAGCAAATGGAGGTCCTGAAAGCTTTACTCCATTCACATCACTAAGCTCTACTCTGAGGAAGCAGCTCTTCTCCAGTCATATTTTGAGTGCTTTCTGACCTGAGGAGCTCATTTTCTGGCTCTATCAGACAATGTTTCAGGGCTGTTCATAAAGTTTTCCAGTAATATATCAGACAGTGTTTCACTGCTATTCATAAGGTTTTTCAATGGCCAATTGTTTGAGAAGTGGATGGCCCCTTCCTTCTTCTGAGTCTTTCTGAGTCTGGAAGCACCACTGAAATCTGTCCAATCTGAGTGACCCTGCTGGCATTTGAAATATCAGTGGCATAGTCCCAGCCTCACAGCAACACATAAGCCACCACAGTACAACAGACTGACAGAGGAGTGGTGGTGCATGTGTATAGTCACCATTTATGTTGCTGAAAAAGGTATTTGCAATGAATTAAGTCGTTGGTCATGTAAAACTCTTATCATATGATCTGTGGTATCATTTGTATTATTAAGGCCATATTTTCCAACTACTGATGCTTCTTCTTTGTTTCCAACTTTTGTATTCAAATCATCAGTAATTATCAGTGTTTCTTGAATGTTTGGTCAATTTCAGACTGCAAATGTTAGTAAAAACCTTCAATTTCTTCATCTTTGGCTTTAGTGGTTGGTGCATAAATTTGAATAATAGTTTTAGTAACTAGTCTTCCTTGTGTTGTTGTTGTTGTTCAATTTTGTTGATTCAGTTCCAACTCATAACGACCTTATGAAACATCAACAGAAACTAACCACCACTTGTCTGTCAGTTTTTCGTACTGTGATGGCTTTCATGTTGCTGTGGAGCTAGAAGCTATGCCACTGGTATTTCAAATATCAGCACTGTCACCCATGGTAGACAGGTTTCAGCAGAGCTTTCATCCAGACTAAGATAGACTAGTAAAAAGGATGTGATGGTTCACTTCTGAAAAAACTGGCCACTGAAAACTTTATGACTAGCAATGAAACATTGTCTGATTGCTTTCCTTGTAGGTGCACGGATCTTATGCTATCACTGACACCATTGTACTTCAAGATTGATCTTGAAATGCTCTTTTTGACAATAAATGAGACTCCATTCCTCCTTAATTTGTAATTCAAGGCATAGTAGATCATATGATTGTCTAATTCAGATTGGCCAATACCAGTCCATTGCAGGTCACTAATGCCTAGGATAGGAGCTCTGGTAGCGTAGTGCCTAAGGCACTTGACTGCTAACCAGAAGGCTGGCACTTCAAACCCACCAGCCACTCCTCGGAAGGAAGATGAGGCAATCTACTTCTGTAGTGACACTGCCTCGGAAACCCAAGGAGGGGGTCACTATGAGTTGGGTCCAACTCGACAGTACATAATAACAACAATGCCTAGGATGTTGATCTTTATGCTTTTCATTTCATTTTTCACCACTTCCAGTTTTCTAGATTCATACTTAGTACATTCCACATACTAATTATTACTGGATGTGTGCAGCTCTTTATTCTCACATTAAATCATGCGACATCAGCAAACAAAGATCTCAAAAGCTTTACTCGATCCACAGCATTAAGGTCATCTCCATTTTGAGGTGGCAATTCTTACCCAGTAGTATTTTGAGCCCTTTCCAACATGAAAGGCTCATCTTCCAGGACTAAATCAGTGTTTCACTGATATTCATAAGGTTTTCAGTGGCTAATGTTTTCAGAAGTGGACTGCCTCTTCCTTCTTCCTAGTCTATCTTAGACTGGAAGCGCCACTGAAACCCATGCCTTATGGGTGATCTTGGGGGTATTTGAAATATTGGTGGCATAGCTTCCAGCATCACAGTAACAAATAAGCCACCACTGTGCAACAAACTGACAGACAATACATGGCAACTTACAACAACAACAAAGTTCCTTCTAGCTCTGTGATAGGAACCAAAGAATAACACTCGTTCCTTCCTCCCATTTTGCCAGCTTCTGACCATGGTAAGAGTATTTCCAATTTTTCCCTTTGTTCTTTCAATACCACTTAATAGTAGCTATACTTTCTTTACTGCTATATTTACCTGTGTATTTGAAATAGTCTACATATTCAAAGAGGTGTAGTACTTCGGACAGATGAACTTAATTGCACATGCTCAACTCCTCTATGGAAGATGTCTGAATGGGGAGTGTGGTAGTTACGTTTGTGTGTCAACTTGTCTGAGCCTAGTTGAGTGGCTGGGCAGCGGTGGTAGTTATTCCCCATGATAAGACTGGCAATCAACTCCATAGTGGGATCTACCACAAGCAGCTGATTAGCTGCCTTTGGGATATGGTCTGCTTCCCATATATAAGGAGAAGCTTTGAGAATGGTCTCTAGGCTATGGTACATTTGGACCCTGCATGAAGCTGTGTCGTTGCTCAGTGGCCTGCTATGCTCTGCCGACCTTGGGACTTACAATGGACTTAAGTTAATGGCCTGCTGTGTGGTTTGGTAACATTGGTACTGTGTCCTTCTACTTGTCAATCTTGGGGCTTCTCAGTCTCAGCAGCCAGCAGCTGTCTGAGTGAAGAAACGTCTCTAGCTCCAGTGGGCCGGGAGCAGGAGGCAGAGCTGGACCCCAAGGTTGAGGAGCTTTCACTCAGCCCCTAGAGCCTGGCACTTTGAACTTGGACTTAAAGCCTCCAAATTGTAAGAATAAACTCCTGTTTGTTAAGGCCATCCCATTTGTGGTATATTTCCTGTCAGAGCGGCACTAGGTAACCAGAACAGGGAGTGCAGTGGTGAACAAAGAAGGTAACAGAATTTGTTTCCTGAATCAATAAATGCCAAAGCTAAGACCTCAGCCTCAAGAACTTTTGAAGACCCAATCTCACTTGTTCAACTCCTACCAGTCAAGACCCATGGATAGATACTTCATGAGTTCACAGTAACCAGCAACAAGAAATAACTTCTCCATGTAGTGGTGTTTTCCATCATATAGTGTGGAATTCTCTCATTTGAGCTGTTATTTTACAGATAAGAAAGTAGAGGCTCAGGAGGAGCTAGTAACTTCTCCCAGATCTCAGAGCAAATTGGCCTTAGAGCCCAGAACTGAGTGCTAATCTCCTGAGTCTCTGCCCTCTTCCTCTAAATTGTGGTATCAGCTCCAGCAACCTTGTAATCATATTCTGCCCTGAGTAAAGTTTCTACTTGCTCATTTGTAGAAGAGCATTGGATTTGAAGACTAAAGAATCTTGACCTAGATTCAGTTACCACACAGTTACCAGCTGTGTGGCCTCTGATCTGCATTTCCTTGCCTATAAAATGGGGAAGTTCATACTAAATTCAGGTCCCTGGATAGTACAGAGTTAAGTGCATGATTACTAACTGAAGTGTTGGTGGTTTGAACCACTCAGAGGTGCCTAAGAAGACAGGCCTAGAGATCTGCTACTGACAGGTCAAAGCCTTGAAAACACTTGGAACAGTTCTACTCTGGACTCATGGGGTCACCATAAGTCAAAATCAACTCATCAGCAACTAACAACCACAACCTGGGACTATGAGTCTCATTTGCATATTAATTTGGTTAATATGGAGCAGTTCTACTCTGCACACATGGCATCACTATCAAAATCGACTCAACAACAACCAAAAACAATAATTCTAAATACACAGAATGTAAAGGTCTGCATGATTTGTCTGAGTATTATGAGGAAGTTGTGGGAAGGAGCAGGCAAGGAATATGGAAAGAAGGTGACCCAGTGAAAGCAAAATTATAAAAAGGGTCTCAGAAAATAGTTAAACTGCCAGAGAACACATTTTATAAATGCTTTGAAAGTTTACTTTTACAATTTAAATTAAATCACAGATAACAAGTCCTCTGCCTAGCGACCATCTCCGAACCAAATTTGGTTGGTCTTTTTGGATTTCTATGTGTTTGTAAAAGAGAAGAGACTGCCAAGTCTCCTAAAGCATTCAAGACTGCAGAGCACCCTTGATTCACAGACATGGCTCTGAATAGCCTCCCCTGCAATCTGCATGAAGGTCTTCCCAGGGTGTGGCTCAACATAGAGAGGAGCCCCTGAGGGCCACCAACATTCTAGAAGACAAAAAAAGTCCTGAGCTTCCAGACCCCAGCTCCATGTCAGCTCAGTGAATGGCAATTTGATCTCTGGGCTACTGATGTCACCTTTTAAAGTCAGAGAGGAGAAGATGAATGTTTTTGGCTCTCTAAGGCAGTGCGTGAGGTAGAAAGCATGTGGGTTTTGTGAACAGGTGGACCCAACCTCTGAGGCCCCTCTGCACCTCAACTGGATATGTAGAACAAATGTCATAGTTTTCCAAGCATTAGTCTCTTGTTTTGACAAAGGAAGATCATAATGTAATTGTACATTACAGTACAATTGCTATATATATTAGCATATTGTAGAGTTATTGTGAGGTTTTAGTAAATATTTATGTAAAGCTCTGGGAACATGGCCTGGCACATGGTAACCCATGTAAATATTAAAATATATGTATATATTAGTTTTCTGCATATGTTCTATCCAACAGGCCAAATGTGCAAAGCCTTTTTCATTCTGGCTTTTTTACAGATATTCTAATAGTACTTTAAATGTGTAAAGTCTTTGCAGTAAAGAAAGGGCTCTCATAGTGCCCAGCATCAATAAATTTTCCTTGGATAATACATTGTCTCATTTAATAGTCAGACCGAGGGAGGTTAAAAGTCACCTGTCTCGACTACTCTTAACCTAGGTTTTCTGATGCCAGATCCAAAGCTCTTTGGCAAATAATTAAAACTGTTCTTCTTGAAGGGCAATGTACCAAATGTGAATGATCAACACGGTGGCATTGAGGAATAGGAAGACATAGAGAGGAACATGGGAGGTACAGACAACAAAGATGAACCCTTTTGCACATACAGCACTCCGTTGTTAGTGAAGACAAACATGGATATACAGGTGGTTAGATGGGAGGACAAGCTGAACTATTAGGTATGTCTATGCAGGGGATAGTGTGCCCAAGACCATGTATAGGGTTGGCAGACAATGTTCCTACAAGTGTATTGCTATGTTCTGTAAGAATTCCCAGGTGTATAGTAGAGCTGACAAGGGACAAGTTTGTAGTCACTTCTTGGTCACAGCCAGCTAACCAGAGGGAGCGAGTAGTTGGACTTGTGGGCTCGGGACCGTAGTCACATCAAGCTCATTTGGCATAACATTGTTCCACCTCCTACTTTGGCAAGTAGTGACTAGGATCTTAAAAGTTTGCAAGCAGCCATCTAGATTCAACAATGGGTCTCTCCTCATCCAGAGCAAAGAAGAATGAAGAAAACCAACAATTCATGGAAACAATTAGTCCAAGTGACTGGTACACCACGTGATCCTCAGCCTATACGACTATGAGACCAGAAGATCTAGATGGTGCCTGGTTACCATTATCAACCACTCAGAGGGGGATCTGTATAGGAGATCCTCGATAGAGTGGGATAACAATGTGGAACAAAACTCAAAATCATTTGAAAAAAATAAAAAGGGGTTGGGGAACCAGGTTTGCTGGTCTGATAGAGCCTGATGGAACCACTGAGACTACGGCCCCTAGTTGCCCTTCAGGTCTGGAATTGAACCCACACCTGTGGCTTCCAGACAAACAAAAGACAGGCATATGAGGTGAACATTTACATTAGGTAGATACACTCCTTGGAGAGAACAATCATGGGAGAAAGAAGGGCTGTGTATGCACAGGGAGACAGCTCAGCTGTAGGAGTATATGGAGGGAAGGACACAGGGAAGAGATAACTATGGAGAGAAAGTGGGAGGGGAGCTGTTGCATTGTGGTAAATTGTAGTCAATGTCATGAGAAAAAGTGTATGTGAACTGCTGTATGGAAAGTTAATTTGCTCTGTAAACTTTCACCCAAATCACAATTTAAAATAAATAAATAAATAAATAAAACTGTTCTTTCCCTGCTTAAAGTTCAGTGGCCTGCATTTCATTGAACTGCAATGAAATTGTTTGACCAGGCCATTGAACTTGCTGTTCATATTTGCCTTCAAACTGCTTGACTAGCTAATCCTTCCAAAATTCTCCTTCTCTTCTTTTTGTTTCATTTGATTTCTAGCATACTCTCAGCTTGGCTCTCATTTTCTTCTTTCAAGCTAAATACTTGTATTAAATGAAGAAGAAAGAGAGAAGGAAAGAAGGGAGGGAGGATAGGATGTAGGGTGGGAAGGAATAAAGGAGGGAAAGAAGGGAAGAGGGAGGGAAGCCAAGAGGAAAAGAGGGAAGGAGGGAGAAAAAGAAAGAGTGGGAAAGTTTCATTTTAAAAGCCTCCATTTTCACCTTGATGCTCTCTTTCTCTGTTTCATTAATGAGATGTGAGAATAAACTGAACATCCCTATTTTGAGATTTGAGTGTTTTCTTTCAGTCTTGCAGCCTGTCAAAGAAATCCATTTTGCCCCTAAACCTCTCATCTCCCCTTCCCAACTCTGCTACAAAGTGTTAGGAGAAAATGCAGGTGGGACCTGAGATACAGAGAGGAGCTAGGCTCTTCTCTAAAATCTTTCCTAGTCTACACTCCGGAGCTCTGGTAGCATAGTGCCTAAGACACTTGACTGCTCACCAGAAGGCTGGCGGTTCAAACCCACCAGCCACTCCTCAGAAGGAAGCTTGGGCAATCCTACTTCCGTAGTGATACTGCCTCGTAAACCCAAGGAGGGGTCACTATGAGTCGGGGCCGACTCGACGGCAAACAACAACAGTCTACATTCCACTTGTAAGCCAAGCCAAGCCAAGCCTCCTTCATTTCTCTAGTGTCACTGGAATTTGCAGGCTGCACAGTATTTATAGTCACTTTCCTTTCTTTTGATGAGGTTTCTGATAAGGTGAACTCTACTTCTGGTAGGTGCTGTCCTTCATACTCCCTCACTTACTGCAATGAATGCAGAATTCCAGGGACCTCCTGCACAATGACAGCCCAGTCCTATTTACCACCCAGCCTAAAATGACAGTTATGTCCTGCTCCTTCCGGGGCAGGAATTCAGCAACTGGACACAGCTGGTATTCCCTCAAGGTTCAATATTTTTGATTCAATGGCTAAATTCAGTAATAACACCACAATTTTACCAAAAAGCATTATAGTGATTACTGAGTTATATTAGGAGCTTATTTAAGATAACATCTTATTTGCACAATGTAGTTCAAATAGATGGTTAGTGTAGTCAGTGCAATTGTTAAACTCCTATGTACATTAGCATAATCACCCTGGAAATGCGTGCCGCTTTTAAACATAAAACCGAAAGCATAAATATATGTCTTTTACAGTGGTGGCAAAGTTAGAATAAGAGGTTTTAGGTTTATATGTAAACAGGAATTTAGTTGTCTCTTTAGCACAGTACAGTAGGTTGTAAAAAATCTCTCCAAGACAGCTCTCTTAAGGAAGCCAACTCTGCTATTCCAAACTGCTGCATTTTTATTAACAATAGTACTTTCTGTTTATCAAATGCCTTCTATGTGTCAGGCACAGTGCTGGGCACTTTGCATAAATATTTTATTTAGGTTACTCCTCCCTGCATTTCTATGAGGTAAATATTATTAGTCCCATTTAACAGAAGGTAAAATTGAGGCTTCAAGAAGGTAAATGACTTGCCTGAGGCCACACACAATTAGAATTTAGATCTAACATAAAAATCTGGACACTCTCCCATGTTTCAGTGACCTGCCTCCAATCTCCACACCACAAAATGTGGAATATGCAGCTGGATTCCCACCACTCATCTGTCAGTTTCTCGTACTGTGGTGGATCATTCAACTTTGTGGATTACAAAACAAATTATGGATAACATTGAGAAGAATAGGAATTCCAGAACACTTAATTGTGCTCTTGAGGAAACTGTACATAGGCCAAGAGACAATCATTTGAACAGAACAAGGGGATACTGTGTGGTTTAAAATCAGGAAGGTTATGCGTCAAAGTTGTATCCTTTCACCATATTTATTCAATCTATATGCTGAGCAAATAATGCCAGAAGCTGGACTATATGAAGAAGAATGCAGCATCAGGATTAGAGGAAGACTCATTAACAACCTGTGATATGCAGATGAAACAACCTTGCTTACTGCGAATGAAGATAACTTGAAGCACTTACTAATGAAGATCAAAAACTATGGTCTTCAGTATGGATCACACTTGAACATAAAACCAAAAAAACAAACCCACTGCCATTGAGTTGATTCAGACTCAAAGCGATCCCCATTGGGTTTCCAAGGTGATAAAAATTTTTACAGAAGTAAGTAGACTGCCCCATCTTCCTTCCACAGAGCGGCTGGTGGGTTTGAACTGCCAGTCTTCTGGTTAGCAGTCAAATGCCTTAGGCACTGCTCTACCAGAGCTCCTTACCTCAACATAAAGAAAATAAAAATCCTCACAATTGGACCCAAAATCCTTATAATTGGATCAATAAACATCTTAAATGAGAAAAGATTGAAATTGTCAAGGATTTCATTATATTTGGATCCACAATCAACACCCATGGAAGCAAAACTGAAGAAATCAAACAACATATTGCATTGGGCAAATAGGCTGCAAAAGATCTCTTAAAAGTGTTTAAGAGCAAAGATGTCACTTTAAAACTAAGGTGTGCCTGACTAAAGCCACGGTATTTTCAATAGTCTCATAAGAATGTGAGAGCTAGACAATGAATAAGGAAGATTGCAGAAGAATTGATGCATTTAAATTGTGGTCTTAGTGAAGAATATTGAATGTACCATGGCCTGCCAGAAGAACAAACAATTCTGTCTTGGAGGAAGTATAGCCAGAAAGCTCCTTAGAAGAAAAAATGGCCAGACTTCGTCTCTCATACTCTGGTCACATTGTCAGAAGGGTCTCGTCACTGGTGAAGGATATCACACTGGTAAAGTACAGGGTCAGCAAAAATGGGGAAGAAACTCCATGAGCTGGATTGACTCAGTGGCTTCAATAATGTGCTCAAGCATGACAATGGTTGAGTGGATGGCACGGGACTGGGCAATGTTTCTTTCTGTTGTACACAGGATCCCGATGAGTCAGAACTGACTCAACACCTAACAAATGGATTCCACAACCACCAGCAAAACATCAGGACTAGCCCACAGGTATGCATCAGCCCTCCAAACTGCTTAAAGTGCTTATCCACTGATCCTGTTAAAGACCCTCACTCTACCACAGACCAAACTGGAACAAAGCCAGGACTCAAAAATTGACCAAAAATTGGTCAAAAGGAAGAAGCTTTCCCCTCTCCTTGGCTTTCCTTCTTCCTTAAACCTCTACCTCCCTCAGCTCATTAAGTCTAGTACAAAAAAAAACTTAGTGCAGCAATGGCACTGAGACAAAGGGATACTCAGATGATGCAAATCCAGTTGGGCCCTGACATGCATGGAAGGTGCAAAATTGCTCAACACAACAGGAGCTCTGGTGGCGTAGTGCCTAAGGCATTTGACTGCTAACCAGAAGCTGGAGGTTCAAACACACCAGCTGCTCCTCAGAAGGAAGGTTGAGCAATCTACTTCCATAGTGATACTGCTTTGGGAACCCAAGGAGGGGTCACTATGAGTCAGATCCAACTCCACGGTAGTGGTTGCATTTTTTGTTACCATCATCAACAGCTACCACCACCTCTAAAGCATCCAAAACACTTTTATCTGGCTAAGAGCCATCACTGCTTAGTGACCTCCAACATTGCCCCAGCAGATGGCTTTCTTTGATAGATTTTTTTTTTTTTTTTTTTTTGCCAACAGAAACATCATTTTCCTCACTTCACAAGAATATACATGACATAGGAGACCTAGAATCACATTGTGATTGGCATACTAACGCCTTTGGAAGCCCTCCTCACCAGCAAACCAGCCTCCCAGAGCCCAAGATGTTAGGCTTATTTGGATCTCAAGTAATTACATCTTGATTTTCCAAGCCATTAACAGGTAGTCTAAATGCTAATTCCTTCCATGCCAAGGCTCTCTTGCAACTCCTTCCAACAAGACCTTCAACCATCTCCCTCTCTGAACGTCATGAGGAATGCTAACCAGTAGCTACATTGACTAATTTGAGTTCAATCCTGACAAGAAAGCTGTAAATCTGGAAATCAACCAGCAAATCAATTAGATAATATATAATATAGTTAATTGTGTATCATATTTCACACTTAATATAAATTCATGCAATATAACATATTGAAGAGGAGCAATAAATCTACCAAAACTCTTTTTTTCAAATAGTACTTTCTTCTAAGTGCATTGAACATTCTATGGTGAATTAATTCACTTTGCTCTTCAGAAGCACTGCTGAGGTGAGCCTATCATTGCCCTGTAGCCAGGGCTGCCGGTGTTCATCCATATTCTCTTGACATTCACTAATTCACAGTGAAGGTTGCTTACTGAGCACCTACAGAACTCTATAGAGGGCTTTTCTCTAGCTGCTACACAAGAGTAAGATGGATGCTGGAGATCTAGTGCCCTGGAAGCCTTCCCAACGATGGGCAGGAAGTTGGTGGATAAATACCTCAGCTTCCTCACTTTCAGCCGGAATAACTCAGTTGTGGTCCACACTGTTTCCCAGAACTCCCCAGTGGCACTGAGCTCCAGTTGCCCACAGTGGTAGCTGGCTTGATAATACACCCTTTATTAGCTTTCTTCTCTTCCCTGTTTTACCTCCTAACAGTATTTCCTGGAATCATCTCCCAAATAAATTACACTAAAATCCTTGTCTCCATGTCTACTTCTGGGAGAACCCAAACCAAAATAGCCTTGAAATCTCATTGCTGTTTCCAAATCAATACAGTAAGTATTCACAAAGTAATTCGTTGTATTTAAGATGTACTCCTTATGAATTGGAATTCATCTGTATGGCTGTCGCTGACCTAGCTCGTGGATGGAGCAATGTAGGATCAGTGGGAGCAGGACCCTGCACTGAGGCAGGGACATAGAGAACTGGTACAGGCTTGAAGTTTTGGAGAAGAGAGTAATGGGCTAGAGATGTCCCTGAAGTTAGGAACACACACTGTATAGCTATAATAGGCAGTAGAAAAGAAATGTCAAGGAATCACAAAGCAAAAGAGAGTAGTCCCATTTTGACAGACTTGAGAATCCCACGGCTGATAACATTTGTTGCTGGCCTGGAAGAGTGCAGACATAGGAGTGAAAAGAGGCCATGAGGAGTTCCAGCAAGATGGAGGACTAGGCAGAACGACTGCACAGACCCTCTTCAACAAAGAAAAGGGAAACTAATTAACACAGACACAGATACAGAAGATAATCTTGGACCCCTGAGACCTGAAGGGAAGGAAACAGAAGTGGACTAAACCCCAACTAGCAGAAGAATTTGTGTGAAAATACCAAAAAAGGAGACATACGGAGGTGCGGTCTGGCAGCGATCCTGACAGCACAAACAGCTTGGAGATTCCTGAGTGGTGATAGGACCTAAGAATTAACCTAAAAATCACCCTGCTAGCAGGGACTGCATGCAGGACTGTGCACGGTGGCTGGGGAACAAACGGAGACGGTGAAGAGAAAGGTGGGCTGAACTGTGGACTTTTACCGGTCTGGAGGACACAGCCATTTTGAAGGTTTAAAAAGCAGCTTGACTATTTTGGATATTTAAAGAGACAGCGCTCTCGCAGATTCCTGGGGCTTAAGAACACATTCTGCTTTCCAGTAACCCCAAGGACACTCGGGACCTGCAAGACTGAAAATGTACTAGATTCCTCTTGTTACTCTTATACCCCACACCCGCTTGGTGAAGGGAGGTGTGGCTATCTCCCACTCCCACTTACATTCTGGGC
>NW_006921612.1:9605305-9614804 GCF_000298275.1 Orycteropus afer afer | reverse complement strand
TTTATAAAAAAAAAAAAAAAAGAAGAAGAAGATGTCCAGTGACAGGAAGAGGATAAGAGTGAATAGAGATCCACAGGAGTTGTGCACAACAATGAAGATGCTAAAAGGTATGACAGGAGTAGTTTCACCATGACCCCAGAAAAATCAAAAATGAAATGCTGCATATGGGACCTACAGTCATGGAAACTGACGAGCACTCATGGAATTATAAGAAACTATAGGGAGGTCTGGTAGCATAGTGCCTAAGGCACTTGACTGCTAACCAGAAGGCTGGCGGTTCAAACACACCAACCACTCCTCGGAAGGAAAGTTGGGCAATCTACTTCCATAGTGATACTGCCTCGGAAACCCAAGGAGGGGTTGCTATGAGTCAGGTCTGACTCGACAGCACATAACAACAACAACATAGGGAGGTAATTGTGATTTTCCAGAACTTTGTAAGAAATATATATATATATATATATATATATATATATATATATATATCTCTTTGAAAAAAGAGTTATGCAAGTTGGTTTAAAAAAAAAGGCAATAGACAATAGCAGGTGGTGGTGAGGGTGTAGAGCAAAAAGAAGCCTCTTACTTTGTTGGAAATAGAAAATGGTATAGCCCTTTTGCAAAACAGTTTGGCTATTTCTTATCAAATAAATGTAAACTCACTGTATAGCAACAATCCTACTCCTGGATATTTATTTTTTAAAAAAGAAAGAAAAACGAGTGTTATGGATTGAATTGTGTCCCCCCCAAAATATATAATATGTAAATCCTAGCCTCTATTAAAGAGAGTTCTGGTGGTGCTGTGGTTAAAGCATTAGGCTGCTAACCAAAAGGTAGGTGGTTCAAACCCATCAGCCGCTCCTGGGAGGAAGATGAGGCAATCTATTTCTGTAAAGAGTTATAGCCTTGGAAAATGGAAAAATATGAGTTGGAATTGACTGGATGGCAGTGGGTTTGGGTTTTTTTGTTTTTGTTTTTGTTTTTTTAACCTCTATTATGCTTGTGGTTATAATCCCATTTGGAAATGGGTTGTTCATGAGGCAGGGTTAGTGTAGGGTGTGTTTCCAGTCAATCTCTTATAAAAAGAGCAGATTAGGACAAGCAAGAAAGCAAAGATAAGGGAAGAGAGATGCCAGGCTACATGAAGATCACCCAGGAGCAGAAGCTCAGAAGAGACGAGGACCTTCCTCCAGAAACAACAAACAGAGAAAGCCTTCCCTGAACCAGCACCCTGAATTTAGACTTCTAGCCTCCTAAACTGTGAGAAAATAAATTTGTTTGTAAAAGTCACCCACTTGTGGTATTTCTGTTATAGCAGCACTGAATAACTAGGACAGAATTTGGTACCAAGAAGTAGGGTGCTGTTCTAACAAATAGTTAAAATATGGAAGTGGCTTTGGAATTGTATAATGGGTAGACGAGTTTTAATGTACCTGATAGTAAAAGGCTACATTGCCTTGAAGAGACTATTGGTAGAATTTTGGACAGCAAATAGAGGATTCAGAAGAAAGTGAGGAGAGCTATAGAGAAAGTTTCTATAGTCTTAGAGAATACATATGGAGCCAGCAACAGAATATTGCTACAAATGTGGACATTTAATGTGTGTCTGGTGAGACTTTAAAACAAATGATACCCATGTGACTGGACAATGTTTTTATGCAGTGGCAAAGAACTTGCCTGAATTATGTTCAAATGTTTGGTGGAAGGTAGAACTTCTAAGTGATGAACTTCAATATCTGGCTAATGAGATTTCCTAAGTGCAGTGTAGTAAATTACATAGTATGGCTTTTCTAGACATAGTCTTTGTAAACTCCGTGGTGGAATTTGCCATGAGCAACTAAGTAGCTCCTGATGGTTAAAGTTATCCACCTGGAGTATTTCTGTTGTGAGCAGCATGAAGCAATTTTCTGGGAAGTTCACTCTCTCTCAGGTTTGTGGAATTCTGTGTTGGGATTGGTTAGTTTTGCCACTCTGCCGGGCTTAAAGTGAGCCCTGCTAGAGGCAGAGAGAAGGACTATCTCTCTGATCGCCAGCTGAGAGATGTGCTGCTGAGAGAGAGAGATGAGAGAAATGCACTGCTGAGAGAGAGAGATATTGTTGAGAGATTGTGAGGAAAGGCCAGCTACTGAGAGAGATGGCCAGCTGCTGAGAGAGAGCATGTTCCTAAACTTGAATTGTAGCCTGTTGCTTCCCTAATAAACTCCATAATCTGTGAGTTCTCTGTGGCCACTGCAGCAAGTTATTGAACCCAGCAGAGAGGTGATAGGTGCCATGGGAGGAATGGTTGGTGTTAAGGTTAGTAGGAGGACTGGAGGTTGATGGCATGTCTGGCCTCATAAGAACAGGCCTTGGGCTGCTGATGGTGATTCTGTCTTCATCTTGTGTAGTTACAGGAGGTCAGAAGGGGCCACCTCCCTGCCCCTGTAGCACTAAGAAAGATCTTAAAGGGGCCACATGGTTTCTCCTTGCCACTTATAGTAATGTTTGAGAGGAAAGAGATGAACTTAAAAATGAATTGTGCAAAACAGAAACAGAACTTAACGATTTGGAAAAGTCCATTCTACAAACTAAGGACACATGTCTTAGAATGTCCACCAAGGACATGGCTACGCAATCTTTTGTTAAAGAGATTATGCCTGTGCGAGATGGATGTAACTACCACAGCAAAAACCTATCAGCTTAGACTGAAGGGAACAGAAAAAGAATGAACTGAAAGAGCACTGTCTGCCTCTTGGAATTCTACAGATAGGAAATGGGCCAAAGGAGTTACATCTGTTGTCTTCAAAAAGAAAAAAAAAAAAAAAGGACCATCTCTGGAGTAGCTCAAAGATCAGCAGAATTGTTGGAAGGATAACTAACGGGAAGCAGGGCCTTCTTGTTTTCAAAGAGTGGGGCTACAGTCTCCTAGGTTTCAAAGAGTAGGGTCGCCACCAACTCAGTTCTGGTGTGTGGGGCTACCACTGAGATGTGCCAGAAGGATGACGCTGCCACCCAAAGCTGAGAGGTTAGGGCTGCCATGCCTAAGGGGTAGAAGAATGGGGCCTGCTGAGGCTAAAAGGGTGGAACGCACTGCCGTGGAGTCAGATACGACTCATAGAGACCCCTCCTTGGGTTTCCTAGGCAATATCACTATGGAAGTAGATTGCCCAACCTTCCTTCCAAGGAGTGGCTGGTGGGTGGTGCCACACAAATAGACTAGGAGAATGGAGCTACCTAAAGCCAAGGGAGCAGAGTTGCCATCCCAGAGGGACTAGAAGGTGGAGCTGAAGCCCAGGACCAGGAAGCTTCCACCCAGAATCCAGAGGGCATGGCCAACAGTCAGAATCTGGAGGGTGGGGTTGTTGCCCAGATGGCCCCAAAGTACATAAGTTTATTTTCCAGCCTTCAGAGCTAATGTAAATTGTTCTACTGGGTTTTAGACTTACTTGGTGCTAGTTATCCCTTCTTTTCCTCCAATTTCTCTCATTTGTAAAGGAAGTACCTATCTTGTGCCTATTTCACCATTGTACTTTGAAAACAGATAACTTGTATTCTAGATTTCACATGTTCACAGATGAAGAGGAATTTTGCCCCAAGACAGAATATGCCTAAAGTCTCACCTGTATTAGATTTAGATCATTCAAAAGATGAGATTTTGGCCTTGGAGTTAAAACTTTGAGGATGATGTGATGGTGTGCATGTGTTTTGCATGTGGCAAAGACATGTATTTCTTTGGGGGGGAGGGGGCAAAGGGTGGAATGTTATGCATTGAATTGAATTATGCCCCTCCAAAAAAATATGTGGTCTACTTCTATACTTGGGCTTATTATCCTTTTGGAAATGGGTTGTCTTTGTTATGTCAATGACTCAGGATTAGTGTAGGGTATGTTTTGAATCAATCTCTTACAAAATATAAAAAGAGCAAAATAAGACAAGCAAGAAAGCACATGCGGGGAAAGAGAGATGCCAAGAGCAATGAAGATCACGTGGGAGCAGATCCTCAGAGACAAGGACTTTCCCCCGGAGTCAACAGAGAAAGTACGCCTTCCCCTAGAGCTGGCATCCTACATTTGGACTTGTAGCCTTCTAAATTGTGAGAAAATGAATTTGTTTGCTAAAGCCACTCATTTATGATATTTCTGTTATAACAGGTCTAGATAACTAAGACAGTGATGTACACATAAAAATTTGTACATAAATGTTTACGGTGACTTTATTCATAATTATAAAATGAATAACAAATTGGCATATCTATCTAATGGAATAGTATTCAGTAATAAAATGAAAAAAAAACTACTGATCCAAATAACAACATGAATGTATTTGCAATGCATTAAGTAATGAAAGAAACCAGTCTTGAAAGATTACATACTATATGTCCATTTATATGACATTCTGAGGAGGGAAAAACTATGAGGCAAAATGGAACAGAACTGAGAGTCCAGAAATAAACCCTTCCATTTTTAATCAATTGAGTTTCAACAAAGATGTCAAAGTAATTCAATAAGGAAATGACAATGTTTTCCACAATTAGACATCCACATGCAAAAAGGTTCATTTTGATCCTTCCCTCACATCATAAGCAAAAACTTACTCAAAAAGGTCATAGACCTAAATATAAGGGCTACAGTAACTATAAAATTTCTAGAAGAAAATCTTTATGATTTTGAGTTAGGCAAAGAGTTCTTTGATATCAAAAGCATAATCCATGAAAGTAAAAATTGATTATTGGAGTTCCTTGAAATTTAAAACTTTTGCACTTCAAAAGAGACCATTAAGAAAATTAAGAAACAAGTCACATTCTAGGAGAAAACACTTGTAAATCATCTATCTGATACAGGACTTTGATCCAGAATATATAAAGAACCCTTAAAACTAAATAATAAGAAAAAGAATAACTGAATTTAAAAATAAGAAAAAGATTCTAATAGACATTTTAGCAAAGAAGATATATTAATAGCTAATAAGCATATGAGAAGATGCTCAATTTCATTAGTCACTAGGGAAATGCAAATGAAAACCACAATGGGACACCACATCACACCCACTAAAATGAATAAAATCAAAAACATTGACCATATATGTTTTCTCTAGAAAACCCAAGCAGTGATGTCACTAGGACTGGTGTCACCCAGTGCAGTAACTCAAGATGTCACTTTTCCCATGGACCACCTCCCGTACCAGACCATACAGAATCCTTAGTCATGTTTATCATCAATTTTAATCATAGAATAATATGTGATAAATGTAGTTGTAAATTGCTCAAATGCAATATATCTTAGATTATATGAATACTGACAACACTGTTTTGTAAAACCTTTCTACATTGAATCACAATATTATCAGTTACAACATTATTAGTAACTGTGCAAAGTCTTTTTTAAATTTTTCTCCTTCTTTTCCTTTACTACTTCATTTTCAAAAAAAGTTATTGATAAAGTTCTGAAGAGGCTACACTGTCTGATTCCAACTATATGACATTCTGAAAAAGTTAAACTAAAGATAAGAAGAACAGTTATAGCCAAGGGTTCAGAGTTGTGGGGTGCAGGAAAGAAGAAGGGATGACTAGGTGGAACACAAGAGATTTTTAGGGCAGTACAACTATTCTGCGTAACACACTAATAGTGTACATGTGACATGCATTTGTCAAAAGTATGTCTAGATCAATACAACACAAAATGAACCCTAATGTAAACTATAAATAACAATGTATCAATATTCATTCTTCAATTATAACAAATATAACAAATTGTAACATCTTACCAATAAGATGTTAAGAAGATGGGAAAGGGAGGAGGGGAAAAAAGAACATGGGAGCACTATGCACTTCCTGCTCAGTATTTCTAGAAAGCTAAAACTGCTCTAAAAAATGTTTGTTGTTGTAGTTGTTGTTGTTGTTAGGTGCTGTTGAGTTGGCTCCAACTCATTAGAGACCCTGTGTACAACAGTATGAAATATTGCCCAGTCCTGGGCCATCCTTGTGATCCTTGCTATGCTTGGGTGCATCATTGCAGCCACAGTGTCAATCTACCTCATTGAGGGTCTTCCCCTTTTCCCTTGACCCTCTACTTTACCAAGCACTCTAAGAAAATAAAGTTTAGTAATTTAAAAAAAAAAAAAAGAGAGCCTTGAGACAGTTTCAAACTATATCTATAACTATATCCAGAGAAAAACAATAAATAAATAAATCCAGTATCCCATGTCAGGCACAGAGTCTTTGGATGAGAAGCCAATAATTGGATGCAAGAGACAGGATTCAGCAGGGTTCCCTTCACTGCAGCCAAACTGGGACACTCACATATCCCTCACTAAAGCCTGCAGCTATAGGAAGCTAACCCACACACAAGTATAGGACTTAAAGGAACAACCAGACATTTCAACTTGAAAGGAATCCTCCATGACACCCAGAGCTCAATGCAGAGAGCTGGCTCAATTCCACAGGTCTGGTGTGAGAACGCACAGCTACAGACCATGGCAGTTGTCATGGTTTTCCTCTCCCTTTTCATCCCTGGGTGGTGCAAAGGCTAACACACTTGTCTGCTAACCAAAGGTTTCAGATTTGAGTCCATCAGAGGTGCCTCAGAAATAAATAAATACTAGTGATGGCAACTGGTTTTCTCCTTAAAGAGTGCTCCAGCAGGATTTTCCAGCTCTTTCCTACCTGGTCAAGGGAATAAATTCCTATAGGAATCATCACCCAACTTTAGCTTGTCTTGGAACAAAGATGAAGAAGAGATACTGTATTTGCTAGAAAAAAGAGTAGCCTGCAGAAAGAGTGAGGTTATAGACCTGCTTCTGCCACTACCTCTGACATTAAGCTAGCTTCCCCTATGTCAGAGAAGTGGTCAAGACCAAAGACCTCCAGGTCCCTGCCAGCTCTTTTGATCCATGACTACAACCCTAACAATACATTGGGATCTCTCTAAACTTCAGTTTCTACCCTCTGTATAATGGGCACACATCTCTTGCAGTAATGTTTGTGATAAATCAATTAGATAAATCCCACGTATCCCCTATGCTCAGTGACTAGCACATAGTAGGTGCTCAGAAACCAAAACCAAACTCACTGCCATTAAGTTGATCCCAACTCATAACGAACCCTCCTTGGGTTTCTGAGGCAGTATCTCTATGGAAGTAGATTGCCCTATCTTCCTTCTGAGGAGTATGGCTGGTGGGTTTGAACTGCTAGCCTTATGGTTAGCAGTCAAATGTCTTAGGCACTATGCCACAAAAGCTCCTAAAGCTCCTTGTTGCTGTTGTTAGGTGCCATCGAGTTGGACCAACCCATAGCGACCCCTCCTTGGGTTTCCAAGGCAGTATCACTGCTGAAGTAGATTGTCCAACCTTCCTTCCAAGGAGTGGCTGGTGGGTTTGAACCACCATCTTCTGGTTAGCAGTCAAATGCCTTAGCACTACACCACCAGAGCTCCTAGTAGGTGCTCAAGAAGCAAAATTCATTTGCTTCACCTTCTTTTCCCCATACCCCTTTTCTTTTGTGTGAATCCCAAAGGCTTTACTCACAGCTTGATTGTGAACTTCCCAGTACATTTCTCCTGCTTCCTACATCTGCAGTTGACATGCTACCTTTGCTTAAATGAAACCCCCAGTCTCTGATGGCTTCTATAGGACTATAGATAGCTCCTACTATCCTATAGCCCTTATCCTGAGCTGCAGACTGACCATGCTGGGGGTTGAAGACCTCATGGGGCTCTCTACTTTTTCATACTATAAGCCGCTGCTACAGAATCCACAGACTCCTGTCACTTCTCACCACCAGCCAGAAATGCTGGAGATGGGTAACAACGATGATGAGAAAGCTCTGCTTGCTCTCCGGGTGTGTCCCAGAAGAATTCCACTCACGAGAGAACAATTATTAGCAAGTAGGGCAAAATGCTTCTCCATTCAGCAGTTTTCACCTACAGAGGAATTATTTTTAGGACATCTATCTCATTATAGACAATTTGAAGCAATTATAAATGAATGGAGAAAAGTCAGATCTCTCAACCTTGGTAAGTTGAGGTCAGAAAGGACTCATACAGGCGCAGGCTTTGGTAACTCAAAGCGACATATGACTTGTACAGAGCTGCACCCAACCTCTGAGTTCACTGCTCCCCAGAAGGAAAAAATTACAGGAACATATAACCTACTGCTGGTGGAGAATGCTGAAAGTACCATGGACTGCTAAAAGAACTAACAGATCTGTCCTGGAGGAAGTGCAGCCAGAATGCTCCTTGGAAGCAAGAATGGCCAGACTTCGTCTCACCTATTTTGGTCATGTTGTAAGAAGGGACCATTCCCTGGAGAAGGATGTCATGCTTGGTAGGGTGGAGGGTCGACGAAAGAGGGGGAGGCCTTCAACGAGATGGATTGACACGGTGGCTGCGATGATGGGCTCAAGTATAGCAGGGATTGTGGGGCTGGCGCGAGATCGGGCAGTGTTTCATTCTGCTGTGCATGGGGTCACTATGAGTCAGAAATGACTCGACAGCACTTAACAACAACACAACATAACCTACTTACCCATGGATGGAGTTTATGCCATTGTTGGCTTTATAAGGCAAGAGACAAAAAAAGACCACAAGCAAGAGTTTTCATGGTTTGAGTTGGATTTTTAAAAAGTGCTAAACGTCCTCTCTCCCCATTCTTTCCGTGCTTGCATTGTGCTCCTTACAACTACAGCTGTCATTCAAAACAAAGGTCAATACCAGGCACTGCTAACATCACTCACATGTACCTTCTAGGCTACTCACACAATACCGTAAGGCAGGCATAATTATTCCCATTTCTTAGAAGTGAAAACCGAAGCACAAATACAATAAGTGGCAATGCCCAGCTGGTAAGTGGCAAAATCAAAATTTGATCCGACTCTGTCTCATTTATTCATTCTAACAAGCATGTCTTGGTATGAGGCACTGAGGTATGTGATGGAGACACAGAAATGAGAAAGACAAAAAGAGACTTTACTTTCAAGGAGCTCACAGATTAGTGAGAACTCAAAGCCATTTGGTAAATGGAGTAAGGATATACATGTTTCATAGGGCATTGGAGAGGAAAGTATACAGGACTGCTTTTTGGAATAAGTGATGGTGGGTTTGAACTGCTAGCCTTACTCCTTAAACTAGGAGTTGGCCAAGCAAAGAGAAGAAAGGCAGCAAGATGTTGCAGGAGGAGGGGACTACACCAAGTGAAAATTGGTCTGGGCTCAACAGTGAACCACAAGCTGCTCCATGTTGCTAGAGAGCAAGAGAAAAGGCAGGAAGTCCTGCCAGAGAGTCTGGGGAGACCGTCAGGCCCTCATCAAGTTGGGTGTATGTGTATGTCATCATGGTAAGAAACAAAGGTTTTATCCTAAGAACAGTGGAAGGCCTTTGAAGATTTATAAATAAAGGAGGGATATGGACACAAACTTTTAGGACATCTGTAGACGTTTAGGGGAGCTCTGGTAGCATAGTGCCTAAGGCACTTGACTGCTAACTAGAAGGCTGGCAGTTCAAACCCACCAGCCACTCCTCGGAAGGAAGGT
>NW_006921612.1:9598406-9605205 GCF_000298275.1 Orycteropus afer afer | reverse complement strand
ACCAGAAGGCTGGCGGTTCAAACCCACCAGCCACTCCTGGGAAGGAAGGTTGGGCAATCCTACTTCCGTAGTGATACTGCCTCGGAAACCCAAGGAGGGGTCACTATGAGTCGGGGCCGACTTGATGGCAAATAACAACAACAACAACAACATAGACGTTTAGAGGGGTCACTGACAACCATGGGGCTGTAGATTTGAAGAGGAACAGCCTGGAGGAGACCAACTAGGAGGCTGCTAAATTTATCCAGGACAGAGATGGCAAGACAGACTTGTAGAGTGACAGTAGGGAAGGGGAAGAGTGATCAGAACCAAGAGATGCTCAGAGGGGAGGATGGATTGAACTTGGAAATTGTTTGGATGTAATAGTGAGGGGTGATCAAAGCATCTAGGATGACTCTCAAGCTGACTTGGACAACTAGGAAGATAGTAATTCCACTCACTGAGGAAACCAAGAACAGGTACTACTAGGGTCAAGTTCAAGTCATATGGATCTTCTTTCAAATTCCAGCTCTGCTCTATCGTTAACTTTACAACCCTGAACAAGACTCATCTGCTAAGATGAGATAATAGTGATAATAGTACCAACCCCATAAGTTGTTGTGAAAATTAAATGAGAATGCACACGCAAAGCACTTAGTATATTGTCTGTTGTTGTTGTTGTTATGTGCCATCAAGTCAGACCTGACTCATAGCGACCCCTCCTTGGCTTTCCAAGGCAGTATCACTGTGGAAGTAGATTGCCCCATCTTCCTTCCGAGGAGTGGCTGGTGGGTTTGAACCGCCAGCCTTCTGGTAAACAGTCGAGTGCCTTAGCCACTATGCTACCAGAGCTCCCAGTATATTGTCTAGCACTCAATAAGTATTAAATTTACATCTGTTGTGGTGGTGATGATGGCACTATGGTTAAAAGCATTGAGCTGCTAACCAAAAGGTCAGTGGTTGAAATCCACCAGCCACTCCATGGGAGAAAGATGAAGCAGTCTGCTTCCATAAAGATTGGCAACCTTGGAAACCCTATGGGAAATTCTCTGTCATACAGGGTCACTATGAGTTGAAATCGATTCAGTAGCAGTGGCTTTGGTGGGTTGTTGTTAACTGCCATCAAGTAGGCCACCAACTCATAGTGATCCCGTGCACAACAGGCTCAGACTGTGGTAATTTATAGGGTTTTCTTTGGCTGGTTTTCAGGAGATTGCCAGGCCTTTCTTTTTAGTCTGTCTTAGCCCGGAAAGCTGTTAATTCAACCGTCCACTGACAGATGGGTGGTAGCTGCACTCGAGGTATATTGGCCAGGAATCAAACATGGGTTTCCTGCTTGGAAGGCAAGAATCCTACCACTAAATCACCACTAACCTCAAATTAACAGTAGCTGCTATTTTTATTAGACACATAAATGTGCTTCACTCTAGGAATGTAACCTGTTTCTACCTTACAACCTTATCATGAGGAAGATATGTCTGGGCTGAGCATGTCTATAAACACCAACTCATTGACTGCCTCAGTCTCTCTGCTAACAGTAGGTTATCCCTTGAGTTCCAGTAATGGCCAAACACACCAAGCTGAGTTAGGGCGCCCTCTGTCCCATCTCATACTCATCACTGCCCTTGTAATCATCTGTGTGCCTGCTTCCTCTTGAGGACAGAGTCCCTCAGGCCAGGACTGTGTCATTATCATATAGGGCCAGCATAGAGGAGCTTGGCAAATGTTTGTTTACTGAACTGAAGCTGCCAGGTTTTTCCCTTGCTGATGATTTAAGTACAAGCTTCAATCTGATTCCCCCAATAGCTGACCAAAAGCAGATTTTAAACTGATAAACACAGCTGTGGTCAGCACGCTGGTGAATTTCCCCAATGGCTTAGTGCCTGGGCTTGGAAGTCAGTCTTACCATAAAAAGAACAAGCGGAACCTTCAGAGTGTTGAATGCTCACATGCACATGCACATCCTCTCATTTGCTCCGCAGCCCTATAAGGGAGGGAGTGTTAACCCCATTTCACAGATGAGCAAACTGACACTCAGTAAGTCTAAAGGTCATACAGCTGCAAAATGTTTATCTGTATTTGAGAGTCAGAAAGTGATTGATGTCTGTTCTAGGAATTAGGAAGGTTGATGCTGAGAATACTTTAAAATAGCCCTGTGCATTTTCCCATTCTTGAAACAAGTTTACTAATCAGGGACAGGAGTGAAAAAATCCAGCAAACTGACTCAGTTCCTAGCAAAATGTAATTTCTCCCCAACACTTCGGGACAACCCCAGCAAAGCCTGCCCAGCATAGAAACAGAAGGGGGTGGGGGATGGGGTTACGGGAGGAGAAAAGGGGAAGAAGAGGAAGCAGTGTAAAGAGCAAATCGATTTCTTTTCAACCACCCTGCAGCCTTGGTTCGATCTCAGAGGTGTTCACAAGCTCTACAACACCTGCTGTAAAATCAAAGGCAGGCTGGAGGGCTCATTTCCTGTCTCTAAATATATTCTTGTTCTGACGGTATCTGATTCCCCTGCGTCATGGTGGATGACCGCCCTTTACATTACAAATATCTCAGGAACTCCTCAACCCAAAGGAAGCTCCAGTGTCGAAAGCTAAATTTTCTCAACGCCTTCAGTAAAAGCAATCTCAAATTCTGCTCAGTGGCTGGCCTCCCCCTCCACCCTCCTTGCTACTGTTCCTCCCCACCTTCCTTCTCCTCACTTTCCCCCTGCACCCCCCATCCTTCTCCTCCTGTCTCCCTGCTTCTCCCCCATCCTCTTACTTCTCCTTGTTCCCTGCACCTCCCCATCTCCCTGTCCCTCATTTTCCTCCTTCTTTTCCCATCAGTCTGCTCCTCCTCGCCCTCCTGCTCCTCCTATTGCCCCTGCTTCTTCCCAGTCTTCCTGCTTGTCTTCCCAGCTAGGGCACCCCCAAGCCCTCAGGGGAGCAGTAAAAGCCCCATGGTGCTCCTCCTTATGAATGTTATCAGAAGAAACACTTGAGAGTCAAGAATCAAATGGAAACCCTTCTACACCTGCTGCCACTCTTTCATTTGTTACCTCCAGACCCCCCAAGCTCCATCCAGGTGTCTCTGTGAGAAGAAAGAGCCCATTTAGGACTGTGGCTGGTGGTTCTTCAGCCGAGTTCCTTTATCATGGCAGAAAGGAAGGAAAGACACAATCAGAGGCTGCAGAGCCTGATGGCTCACCTCCTAGCCCTCACTGGAGCCTGCTTCTTGACCTCTGACAGCTTGCGATTTAGCCTCTAATCTTAGTTTGATTGTCTGTATATTGAGTTGCTGAGAATTGACTACCTCATAAGGTTTTACGAGGATTAAATAAGATAATGCCTCTAAACCACTTAACCTAGTTCATGGCACTAAGATTTGAGTGTCCACGTGCTCACTTCCGGAGCCCTAGTGGTATAGTGGTTAAAGTATTTGGCTACTAACCGAAAAGCCAACAGTTCGAACCTACCAGCTATTCCACAAGAGAAAGATAAGGCAGTCTGCTTTCATATAGATTTACAGCCTTGGAAACCCTATGGGCAGTTGTACTCTGTCCTACAGGGTCACTGTGAGTCGAAATTGACTCATTGGCAATGGATTTAGTTTGGTTTTAGGTGCCCACCTTGTGCCTCCTTCCTCCGCACCACTCCCACCCCTCACACACATACACATACAAATAACACTCCAGGGGAGCTCCAAATCCAACAAGCTGTTTCTTTCCTTCTGGCTACTGTGGAAAAGAAGATCTGCTAAGCACTCACTCTCTCTGAGCTTCTGAAAAATAAGAGCTTATTCAGAGAACTGTGGGGCAGGAGGCTTAGGATAGAGAAAGGCATTCGCTGTGTAACCTTGGACAAGTCACTGAGGTCATTGGCACTAAAAATGGAGTCATTAGAGTAATCCCACCCAGCATTTATCCTAAAACCATTCCTTCAGAGAATAGTCAATGCATATGGCTCTGGGTGAGGTCACTGCCTACTTAGAGCAGTACCCTCCTGTCCCAGCAGCTTGTTTTCCTTAATTTCTGGGATCCTCAGACTAGTCAGTCACACTACTATTATTTTACCAAAAGCTCTAATGGTGTATCACTGAATCAGTTATGTGCTGGAGCCAGTTCCCTGTATCTCCTTTTCTTATGTCTCATTGATAGCTTGAAATCAACCATATTGAAAGTATTTACACCATGGAAATTGTCATATGCTATAAATCAGGGCTTTTCATTTCTTTCAGAGATTCAGTTGTTAAACATTTCCCAGCATGGGTATACAAGAAGCTATATAGGATCCCATTTTAAACCTTCAACATCACAACTATATCTTCTTTTCTACAGCAAGGAACCTAGCGAGAAACTAGTAGGCTTCCAACTGGACAGTTTCCTATACCACATACAGCATAGAACCAAAGCATTAGGACACATGTCTCTACATCCCAGCCCTATCATTATCCTGTGGTCTTCAAGCATCATTGCTAAAGTTACAGAGTTTGCTGAACCTTAGTTTCCTCATCCACAAAAGGAGGTTACGACTAGACATAGCAAACGAGAGAGTGCCTTGAAAATTATGAAACCCATCATACTTTATTGTGCTTTACTAATCTTTCAACAACTTTTTGTGCCTCCTAATTAGCTTTTATCTTTACGACCTACCAGAAAACCATCCAGTGAAGTGTACTTAAAGTCTAGCAAACCCAGGAACAAAGAGCTGCTATTCAGAGAAGTATTTCTAAAACTTGCCCATCTCAAATCCAAAGTGTGAGCTAAAAATATATGATGAGGAATTACCCCAATGCTGGAAGGCACCTGCTAGCTTATCACATACCTTCATTTTATAATTAGGGCAAAGGAGGCTTGTTCCAGCCCCATATCAAAATACAGCAGAGCCTCAGAGAAGAAGCATGTAACAACACACGTTGAAATTGGGAGAAATCATTGCTTTCCAGAACATATTCACCCCACTTATAACATGTTTCATGGTCAAACTTTTCTTGAAAAGTCGGTATTGCACAAATCCACTTCATCCCAGTGTGCTGGGCACTCTAGAATGGCTCAATGACCTCTCTTTCTTTCAGTTGGAAGATATTTCCCAGGCTTCCTTGCAGCTAGGGTTCTGGATGCAAATTAGCTTTCACAAAATGGATAAATTTAGAAGGCAAAAGTCAAGTGGATTCCCTCTTCCTACACTTCTTGAGTATTGCTGCTGGCAAATTAGGTCATAGAGATGTAGTGTTTTCCAGCTGCAGCATTACAATGTCTTTCCTCCAGGTCCTGGGAGGATATCTTGATGTCTTCACGTAGCTTCCTAATCCCCGGTTTGCAGCTTCAGATGTCCATTCTCCAACAGAAGTAGATGCAGCAATAGCATCCTACTTCCAGCATAGTTCTAGGAGTAGTCTCAGAGATAGCTGCTCTCCCAAGGGTCAGTACTATATTCTTCTAGGAGTCATTCCAGAGGGCCAGCCTAGAACCTGTTCCTCCAGCCCTTCCACTGATTTCTTAAAGGCTACTTTTCCTGTATTAAACCCCTCTCTGCTTAACATATCTAGAATGGTTTTTGTATCCTTCAGTAAACCCTGACTGAAACATCTGCTCTTGGGTACCCAGATCTAGAAAGTTTGTGATTTCTAGGAATGACTGTCTGAAAAATCTATGAGTCTATATAAAACATTCCCTGGACTCTGCAATCAGTTCCAATCCATTGTAGGGGAAGCACTGGAGCTCCACCCTATGCTGACTTTTCTATTAATGGACATCAGAATTTCCATTTTGCCGGCCTTCCTCTTACACACACATATCAAATCTTCAAAAACATACTAATACAGTTTGATCCTCTACTAAGCAAAATTTTAGCGCCTCAAACTAAGGTATATCCCATCTTAGATTTTGCGAGGAAGAAAAAAAAAACCTATAGATTGATGGAGAGCTAGGGTTCTATTCTCACTCTGCAAAATCCTTCAGGTCAGTTTTAAAACCAAGGCAATACTAGTGTCTTCCATTCTTCTATGTACTTGACTCTAAACTAACTATTACACTCCTCCTCCTCCTCCAGGGACATTACAGATCACTCACTGAGGAGGGAGATATTAGTGTGAGGCACTGACAAGGATGATTGACCTCTGCTCCTCTTTAACCTTCATCCACATATACAGTGACATAAATGACCCTCCTGCCCACCACCAGTGAGATCACCCTTTGGAAAAGCAAAATCACAAGTTCCTTAATCTTCTTCCAATTTCATCCCAGTCATCTGATTCAAGAACTAACTTCAGATCATCTTCCCATTTTCACTTCACGTTGTGTCATCAAAGACACGTGTCTGGTTAGTTAGCAGAATTACAAATATACGTCAATCTCAATAACAGAGCTAAGAAGGATTTTCCTGAGGAGTTAGTTTCAACACTGCCTTCTGGAAGATGATTCAGCAAGAAAATTATGAATACCCACTACTATGGATTGAACTGTGTCTCCCAAAATATATGCTGAAATCCTAAACCCTGTATTTGTAAACGTGACCCTGTTTGGAAATAGAGATTTTCTTTTGTTACGTTAATGAAGTCATTCCAGAGTAGACTGGGCCTTAAACTTAATCCCTTCTGAGTTATAAAAAGAGTAGAATAGATAAGGAGACACACAATGGGGGAAGGCAGACACTGTGTGAGGATCATCTACAAGCCAATGAACATCATAGAATTAAGGAAAGTCTAGGACAGACAAGGATGAAATTGACATGGCCTGTGCCCTAATTAGGAGCTCTGGTAGCATAGTGCCTAAGGCACTTGACTGCTCACCAGAAGGCTGGTGGTTCAAACCCACCAGCCACTCCTTGGAAGGAAG
>NW_006921612.1:9582268-9597926 GCF_000298275.1 Orycteropus afer afer | reverse complement strand
TTTTTTTTAGACCCTAATTTAAGAAGCTCTGATGGCATAGTGCCTAAGGCATTTGACTGCTAACCAGAAGGTTGGTGGTCAAACCCTCCAGCCACTCCACAGAAGGAAGACTGGGCAATCTACTTCTGTAAATATTTACTGCCTCAGAAACCCAAAGGGAGTCAAAATCGATTCAATGACAGTGAGTTTGTTTTTTGTTTAGACCCTAATTTGGACTTTTTAGCATTCTGAAGTATAAGAAAATAAATTTCTCTTCTTTAAAGCCATCCACTTGTGATATTTGTGATGAGACAGGCACTAAGTGAATATTTGAAATATGAGGGCATCAGTCTCTCCCCAGCTCCCTGCCATTGGCGTCCTCCTCTTCCCATCACTGGTGCTGGGGCTAAACAATCCCCACCTACAGCCTCAGCCCTAACCCAGGCTCTGGGACAAACCCAGATATCAGGCAGGATGTTCTTCCCTCACACTCATTGTCAGTCCAGACTATGCAAACTCACTGCCCACTCACTCATGGATTTCACCACAGAAGCCATATAGATGGCTCTTTCCTTTTGCAAGCAGGTGCCTCAGGGGATCTCCCCAGACTGTCTTTTGAATCAACTCTGTCCGTCTGGCCCATTGCATACCCTTCACTTATTAGGTTTAATTTTTTAATTAGGGCTGTGGTAGTTCAGGGGTAGACCTCTGTCCTTCATGTGGGAGACCCTCATTCAATTCCCACCCAAGGCAGCTCAAGTGCAGGCACTACCTGTCTGTCACTGGAAGCTTGTATGTTGCTATGACAATGAATATGTTTCAGTAGAGCTTCTAGACTGAGACAGACTGGGAAGAAAGGCCTGGTGACCCACTTCTGAAATCAGCCAATAAAAACCCTATCAATCACAATGGTCTGATTCCATTGTATATGGGGTCACCATGGCCAATTCAAAGTCAGCTAACAACAACAACAAATATTTTTTTAATTGACAAAGTCACAGATATGTCTCATTTTTTAAAAAAAATCAGAGCATAAAAGGATATATAATGAAAAAAAGTAAGCTACTCTCACTTCAGATCCCATATCCAGTTCAACAGAGGCAATTACTATCATAAGCCTCCTAGGTACCCTTCCCAACATTTCCTTTACATATATATGGCAAATACTAATGGGTGGCTAACTTAACAATTTTTCCAAACTCTATTTCTTCAATATAACCTACTCCCATCCAGTTGATTCCAACTCATAGCAACCCCCATTGGGCTTCCAAGGCTGTAAAGCTTTATGGAAGTAAATTGTCTCATCTCCCTCCCATGGAGCAGCTGGTGAATCTGAACCTCTGACCTTCTGGTTAGCAGTCAAATGCCATATCCACTACACCAAATACTGGCTTTCCCAGCCTTCCATATAGCTGGAGATGGGTATGTGACCCTGATCTGGCCTAGGAGATGTCAGGTTGAGTCTCCCATGGTGAGAGAAAGAGGGCAGGTGGCCCCTGGGTAGTTTTTACTTCGCAGATTTAAAAAAAAAAAGATATTTTTGTCTGGCATTGGCTACTACCCTTACCCATGCCTTGCACTTGAATATGATGCTTGCAACTCCAGCAGCCATTTTGGGGCCATGAGATAATAAATATAAGGATAAAAAGCCAACATACATGATGAAAGTAGAGTAGGAAAAAAGGAAAAACCCTGAAGACATTGTTAAGCAGCTGAACCAATACCAGCAACTGCCTACCTCCACATTTGGTGTTACATGAGAAAAATAAATCACTCTGTTTTAGCCAATGTTAGTCAGGTATTCTGTTACTTGCAGGAAAACCTATCCAATTTGATACAATATACAAGCATCATTTTATTCAAATTGCTGGGTACTATACGCAGCACTCTGCACCTTGCTCTTTCACTCAGCAATGTGTCTCAGCAAAGTCACCATACTAGATCATATAGCCTGTCTCATTCTTTTCAATAGCCCTGGAGTATTCTGCTGTTTGAAAATATACTTAAAAAAAAATAAAAAATACCCTGATCCCTTGCTGATGGACATTTTGATTGCTTTCAATGCTATCACAATAATGCTGCCATTAACAGCTTTGTATATACTTCTTTATGTGCATGTGTGAGTATAGCTGTACAATAAATTTGTAGAGGAGAGAGGCTGGTCGACCCTTCCTTTTGTGTCCTGTCCTTGCTTCCTACTCACTCCCTTGAACTTGACATATTGAACTCTCCTTTTCTGTCCTGGACCCACCATCCTCAAGGGTTCATGCTTTGATTGCCATATTCTTCATTTGCTTCATGGCTCAGCCCTGAATCCTGGGACACCTTCCACATTGACTATAAGACTGGGACCTCACTAACTGCACCTCAGTTTGGATAAGTGGCCTTCAGCCTTCTTCCTCCAGAACCAAAACCCAGGCTGGCTCTAATCAGGCCCTCCTCTGACCTCTACCCTCACCTCTCCCATTCATCCCCACCCTATGCTGGATTAGACATGCAGACACCCAGCACCTGGGTCTGTTCCCCTAACCCTGTCCCATCATAGTGTTTCCAGAATCTGCCCCCCTCCCCGGGTCTGCCCCTTCCTGCTATGGTTAACTGGTCCACATCAGGCTAATGAGGTTGAACTCCCACAGGAAATAGAATGAGCTGCCACACCCCATTCACATCCAAGCTTTGGTCCCTGGTTTCAGCACCTGTAACCCAACCTCACAAATTCACACTAAAAAACCCAACCCTCACAACCCAACCAAATTCCACTTGTTGGCAGAAGGTGACAAATTCACTGTTGGGTAGAGAAGGACACACAGAAATGAGAAACCAGATCTGTAAGAACATAGGAAACACGTGTGCATATTTGTGTACCAATGAAAGCAAGCAGATTTAACATTCTATCTCATCCAACTGGTTTGTAATCACCAGCCTGTGACCAGCCAGCCATGGAATGCTAAGAGCTGAAACACATGAGGGAACTCAGCACAGATGTGCAGGTCACATATTCACTGTAAAATCCTTTCTTCTGGGGCAAAAGTCCATCTTCTCTGATTGGTGAGCCTCTGAGCTTCTTGTGCCTGGCCTACTGGCCCCTCTCCTGTTCTCTCTCCTAATCACCCCTTCATATCCCTTGCCAGCTGCACCTGAGCCCTCATGGAACAACAGAGAAGCAGGGGTCTCCTGAGACCATCTGGTCCGGTACCCAGATTTTATAGGCAAGGAAACTGAGGTTCAAAGAGGGGACGTGACACAGGAAGGTAATTTAATTGATTGATTTAATTAATTTAGTTATTTAATGGCAGAGTCAAGAATAGCAGTATTAAAGCCATCTTTACTGAGCACCTACTATGTGCCAGGCACTGTCTACATTTCTTTCTAATGCTCACAACTCTCCTTTGACATTCATATTATGGTCCCCATTTCATAGATCAGAAATTAGAGGTGGTTGGAGGTTAAGGAACTGGTCCTAGATCACATAAGTCAGTAGCACATAAACTTGGCTGCCTGATTCTCTATCCAGTGCTCCTTCCACTACCCCATGACATAACTTTTAAAACAAGAGTGACAATTATAGGGCAGGGAGGAAGAGAAAGAATGTGTTAATAAAAAGAATGTCGTTGTTGTTATGTGCTGTTGAGTCGGCCCCGACTCATAGCGACCCCTCCTTGGCTTTCTGAGGCCGTATCACTACGGAAGTAGATTGCGCAACCTTCCTTCTGAAGAGTGGCTGGTGGGTTTGAACCACCAGCACTCTGGTTAGCAATCAAGTTCCTTAGGCACTATGCTACCAGAGCTCCATAATAAAAGGAATAGTTAATAAATAATGGAAAGGCAAATAAAATGCCTAAAACAGAATCGAGCAGGTGTTCAATAATAGTTAGTGTCTTTCTCCTTAAGTAAGGAAGTACTCAAAACACAAAAGGATGGGGCATGTCAAAAGGACACAAGACTCAGCTGAAAGAGCTCTCAATGACCAAAGTTGGAACAATTTGAGCAACAAAATAAACAACTGGATTATACAACTTGGATAGTACTGGATTATAAGCCAAAGTATAAAAGGAATAGCCATGAGTCCATACTAATATACATAAATGACTAAATAAATAAATGGAGAGAACAGGCAATCTTCCCTTATAGAAGAATCCAAATAGTAATTCATGTAGATACTCCTCTTTCCAAGAGATAGAGCTGAACCACCCCTCCCACCTTTGAGGGTAGACTGTGCTTTGTGACTTGCTTCGAAAGAATACATTAGAAAAAGGTAGGAGTTAGGGAGTAACTTTACAGCAGAGAAACCTAGTAAACGCTACCTCAGCCAGATGATCAAGACTATCATCAACAATGATAGGTCATGTTGGTAGTACCTACCCTTGACATGATGTGATGCAAATGGCCTTTCACCTCTGTGGTCTTCCTCCCAAAACATGTGATCCCATTCCGTTGTTGTTGTTGTTGTTATGTGCCATCGATCCCATTCTAACCATGAGAAAAGCATTAGACAAGCCCAAGTTGAAGGGCATTTTACAAAATAATTGATTGATATTCATCAAAACTGTCAAGTCAGCAAAAACAAAGAAAGTCTGAGAAACCAGAGGAGGCTAAGGAGACATGATGACTAAATGTGATGTGATAACCTGGATGAGATCCTGGGACAAAAAGAAAGGAGGGAAAAACTTTTGGTGGTGGTAGTTGCCACCACAATTCCAACTCATATTGACCCCATGTATGAAGCATAGAATTGCTCCACAGGACTTTTAAGACTAGCAGGCCTATCTGCCAAGGGTCACTGGGTGAGTTTGAACTGCCAAACTTTTGGGTCTTAGTCAAGTGTTTAACTACTCAGGGACTCCTAGGGAAATGCTAATGAAATCCAAATAAACTGTGAACTTTACTTAATACTGATGTACCAATGTTGGACCCTTAATTATGACAAACATACCACAGTAATATAACATGTTACCAACAGGGAAACCTGAGGGAGGGGTATGAGGGAATTATTCAAACTAGCTTTACCACTTTTCTGTAAATGTAAAGCCATTCTAAACAAAAAGCTTAGAAAGAAATAAAACAGAAATACCTCTATTCTACCAGGGCAGTCATTCTTAATCCTGGACACACATTAGACTAATTCAGGGAGTTTTTTGAAGGAGTGGTGCCCAAGCTCTGCATCACATGAAGTGATTCAGAATCTCTGTGGCTTGAGCTTGAGTATCAGAATATTTTCAAAGATTCCTGGGAAATTCTAATGCACAGGCCAGGTTGAGATGACTGAGCCAGGATTAGACACAAGTTAAATCCAAAGGGCTTCCATGGAGTCAGATGGAATTCTAAAACAATTCTAGAGTTCTTAAAAGACTAAAAAAAAAAAATTGTATTGAACTAATTCCCTCTCCCTCCTCCTCCCAATATCTCTAAAGGTTTCATTGTTGGATCTTTGGCATCTCCCACTTTCCATGTCCTGGATCAGGGCTGCTGTTGTAATCAGGTGGTTGAAAGGTTCAAATTTCCTTTCGGTGTGAAAATGCAAAGTGACCTGAGCCAGCTAGGAAAAGGGCAGGTGTCCTCTTTCACCCAGCTGGGGTCACTGTCCCCTAAGGGGCCCCAAGTCAGCCCTTTCTGTCACAGTGAGATCTCAGACCTCAAGCTCATCAGAACTTGGCTAACCTCCAGCCAGTCAGCCCAAGAGCCCTAAAGCTATAGCCAAACCACAGAAAGACTTAGTCTCCCAAGCCCACCCCATTGCTGGGCAGTGAAAGGGAGGCATTTCCGACTGGCAGACTGGACCCTGGCCAGCAGGTTCCCTAGATGCCATGCAACACACACCTGAGCAGGGTAAGAGAATAGGTGTGTGTAAACAATATTTGAAAAAGAAAATAGCTGTACAAATACAGCACTTGTTAACACAGGTGTTTATAGGTGGAATTATTTTTCCCGAGCTGCTATCTCCCAACCTTCTTTGTAAGTCTGAGCTCACACCTGCAGGGACTTTCCTATTAAGTGAAGGCACAAAGGGGAAATGGATAGTCCATGTCGATTTTACGAAGCAGGAGGTCAGTGATCGCTTCAGACTAGGGTATTTTTTCACAGAGTTTCCCTTTCTGGAGTTACTTGCATTTTTTTAACCAGTTTTAACAGGATTCAGCCTGTACTCTACTTCCTGCTTGGCTAAGAAGGCTGTGTGGAACTAACATAGGGCAGTGGCAGCAAGAGGTGCCAGTTCCTGGGGCCAATGGGTGCTGGCTACTCTGTGAGCATTATTATCTTATTGTATTCCTACTACCAAAGGAAGTGCCACCATTTGTACTTTGCAGACAAGGAAACTGAAGTAATTTGTCTGAAGTCACAGAGCTCACACTGGTGCAAACATCAAACAAGGTACAGAACCCAAAGCTGCATCTGGAATGGACCCCAAACACATTCCCATGTGACAACCTGGAGCATCAGGGCTTTTAGTGGACAGTGCTTACTGTGAAGCTCCAGGAAACACAAAAATACTCCACTTCGAATAGTAAAGTCTGTGATTTTGACCCCCTCCTAGAAGAATGTAGTACACTCAAGTGGCAACAAGCAGCTGAGTACTAAAAATTATGGAAGAGAAACTTAAAACTGAGAATTGTCTATTCTATAGGGAGACCAAAAGGAACGTTGGTTACTTTAGGTATCAGTCTGTCTGCCTGCTTTTGGTAATTGCAGCTGTTTTTGCATTCTCAGTGAGAATTCTGTCCTTTGCAAAGTCCTCTATTTCCCGAGGCATCACTTCAATTAGTCTTCTTACTCATGTAGATGTGAGGCAAGTATTTCCCCATTATTTGGGGGAAGCCCTAAATGGTGAAATACCCCCAAATGAAGATTCCTCAGAGTAAGGGGCTGAGTACTTTGTTTCAGAGGCTAAAAGGCAGGGACCAAGGGAATAAGGAAAGAAGGTGGTGATGAACATGATATTTGGAGGAAGAGGAGCAGGCCTACACAACATGGAGGAAAGAAGGGAGTCAAGGAGGTTGCCTGAAAGAGGAACCCTTTGGGCCAGTCAATGGATCTTAGGAGCAATGAAAGAAAGATTTAAGATTATGGTTCCTCTTGTGTTATAACAGCCTTGTCAGTGGTGGTAGCGGTTGTTACAAAGTAGAAGTGTCTCATAGAACTTTCTTGGTTGTAATCTTCACGGAAGCAGATCATCAGGCTTTTCCTACCACAGAAGGAGCCCTAGTGGTGCAGTGGTTAAAACACTTGACTGCTAACCAAGAAAGTTTGGCGGTTTAAATCCACCAGTCACTCCACAGGAGATGTGGCAGTCTGCTCCAGTAAAGATTTACAGCCTTGGGAACCCTATGGGGCAGTTCAATGCCATCCTATGGGACTGCTGTAAATTGGAATAAACTCAAAGGCAACCGGTTTGGTTCTTGGTTGTTTATGATACCCTCTCCTAGTAAGAGAGTCCTGGTGGTGCAGTGGTTAAGTGCTTGTCTGCTAACTTGTCTGCAGTTCAAATGCACCAGCCACATAGGAGAAAGGTGAGGTAGTCTGCTTCTGTAAAGATTTGCAGTCTTGGAAATCCTATGGGACGATTTTTCTCTGTTCTGTAGGATCGTTATGAGTAGGAATCAACCGGATGGCAATGGGTTTGGTTTTGGTTATCTCCTAGTAAAAGGAGGGTCTCCTTGACCAAAGGAGGAAGTCTTGCTGTCCTCCAAATCACCCCTAGCTCCTCCTGAGGCCACATTCACCTCTGCTTCTCCTCTGAATGGCAAACAGGCCTGCCAAAGCCAAGCCAGCACACCTGCAGGAGCACCCACTGGAGGAAGTGATTGATTTGCCCTGTCACTTGCCAAAAAATAGAAAGAAAAAGAGATAAAGAGAAAGAGAAATGAAACATCAGCTTGAAAATTGTAAAGTTCACCATCGAGAAACTGAAAGGTTTCCCATTTGAACTGATGACAAATCTCTAAAAGATGGGATGGTGTCTAATTAGACATTATTTTATGTCATTCTAATTAAGATGACCTCATATTATAATTACAGATCTGCTAAATTACTTGGAAATAATTAAAATGATTGGATAGACTCTCTGCCTGCCAGTTTGGAACCTCCAGTGTTCACACTGATTCCATCCACCCCAGTTGCCTCAGAAGATGCCTTTTGAAGGCACAGCAAACACCAGAGTAGAGAATGCGAGCAAACAGAGGCTATCCAGAACATGCCTCAGTCCATCCATGGAGGCTTAACACCATTGTGCCAAGGATGTGGGTCATACCAAGAAATGGATATTTCATCAAAGTACACATTTCCTCTTACTTTCCACCAGTGTAGAGATCACCACCGATAAGCAAAATGTCCCCCACACATATACACATACACTTAAAAAAAAAAAAATTTTCATGTCAATTCCAACTCCTTGTGACACCATGTGTTTCAGAGTAGAACTGTATTCCATAGGGTTTTCAAAGGCTGATTTTTCTGAAGTAGACTGTCAGGCCTTTCTTCTGAGGTGCTCCTCAGAGGTCTCGAAGAGCCAGCCTTTCTGTTAATAGCCTAGCACTTTAACCATTTGCATTACCCAAGGATTACACACACACAACACTCCCAAATACACACATCTCTACCTGGCAGGTCTCTCATAGAACTCTGAGCATCCAGTTTTAATCTAGATCTGCACACAAATTAGGCCATATTTTTGGATCCATTTGTCTCTTTCTACCACTAACATGTTGCCTAGTGCATCCTAGCTTCTCTGTAGATGTTTATTCAACTGTCAAAACCTGAAATGTGCAGACACATTCTCTGATGAGCCATGGATGATTTATCTCCAGCTCTGGTTCTAATGGAGTGTCTTTCACCTAAACATCTTGGCTGGGCAAACTTTTGCTCTTCTCTTTGATGTTGCAGTTTTACCTGGGACTACGACCCTTACGTGGGGCAGTCTCGGAGGCACACCTGATAATAAGACCCGAGCTCCCCAAGCAGCAGAATCGCTCAACATATTCAGGGGATTGTTCAGCAGCTCACTCCCATCTCACCACTCTTTAATATCTCATGGCACTGACTTCTCACTCTACGTTGTGGTGACACTAGCATCCATGAATAATCATGAAATAAAGAGAGATAATTAATATTTAACTTTGCCAGAGGGAAGCACTTTGGGGGAAACCATCTTTTAGTCAGAGGGGCTGATGTTTGTCAGCTGGAGGGCAGGACTAATTAGATGCATCAGGCAGCAATGACAAGGAGTTGAAAAACAGCTTGTCAGCTACAAAGTGACTTCCAAAGAACGATTAAATGCCGAGTAACACAGACAGGCATGCTCTGCATACAGGTGGGTCTTCCGTTTTCCATTCACACACTAACTCTGAGGCCCGGTGATCAAGTTCAAGGCCAGGGGCTACCCAGGTCTTCCTTTCCTGGTTCTTTCACCTTCCTCTGAGCCCACAGGGTCAACCTCAGCAGAGCCACAGTTTCTATGCTGGGAGGAACTGTGTAGGGTAACCATCAACCTGCCCTCCAGGGCTGAAATCCTGCTACATACAGCACATCCAGAGGCCAACTGACTAACCAAAAAATATTTCCTGAGATGAGGTGCTGTGGTGGTTACGTTTGTGTGTCAACTTGGCTGGGCCTGGTTGAGTGGCTGGGCAGCTGGTGGTAGTTATTCCCCATGATGAGACTGGCAATCAACTCCATGGTGGGATCTACCACAAGCAGCTGATGTGGTCTGCCTTTGGGATGTGGTCTGCTTCCTCTATATAAGAAGAAGCCTTGGGGATAGTCTCAAGTGTATGGCATGCTTGGACCCTGCATGTAGCTGTGTCGTGGTTCAGCAGCCTGCCATGCTCTGCCAATTTTGGGACTTAAATGGACTTGAATTAATGGCCTGCCATGTGGCTTGGTAACAGCAGAACTGTGCCTTTTTATTTGTCAACCTTGGGTTTGTCAGCCTCAGCAGCTAGCAGCTGTCTGAGTGAAGAAATGCCTCTAGCTCCAGTGGGCCAGGAGCAGGAGGCAGAGCTGGACCCCAAGGTTGAGAGGCTTTTACCCAGCCCCTAGAGCCTAGCACTTTGAACTTAGACTTAAAGCCTCCAAACTGTAAGAGAATAAACTCCTGTTTGTTAAGGCCATCCCATTGTGGTATATTCCTGTCAGAGCGGCACTAGGTAACCAGAATAGGTGTTTATTCCCAATCCTTTAGCATCCAGGACAGGAAGATGGAGAGAATTGGGGCTTTGGTGTTTCAAAGACCTGGGTACAAGGCCCTTTTGCTTCCAAGCCCACTCCTCCTCCCCTGTCCTGTGCCCTTCATCTTGGGAAAGGGTCTCAGAGCATACAGGCATCCCAGTCAGAAGCCCAGTCCCCATGCTGGACTGCCCTTCTCCCTCAGCCCCCACATCCAGTCTACTACCTGGTCTAGGAGATTCTGCCTTCCTCATATCTGATACCCATGCCCTCCCCTACAGCCACCTGCTACTGCCAGCCAGCATCAGCACTGACTTCTCACACTGCATTGTGATGACACCAGCACCCATGAATAATCATGAAATAAAGGGAGATCATAAATATTTAACTCCTGGCTTTTTGCTACAGCCTCCTATATGTGATCCTTCCCTCTTATTCCCTCCTCTTAGTATCTACTCTCAAATTCATCCTCTAAAATGCTGTCAGAGAAAGCTTTCCAAAACATACCCCTAAACATGCACTTTCTTACTTAAAATGGACTCTATGCCTTCCTGTGCCTTAAAGACAATGGGCAAACTCCTTAGCATGACATTGCAGGTGCTCCACACTTGGCTCCTCCCTCAGTATCTCCTGCCACACTGCGACTCTCCCCAACCTGAGCCCCAACCCTGTGCACACACATGTCTCTTCTCCAGGTGTGCTGTTTCCAGCCCCTCAGACCCCTAACAGCACCTGTACCCCCACAGTCAAGCCACTGACCAAGTATGGCCTAGGATAAATCAATATACACTCCTTACAGCTCAGTTTGCTCTCTTATAAAATGGGAACAATAAAACAATATCTGGGAGATCAGAAGCTGTAAATGAAATAATGTGTACATATTACTTATAACACTGTCACATACATGAAGACTTTGATTAATGTTGGTTGTCTTTCCTCAAAATATAGGTGCACTGCATAAGGCATTTGGCTGCTAACCAGAAGGTCAGTGGTTCAAACTCACCAGCCACTCCATGGAAGGAAGATGAGGCAATCCACTTCTGTAAAAATTTACCACCTTGGGAACCCAACAGAGGTCACTATGAGTCTGAATTGACTCCATGTTAGTGGGTTTGTTTGTTTGTTTGTTTGGTTGGTTGGTTGGTTGGTTGGTTGATTGGTTGGTTGGATGGTAAGTCATTATCATAGTCCCTTGTGGAACAAGCATGTATTGTGCTCAGCTGCAAACCAAAAAGTCAGAGGTTTGAGCCACTCAGAGCATCTCATAAGCAATGCCTGAAGATCTACTTCTGAAAAATCAGCCATTGATAACCCTATGCACAGTACTCTGACATACATGGGGCACTATGAGTTGTAATCACCTTAAAACCAATGTTTTGTTTTTTATTTTCAAAAGTCTGTTATAGAGACAGCAAAGGAGCTCTAGTGGCCTAGTGCCTAAGACATTTGACTGCTCACCAGAAGGTTGGTGATTCAAACCCACCAGCCACTCCATGGAAGAAAGACTGGGCAATCTACTTCTATAAGGATTTACCACCTTGGAAACCAAAAGGGGGTTGCTGTGAGTCAAAATCTACTTGATGGCAGTGAGTTTGGTTTTTCTTGGTTTTTTATAGAGACAGTGAACAGACAACCAAGATAGGTAAGAAAAGTGGAGAAAGGGAAACAAAATGGGGAAAGGGCAGGTTCAAAAGGCTCCACAGATGGTGTGGGGGTCCCCATCACCTGCCCTGGGGTGAAATGCAGGCAATAATTCAAAGCCTCCATGAAACAAACTGTAATTATTCTTCTAATAATTTGGATTAAAATATTTACACTGCAAACACATTTTAAACAAAACCATAGTAATTTCTTTAGATTAATTTGCTTAAAACAATCACAAAAATCTAAGCTGCCTCAAAATGAAAAGGAAAGAGATATTTTTCTCTCTCTGTCAGTTCCATCACTCTGAACCAAGTGGGCAGAACCAGCCAAAAAAAAGGAAAAAAGGAAAAACAACTCTGCATCCTGCCATGCTTCCTTTAAATACTCCATCTTGGCTTGGTTGATTTCTAAGGGAAAAGAATTTCTCCACTTGAGAGAATATCTTATTATTCTTCATTTGTAAGAATGAACAATCTGTTACAGTGGAGTGTCCAGTCCTCACACCATCAACCTCCCTCATTGGGTTTCCACACAACTCCAGGTACCTGGCTGTAGCAGGAGGGGGAGTGGCATGGCAGGAGAGGGTAGAGGAGAAAGAGGGTGGTAATGGTCGGGGAAAAAGAAACATATAGACAGGTACACAGAGAAAGTCAGAGGGAGATAGTGCAAGAGAGAGTGAGAGGCACAAAAAAACACAAAGATTAAAAATCGAAAGACAAAAAGAAAGAAACCAGAAGTCAAGAATGGGAAAGAATGGGCTAAAACCAAAAGAAGACAGAAGCACAGAGACATATAGAGAAGAAAGGAGAGAGAAGGAGGGAGGAAGGAAAAAGAAAGAAGGATCTCATTTACTCTTTCTCCTGCCTGTGCTGACCAGTGCTCTCTTCTGCCTTCAGAAACTCCTAGTCTCCAAGTGAATGACCAGCAGATCAGCCCTTATAATTGAGAGAAGAATGACCTATTTCTAGGAAGACAGATCAGAAAGAACATTTAGCCTCCTTGCCACTGATCCCTGAACAGGGTAGTCAGGCTATGGCCTACTGCCAGGAAGACAGTCCACACAGTCAAAGCCTCCACTCCTTTGTGCACTAACTATTGATCCATTACATAATTGCCTCACCTCAGAAAGAAATCTCTGAGGTATGCCAGTGGGCTCTTGCAGGAGGAATCCCCTATCGGACTCACACCTGCATGGGCATTGGTCCTGGGCACCAATTACACTAATTACAACTCTGTGGATAGCAGTAAGATTAGCAACTGAGGAGGGAGGGCAGAGAAACAGATTGCAGAAAGTACTCCTTCATATTCTCTTTTTTAAATTCAAAAGAGAAAGGGTGAAAAAAAAGTACCAGTCAATCCTGTTTCTTTCCCAAAGTTCCCATGCTCGTTAGGCTCAGCAAGAGGAACTCTCTTAATCTGGAATTGCAGTAGGAGCTCTATGCTCTGAATTCTAATATGGATTCTTGGCTATCCTGACACTCTGGTCATACCCTACAGGCCTGGGGGCCACTATTTTACTCCCACAGACTCTAACAATAGCCATCTGGGTTGTATTTTTAACTCAACTCATGGAACCAACTCCCCTGTTACAGCATTTCCTAAGATTCTAAAGAAAAATCCTCTGGGCTGTGTGTCAGTATTGTATATTCAGGAAGAACTAATTTCAAGATGAAGAGTGAGCTACATGGGAATAATCAAGAATATTTCAGCTCACACTTGAATTGACCAGGGTAAGGGGTTACCTTGGTTTCCCTAGGTTGATACTAAACTTGAAGAGACATCCATAAACCCATAGGAATCATTAAAAAAAAAACACAGATGCTATCTAACCAATTTCAACTCAGAGTAACCCCATGTGTGTCAGAGTGGAACTTCTCCACAGGCTTTTCAATGGCTATGAATTTTTAGAAGGAGATCACCAGGTCTTTCTTCTGAGGTGCCTCTGGGTGGATTTGAACTGCCAACCTTTTCATTAGTAGCCAAGCACTCAACTATTTGCACCACCTGGGAATTCTCAAGACCTTATTTATTATTTATCATTTGCTTTTCTTTTTTTTTTTGCTTTCACCATATGCACAAATAGTACAAAAACAATGGTGGGTAAAACCTCTGATACTGTAGTAAGAATCAAGACAATGGGCAGTGGGACCAAACTATGCAAATAGTTGTGATAGTCTTCACTGTCATACACACCAGTGTCACTTAAGAATGTCCTGGATTAAGCAGAAAAAATTATTAATTTTACCACCTCTCTACTCTTGAGTACACATTTTAAAATATATTCTATGTGATGGAATGCAAAGTGCACACAAAGCATTTCTGCTGCACACTGAAGGGAGAAGTCATCTGAAGAAAAAACACTTGTATGCCTGAGTTGCAAGCTGAACAAGCTACTTTTTTTTTTTTTTTTTTCACAAAACACCATTGTTATTTGACAACTGACAAGCTATGGCTTTTCAGACTTAGGTAATTGGTAGATATTTTGGGGTAAATAAAGTGGTCCTGTTATTTCAAAGTAAACAACTGATAGTATTTATTGTCAATGATGAACTCTGAGTTTTCAAGTGAAAATTAGGTTTTTGGATAATTTGCATCCATCACCACAAAGATGACTGAGACTGCTCCAATACTTTTCTGATGAGATTAAGGGTGACATTAATGAGTGTGGTTTCTGGGTGTTGTGTAATAAAATGTGTCAACATTTAAAAGATCTGCATAACTCAGCAAACTGGTATTTTCCAAACGGCAATGAATGATATCATAAAACCATGCACAGGTAAAAACTCCACTCAAAGAACAAGATAGACCAGTAGGCTTTAATACAACAGCATATATGCAATGCAACCAACCTTTTACAATACTTCCACTTGTCAAGTTTTTGTGAAGTATCTAAGAAGAATATCCACAATTATCTGAAAAAGTTTGTTATCACAACCATAGGAAGTGGCTGTTGTTATTATTGGTAGACAGTTGCTGTCAAGTTGATTCCAATTCATACTTCCACTTGTCGAGTTTTCCTGTAGTATCAAAGAAGAATATCTGCCATTATCTGAAATGGTTTATCACAACCATAGGAAATGACTGTGGTTATTGTTGGTAGTTAGTTGCCATCAAGTTGATTCCAACTCATGGCGACCCCATGTATTCAAAGTAGAATTGCTCCATAGGGTTTTCAAGGCTGTCATCTTTTGGAAAGGAGCCCAGGTGGCACAGTAGTTAAGCATTTGGCTGCTAACCAAAAGGTCAGCAGTTTTAACCCACCAGCCACACTGGAGGAGAAAGATGAGGCAGTCTATTACTGTAAAGATTTACAACTTTGGAAACTCTATGGGTGCTATGAGTTGGAATTGACTCCACCACAATGGGTTTAGTTTTTGGCTTTGACATTTTAGAAGCAGATCACCTGGTCTTAAACATCTGAGGCACCTCTATGTGAGTTCAAACCTGCCAACCTTTCAGCTAGTAGTGCTTAGCCATTTGTGCCAACCAAGTAGTTTTTTCAAGAGGTTGTTAAAACACTACCTACCTATCTGTGAGACTGTATATTTTGCATATGCTTCAATCAAAACAACATATTATAATAGATTGAATGCAGAAGCTGATAGGAAAATCTAGTTGGCTTCTATTAAGTCTAACATTAAAGAGCTTTGCAAAAATATAAACTAATGGCATCATTTTTACTATTTTTTGTTTGGAAAACTATACTTATTTTTAATAAAATGTTATTTAAGATAATATGCAATGGGCTCATTATTGTTATTTTAATGAACTACTAAATAAATATTTTTTAATTATCAGTTATAATTTCTAGTATAGTGAATAACAACAGATATAATCCACATCAAAAGTCTTCAGGGTCCCCAATTTTTTTTTTTTT